>NC_029780.3:31992263-32025415 GCF_000817695.3 Arachis duranensis
ATAATGATCCAATGTTAGTGACAAAAGTGAGTGTCACTAACATTGGCGTTGTTGATCCTCTCCCATGTTAGAGTTCACGTTAACTAAGTTAACGTGACTCTTAACGTGGGGCATTGCCTAGTTTCTCAACGTTAGTGGTGTTCACTTTTACCACTAATGTTGAGGAGAAACATTATTGGAGTTCATGTTTCTCGTTAACGTGGAATCCTCTTTTTCATGTTAAGTACCACGTTATTGGTGATCACTTTTCTCATTAACGTTGCAAGCTCTTTGCCATCCCACGTTAGTAGTCACGTTAACTAAGTTAACGTGAATGCTAATGTGGTTCTTCCATGCTTCTTTTGGCCTGAAATCAAGCAAACAAAGTGCATCAAAGCTCTAGCCAAAGTCATGAGATTATGCATCATCAAATTCTCATGCAATTCTTGGCAAAAATCTCATGAAATCATGCAAAATTCACAATAGTTGCTTAAATGAAGGTGTAAGTGTATTTTCACCCAAAACTTGCCTTATTCACTAGGAAAATGCATGAAACTACCCTAAAGCAGTAAAGAAAAGATCAGTGAAACTGGCCTAGATGCCCTGGCATCATTGCCTCTGTGGTTGATTTCTCCATCTAAAATTTGGATGATTTTTCTACCCCGGATTATAAGTCTTAGAAAAAGGATCATTAGAGGGGTGTCAGAAGAAATTGGCCATGTAATTAACTTGTTCAGAGGGGAATTGACCATAATCATAGCTCTCACCTTGAGGATATCCACTATTCATATCATAGGAAGAATCTTGGGAATTAATAGCTGAGACTTGCAATCCACTGAAGTGTTGAATAATGACATTTATCTGTTGAGACATGGCTTTATTCTGAGCAAGAATGGTATCCAGAGCATCTAGTTCCATGACTTCTTTCTTTATGGTGGTCCTCTCAGAAGAGTATAGATAATGGTTGTTAGCAACCATCTCAATCAACTCTAGAGTCTCTTTGATGGTTTTCTTCAAATGAAGGGATCCTCCTACAGAATTATCCAAAGAGGTTCTAACGGCCTGAGAAATCCCATCATAGAAAATCTATAACTGTATCAAATCTAGAAACATGTCGGGAGGGCATTTTCTGAACATTACCTTGTACCACTCCCAAGCCTCATAGAGAGATTCACCCTCTTGTTGCCTGAATGTCTGAACATCGGTCCTTAGCTTGGTCAGCCTCTGAGGTGGAAAGAATTTGGTTAAGAACCTACTGACCATATTATCCCATGTATCTAGGCTCTCCTTGGGCTGAGTATCAAGCCACTACTTGGCTTTATCTCGTACAGTAAACAAAAAGAGCAATAACCATTAGACATCATGATGGACTCCATTGGTCTTCACTGTATCACAGATTTACAGGAAATTAGAGATGAATAAGTTTGGATCTTCCTAAGGGAGTCCATGAAACTGACAATTTTGTTGCACCAAAGTGATGAGTTGAGGCTTCAAGTCAAGGTTGTTGGCATTCACAAGGGGTACGACAATGCTACTGTCATAGAAAGTAGGATTTGGTGCAGTGTAGGAGTCAAGAGTCCTCTTAGGTTGCTCAAGAGCATTAGTAGCATTAGGAATAACAACGTTGTTGTTGTTGTTGTTTGGATCCATGATACTTTCTTCAGAATTATCCTTGAGACCTTCAGCAGCTTTATAAGCTCTAGCCTGTTGTTAGCGTCTTCTAAGAGTGCTTTCAATCTCAGGATCAAACTCTAGAAGGGATTCATTGTCCCTGTTCCTACACATAAACAAATAGAAAACAAGAAAAAGTAGAAATCTCTATCTCAGAGTGAAGAGAATTTCTAGTGAGGTAAACTAACTAAAAGAAATAAAATGAAATAAACTAAATAAAAAGAAGGGAAATTTTTCAAAAATAAAACGGAAAATTAAAGAAAATTTTGAAAAATTAAAAAGAAAAAATAAGAAAATAAAATAAATAAAACAAAGAAAATTTAAGTAAGGAATTCAAAAATAAAAAAATTAAGCAAATTAAAACAAGAAACCGTCTAATCTAGGTAATCAAATAATTGGTAGTTGTCAATCATAGTTAATCCCCTACAATAGTGTCAAAAACTTAGTGTGGTATTTTTAATGCCACAAACTAACCGGTAAGTGTACCGGGTTGTATCAAGTAATAACTCAAGTGAGTGAGTATCGGTCCCACGAGAATTAATGGATCAAGAAACAATAGTTGGGTGATTAAGCTAGTCAAACAAGCAAATAAGAGTGTTTTGAGTTCTAAATTGCATTAAACAGTAATTCAGAGAATTCAAGTAAGCAAACAGTGAATGGGTGGTGAATTTAATATGAGAAAATAGTCAAGGTATTGAAGATGTTAAATTTCCGGATTAATAGTTCTTATCACTCACTTTAATCATGCAAAGGTTCAATTCATGGCAAACGTTTTTTTATTAAACCCTAATTTCTTAGCAATTTAATCTCTTCCAACCAAATCAACTACCAATTCCTTAGTCACTTAATTTAATTTAGAAGTTTAAGTCCAATTCTAGTTTATGAGCCAGACAATCCCTAAATACCTAAAGATAAGATGGTTATATGTCACGTATCATGTTAAGAGTAACAATAGTATTAATCCATTAAAATAACAGAGCTCCTAACCTTAACAGTGGAGGTTTCGTTGCTCATGGCTTAGAGAAAAACTTAGGGTTGTAAAAAGTCTGAAAAATACGAAATGAGGAACAGGAAGAGAAGAGAGCCCGAAGGGCTGAATCTTTTCTCCTTTTATATCTAATCCTAATTGATTTGAAAATAAAATAAAATAAACCCTAAAATATTTTGTTCTCTTAATTTAAAAATTAATAAAAAAACTAAAACTAGCCTTCCGTGGAGCACCAAAACGCCTTGGCATTTAGCGCTGCTGAGGTAGAAAGCTTTCCTTTGGTTCCTGGATGCCTTGACCCAAACTCCAGGTAGTAGCGTTTAGTGCCACTAGTGCATGGCTCTGGGCACACTTTACGAGATGCCTGGCACTAAACGTCGAGTCGTGACATTTAGCACCAACTTTACAGAGAGCTTGCACGAAGCACAAAGCGCCTGGCGCCAAACGCCAGGTAGTGGCGTTTAGCACCAGCTTGACAGCATTAAATTTTTTCTTTTTTCTTCTGCATGAACTCTGTCAAACTCGTGCCGAATTCCACCTGAAATTAATAAAACAACAGTGCAAATCAAGTAGTAGCATCCAAACAGGTTTAAAACATGGAAATCTAATAAAAACTCTAAAAATTCACATCTAAATTACTAAGAAAATATAGAAAAGATATTCACGCATCAACCGAGTCCGTAGTCGGCCCAAGGTCCAGCATATATATAACCTAGCTTAGCCTTCTCCCTTTTCATTTCAATAATTCACACTGAAGAAGAGAAGGAGCCATAGAACCCTAACTTCCATTCTATTCAATCTTCAATTCCTCCTGACTATCAATCCGGAGCTTTGATTACCGCACCATTTGCAGCCACGCGATCGTCTAGTCGAGCTCTTCAAATCCATTTGAACAAAGTAGTAAAAAACTCAAAATTTCTCATGCATCCTTTACTTCTCTTTATTTTCATGTTTTGGTTTTGGAATATTGAGGAATTTTGTGATTTTGATGATTTGGGGATACTCTAGTATGAGATATAGCTAAGTTTCATCCAAGTACTCAGTGGGTAAAGGTGATGAACTCTTATCTCCTTTGAATTCTCCAATTTTATGAACTTTAGGTATTGAAATTATTGTTATGTATGGAATTAGATTGAATTTATGTAATTGAAGATAAATTGGTGAAGTGGTGACTTGAGACTAAACTCTGGTGGTTGGAAGCTTGTTAAGTTGGCTTTAGAGGCTTGCGAACTTGTGGAAAAGAGGTTTTGGGTGGTGATTGAGCTTGGGAGGAAATCGACCAAGGTATGTTTTGGTTTCCTATAGTTAATATATAATGTTGCGTGAAAACTTAGGCTAGTTGCCATAAGATATGCTTAAATGCTCTGAATTGTTGGATTTGGTGGATTAAATATGTATAAATGTGATGTTGATAATGATTAGTGAAATTGGTAGAATTATGTGTGAAAATTATTTGAATGAATTGATGAATTTAGGTGGTGGAATGATTTTGAAGTGAATAAAGAGTATGTGATCGTGTGTAGGAGTAATTGGTATTGATTTGGTTGTAGTTTGGTTGGTTTTGGATTGAGAATTTTGGAAAACTAAAGGATTTGAACTTTTGGTAATAACTAAGTTTTATACCAACTATAGCGAGCCATAACTTTACTTCCAAACTCCCAAATCTTGTGAAACTTATTTTGAATAAAAATTTAGTTCATGAAGTTTGTAACGTTTGAAGAACAGACTGAAAATAATTTTTAACAAAAAAGTTATGCGCATTGAAAGTTTGGTGTGAAAAACTGATTTTTTTTAACTTAACAACTTTTTGGCAAAACTAATATGCTTGCGTACACGACAGTGTCACGCAACGCGAGTATTGGGCTTTGCCCACACACTCATGTACGCGAAAGCTAGCTGCTTACACGACATTGTCACTTTTACACTCATACATACGTGACATGTATCATGCGTATGCGAGAACCCTTCTCTGCCAATTCTCGCGTACGCGATAGGTGGCTTGCATACGCATGACCCCTATTTTACTGATAATTGCAATTTTTGAGTTTTCACCCATTCTTCTAGATTTTCAAACCTCTTTAACCCATGTTAAGGTCTGATAGCTAGTGGTAGGTTGCAGAAGAAGAGTAAACCCATTGAGGGAGTTAGTTTGATATTGAGGAAGAGTTGTAAAGTGAATAATTGAATTAACGATGCATAGATAATATTGAATGAGATATGAATAAAGGTAATGATGATATTCTTGAAATGTGACTAAAAGATCCACATGACATATGCATTATATTATCTGAGATACGAGTTTTCTTAGGTAGATGCAGTGACTTGCCACCACTTGCTCCAGATTATGACTCGATACCCTGTTGACTCTCCGTCGCAAGATGTGACTTTCCACTTTAACCCTTCGGATTTTTCCAATGAGATGATAAATGAATGATTATATATATGCATAGACTCTTGGAGATGCGTGCATGTAGGGACTGTCTAGGGTTCGCTACCGGACATGTCGGGTTTGGCTAGATAACTGACAGATGAGACTCATCGGCCATAGGGCAAACATGCATCGTACGCACTTATATGTTTTGTTTGAGTATGCAGTTGTTTGGGCTTGCCTATTTGCTTAGTTGTAATTAACTGCTATGTACATGATCTATTTGTTGTATCTACTCTCCATGTTTGTGTTTTTCTTGTCTGTCTTGCGTATGTTTGTTTTTGAGAGATCCTTCAAGCGGGTGGAGGAGACAATCGGGTTATTCTACTTGGTGAATTGGAGGTTTGCAGAAAATAGAAACCGAAGAGGTAAATTAGAATCCTTAGATATAGTAACCATATTTTTTGTTTAGTGAAAACTTTAGGTTATGAATATGGGTTGTTGGAGTTTTAAAATTCCTGTAGCTTCTCAATACATTCTTCATTATCTATATGGGCACCTTTACCATACTGAGAACCCTCGATTGTCACTCCATACATATTATGTTGTTTTTTATATGTAGGATATGAGAAACCTCGCTGAGCGTGTTAGAAACTCACTTGAAGCAAAGATCTATGTTTTACGAACTTTTTATTGTGTATCTAGTTTATATATATATATATGTGTGTGTGTGTGTGTGTGTGTGTGTGTTCTCCACTTTGTATATATTTGTATTTTGTCTCTCCTAGAGGTTGATTTGGAAAAACAGGATTTATATTTTGTCTTTTGGTAAACTTTTGGGTGGGATATATGTATACATATATTCTGGCGGGCCTTTGCTTCGCAGATCGAGTCTAGAGCTTGTTACATGTATCTTTTTGGAACTCCCTATATATATGTACATTATCTTTTCTATACGTTGTTATCTGTTTCTTCTATACTTAACCGTTTCGAGTGTGATGTGACTCTCGAGTTCCTTTTTGTTCAACTTTTTCTTCAAGACTCCTAATTAAACTATTCTTCATATATAAATATATGCGTACATATATTACTTTTAGATGTTGTAATACCTCACCACCTCTGCTTCACGAATTTAAGCATAAAGCTTTGTGTGGTAGGGTGTTACATCTTTTTCTATTGAATTAGTATCCAAAGAGTAGATAATAGGTGTTGTTGATTGTGGCTCAAATATATATTAGTATTGATGTGTGTATATAATGTAAGATAAGAGAGAATGATCTCTTGTATTTGGTATTCTATTTTATGCTATGTTGTTTGATGAGATTAAAAGAGGTATATGATATGATAATGATGATGTGATACATATTTTACCTCCCTTTTTTGGAGTTTTCAAATTAAAAATTTTTTATGGTCTCTTAGGTTATCTGTAAAAAGGACTGCTTGGTTATAAAGTCCAGTGCATCTATTCTCTTCTTTGAAATTCTTTGTTCTTAGTTTTTATTTGTTGTTAGTTCTCTTTGTTGTCTTGAGTCATTGCTTTAATGCCTCTTCCATTTGATTCTATATCTAAGATCCATCCTCCAAGGAAGGCATGTAGATTAAAGTTAGGGTACTAAGGATTTGGGTTATTCCTTAGTTTGGAGATCACGATGTTGCAAATTCAATGAAGATTGTTCTTGTTGATGAGGATGTGAGTCTTTGCTTAGTGTTTCGTATGGTTTGATGTTAAGTTGTCCTTTTGTTTTTTCATGAATTGTGTTTATGTTTTTATAATTGTTTTTGTATTTGCTATTATTTTTTATGAATTCTTTGTTCTGTTTTTGAAAAATAAAAATGTTTTATGTTCATTTTGTTTGAGTATTTCTCAAGTAATGTGTTTTTATGGTTATTGTAAATACAGTCTACCAAAATCCAAGCAGCAAGAAGTTGATAAATAGGTTTAGAGAGAATATCATTGAAGGTCAAGTATATCGATAGTGTATTATAGTGTTGTTTCAAACCAAGGTAGTTATTGGACAACAGAACGTGAGTTTAAATTGGTTTTTCTTAATCGTACAACTATTATACCTCTGCCGAATGATACTATCCTAAAAATATATTTTAGTTTTTGTCCATTTGATGAGCTTTTGAAGATGACTGAAGATTATGTTACTTAGTTGGTAGGTGATTTTGTATCTTTATTTTTTTTATTCTTTTTTTATTTTGTTTAGTATGTTATTTTTTATGAATATTTTGGTATTTTATGTTCTTTTTATTGTAGCTTTATTTTTGTTTGTTTTGTTATAGATGTCATTGGTTTGCTAACTTCTGTAGGTGAAGAGAAAGAGTATGTGAAGGATGGAAAAATGTTGAAGATAATCGTTCTTGAATTGTCTTGAAAATAGTTTTCTTTATGGATCTTATATTGATAGTATTTTGTGTTAATTACTTATGGCAAAATATTATCGATTACTAATTACATCACTTGTTATATGTGTTTGATTCTCATGATAACTTATCTGAATGTTAGACTAATGATTTATTTAAAAATTGTAGTATATTCCAGTTTCATTTTCATAACTAATGATGAAAGAAAAATGAGGTAGATAATGGGATATTATTGGTCTGTCAAACAAAACATAAACTTATTCCAAATTCAAAATTTTTAAGAGCAAAGATAGAAGAAAAAAAAGAGTACAAGTTGGGTGGTGGTTGGAGAGCATTCTTCCTAAAATATGGAATAAAAGGAGGTGTTAATTGAGATAAAGATTGAACCAATTAAAGAAAAAATTCTGAAAATCAATTTCTCATATGAATAGATAAGAAATAAAAAAATGTTTTCTTTTTGTTTTACATCTTGTTTGGTTTTTATATATATCAGTGAACACTACAAGAAAGGTTGAGTACCATCGGATTTACCGGTGGATTTATCAAATAAATTTGTCGGTAATTCGTTTACCGTCGGAATGAATTTGACAGTATGAACGGTGCCAAAAAATGTTTACCAGTGGATTATTTTGTTTGACTGTAATTACCGGTAGATTTTACATCAGATTTCGTAATTAATAAGATGAAAATAAGCGGTTGTTTACTGTCAAATTTTTTCGACGGTAATTTTGGCGCCAGATTATGTTTTGTGGCGCCTTTACCGTTAAATTATTCGACCTATAAATTGAATAGTATGCAATTTTTTTTGCACAATTAGCGCACAATTAGTAGTCAAATTAATTTTTTTACAAGATTAGTACACAAATTCTAACTACCAAAAATCAACTAATTAAAAAAATTAAAGAAGCAACATACAATGAAATAGACATAAAAAATTAAATTCCTAACCCTATGGATCCTGGTAATCGTCATTGTTGTCGTCTTCCCCTTGCTAAGGTGACGGACTAGGTGCTGATGTTGGTGCCCCCACCAGCAATGCTGTTGCTCTAGCGCGTATCAGCTCGATATACACCGCTATCTAGTCTCGCAAGTGCTCTAGCCTCTCCAACTTCTCCGTCCGCTCTAACCTAATGGTAATAGTGTCTCCCACACATGAAAGAAGCTGGTTGTACCTCTCCTCAAACTGTTGAGCTTGTTAGTGAAGCTCCTAAGTGAGCTTCTACACCTCCTCCTTCAAATTTGACAACTTTCTCGGGAACGGTAGGGCTGGTGGCAGAGGCAAAGGCAGATGAAGCCACCAACTTGGAGATGCAGAAGCTGCTGGCAAAGAACGGCCCCAACCCACAAACGCGATTCTTGTATGGCTCAGAGGGAGTCTCACGTCAAACCCTACCAGAATCAATGACTGAGTCATCAAACCAAGGTCGTCCCCACTAGGCTGAGATTGCTAGGTCGCGGCCTCCAATATCTGCGTGTAGTCATCCTTTGTAACACACGATGTGGTTAGGATGACAATTAATTGACTTTAACCAAATATATTTCAAACTTAGAATTAATTAAAACTCACATAATAAGCCGCATATCGCTCATCAACAAATCTTTTCTTGTTGGCCTTCAATGTTTGGGTATACGTAAAGGTCTCCACCAATGTCGCCTCATGCTCTAATGAATTAGACTACACATATTGAAACCAACTAATAAAATAAATCAAGTAACAATTAATTCAAGTAATAATTAACAAAGATTACCAAACTACATACCAGTCTGCTCTTTGTCTTTATAAAAGTCACCGACCCACGTGTATACTTCGATGACCTCAGTGAAGCCTGTTAGTTCTGTTCATTAGACAGCGACATTTAAACCCATCATCGATACTAAAATGGATATCCAGTTCCTTCTTAATATTTGGATAGAGCCAAATCATGAGGTGATCGTGCCCTTACGAACGTTCTGCATCATCTGCTGAAGTTGCCTAGCTATCCAATGGTTGTAGATTTTTTTGATCAAGACATCATGTTCCTTATCCCATATAAAGTTCTCCTTAACAAAGTAATTCAACAACATTAGTTAGTCGAAATAAAATATAGTTAATTCAACAACATTCAGTTCTTATAACCAACTTTTAAAACCATCGCTCTCTAGTTTCAGCAGGGATCTACTTGTAGCTCGGCCATGGGTGGTCGTACATGGACTTAATTACATTGGAGATCTCCTATGTACATGAATTGTTGTTTAGTGCAAACCTATCAATGAAAAACTTAAGATTAGCAAACACATAAAAACACATAAAACTTAACAAATTCAAAATAGATTGCGAATAAAGACATTAAAATAGTACTCATGCCTACATGCCATCAGCCTAAATCCTCATCCATATGACGAGTGGTGGTAAAGAGACATCTTGCTAAGACGCATTAGAGGAATCACCCACTGCGATCTCTGTCACTGGAGTTGTAGGGGACGTAACAGAAGGAGTTACGTAGTTGGGGTTTGAGACCATGATGAACTGTTGGTTCGGTGGACCCACCTATGTCATCACAAGGGTCGACAGGGTAGTCGGGATAGAGGGTGAAGACTAAGAAGTCCATGGGGTACCAGTAGAAACCATCCCTCTACCACGACCACAAGACAAACTCGTGACACCTCTGCTACCTGTCGTCATGTCTGGAAAGAGAATACCAATTAACACTAATCAGCATATATACAACATAAATCCTTCAACATTTATATTATTTCAAAAAAAAATTACATAACCTCTCCTAAAATTTGACACATATTCATCTTTACAGTTCCCACAAATCTAATCAACCTCAATCTACAACATCAGTCAAAACTCAATTAAATTCACAACATTTCTAGTAGAATATATTAACTTCTTTATACTATTGTATACATTTATAAGGGCATCATATATGTTGGTATTTAAATCTCAGAGAATGTCATTATATGTAACAATAATACATTTATTTGAAAATATAGGGAATTAAGTTAAATTTTACCAAGATTTAAAAAAAGAATATTAATTGTTGCCTTAAAATAAATGATTTCTTCAATAATTATACATATGAATTAGAATAATCCTAAAAATAATGCACCTAGATTGCCATAGTAAATGAGTACAACCTAATACTTTAAATCTAACCTATGTTAACAACTTAGATCCTCTAGCTAAAACTAAAAATTAAAGCTAACTCGAGGATAATACTAATTATCAACTAAAATACAAATTAGACATAAAGGCATATAATCGAGCATTTGGCATGAAAAAGCATCAAACAACAAGAAATAGCACAACCAAGTATTCCTTCAACATCAATTCACACAAATCAGCATGAA
The DNA here is from genome assembly GCF_000817695.3 of Arachis duranensis. Lineage (NCBI taxonomy): Eukaryota > Viridiplantae > Streptophyta > Magnoliopsida > Fabales > Fabaceae > Arachis > Arachis duranensis. The sequence continues at coordinate 32,002,973 of NC_029780.3, forward strand.
CAACACAACAATCAGCAGCACATTGCAGATATTCAGCAGAAAATCAATCAATCCAGTCCAAACAAAATCAAATTCAAATTCAAGAAACATAACATGTTGAACAAATTGTTATAAATTCTCTAACCAATTCCTAATTAGGAACAAATTAAATCAATATTAATAAATATATATATATAATGGAAACTTCACTAAGTAACCCAAATAATCAGCACAAATCAACAATAATCAATAAAAATCCTATTTTATAATAACAAGTAAGCTCAGACATTAATCATGTTTTAAAAGTTCAAAAGCATTACTTGAAATGAGCTTTAACAGGGGAAGGGAACAGCTGAGCAGGAGTTTCTAGCCTTCCTCCTCACATCAGTGCTGAGAAGAAGGGTAGCAGGAGAAGAAGAAGAGAAGAAGGGGCGGCAGAATTATTTATAGTAGCGGCAGAATTGTTTGTAGTAGCGACAGCAACAGAATAGTGAGAGGGTGCCATCGGAGGGGGCTGCCAGAGAGCTAGAACCAATAAAAGTAGAAGAGAAACTAAAACAAAATAAGATAGAATTTAGAATTTGAGAAGAATTAATCCTAAAAATCTAAAACCTAGAGAGAGGAGGGAGTCTCTCTCTAGAAAACTACATCTAAAACCCTAACTAATGTCCAAAGTGAATGATTGATTCTACTCCACTCCCAACCTCTAATTTGTGTTGTCGGGCTTGAAACTGGGCCAAAAATAGCCCAAAAATTGTCCCTAGCGATTTCTGATACGTATAGCATGTGGCTCCATCATACGTAAGCGTCGCATGTCTAACGCACTATCCACGCGTACGTGTCATCCACACGTACGCGTCGCCTAACAGCAATGCAACTATAGTAAATTGCATATCATTTTGAAGCCCCGGATGTTAGCTTTCCAACGTAACTGGAACTGCCTCATTTGGACCTCTGTAGCTCAAGTTATGATTGATTTAATACGAAGAGGTCAGGCTTGACAGCTTTCCAATTTCTTCAATTTCTTGTATTCCTTCCACTTTTGCATGCTTCCTTTCCATCCTCTAAGCAATTCCTACCTTGTAAACCTTGAAAACATTTAACAAATATATCACGGCATCGAATGATAATAAGAGAGGATTAAAATTAGTAAATTTAAGGTCAAAGAAGAATGTTTTCAATCATAGCACAAAATCAGGAAGTAAAATATAAAACATGTGATTTCTATGAATATGTATGAGAATAGTGGATAAAATCTATTAAATTAAGCACAAGATAAACCATAAAACAGCGGTTTATTAGTTAGTGTCACTTGTCTTTTTCTTCATTTTTGCTTTGGCAATGGCTAGAGAAAAGGAGAAAGTGATGGAGGTAAAAAAGGAGAACATTTATAATTGGGTGCATGTTGATGTGAAGCATCGCGCCTCTGCGTATTGTGATACTAAATCCTTGCATGAGGTTAAATCTATGAAGCTTGCTAAGGATGATTCCGCTATTGGTGTGAAAATACTCCCATGTAGTAGTGAAGAGAGGGTTCGTGAGATGAAGGGGGACTGGGCATATTTTTATATATATACCCCCTATTTAACTGAGCTTCATTTGAGGATCCCCTTTTCTGAGTTTGAGTGTAAGGTGTTGATGCATTTAAACTGTGCCCCATCACAACTACACTCAAATTCCTGGGTGTTTAATGGCCTTTTTGGAGTTTCCTTCATCTCTGAATATTTTCTTTTCATTGTTTCAATCAAAGGGAGTGAGAAAAGGTTTGTGGATCAACCTTAGTAGCTTCTCAGGTCGTTCTGTGTTTTTACTGTATAAGTCCTCTTTCAAGAGTTTTAAATCTATGTTTGTAAAGGTTTGATCTTCATAAATTGAATATCCCTTTTTATTTAGATGACGAATTGATTGAAAAATTCCCCTGTACTGGTGCCTGGAACCAATGCAAATTTGGAGGCTATGGAGAGAAATGAAGAAGAGAATCTGTTCCTAGATTTCTTGGTAGAGTGTTTTGCAGCTGGAGAGCTTTTGTCTAATTCTAAAATGTTGATATTGGAAAAGGAGAAAGATAAAGAGGGGTTAAAGTCTTACATAGGTAAATTAATGATTTTTGTTTTCATTGATGGTTCATTTAGGATTAATTCTTTCTGTATTGCTACAAGTGGAAGGGTGTCAAATTTAACCACTTCTCGGCTATAATCATTTTTGAAAAAGAAAAGCGAGAAGGATATCAGCGGCTCTGGGATGGTGAAAGATATCTGTGGAGATGTCTCTCAATCTAGCGCTCGACCTATTCCTTCTTCGAAAAGAAAAAGACTTGAATAAGGAAAGTCACTGGAAATTCTTTTTGAAGAAGAAATGGATGCTGGTGGTGGCGGTAGGTCTGTTTTTGAGAGACAGAAAAGGCTTCATGGTTTTATTGAGGGGTGAATCCTCAGTCTCTTTGGAGTGAGCAGTTTCCTATTACCAAACTTGCTGATAAGGTTTCTCAATATGCCAGTGATATGAGGTTGGCACGATAAATTGGTATGGAGGGAGTTGGAAAGTTTATGCAAGTTTGTTTCTTTATCGTCACTTGTGTTTGATTTGTTGTATCTATGGTCCAACATATATTTGTTTATTTTATAGATTCTTGCTTTACGACTGCTATGTGTAGACCGTGCTACATAATTCTTAGGTGAAGAAAAAAGTGTTGTTATGGAAAAGTTAGAGACTTTGGAGAAATCCTTAAAAGAAAAAGAAAGTGTGATCACAGATTAAGGATAGAAAGGAGGAGCTTACAAAGCTTCAAAATCAAATTCGTTCTTTGCATAATGAAATTAAGGAAAATGACAAGGTCAAAGGACAAAAGACTTCCCGAATTCATAAACTTGAGAAGGAAGTTTTAGAGATGTTTGCTGTTGGGTTTGACCAAGCTGTAAGCCAAGTAGTTGCCTTTGCTTCTGAGTTCGACATCGGAAAGCTTGATGTGACCAAGATCGTAGTTAATGGTGAGCCCATGGAGGATGATGCAGGTGAAGTGGTGGATGAAAATGCTGCTTTTGTGGATAAAGATTGTTAAGTTTTTTGTAAAAGCTTTGCTTTAATTTTGGGTATTTGTATTTTGAAACTGACATTTGGATTTATGTCTAATATATTTGTTATCAGTTTGTTTAGCGTTTGAACTGGCGTTGACTTATAATGTCGATTTTATTTTGAAATAGTAATTATTTGAATGCTATGTTTGCCTATTATGGTGAAATTGTATCCAACTTTGACTTGTGTTGGTTTGAATGAAAGGAATAATATAGGCGATAGAAAGAAATAAGTTTATGTGTTACATAAAAAAGACCTTCCAACGTGGAAAGTGTAGGGTGATCGGCCTCATTAAAATCTGTCAGAGTAAAACCCTTTTTTAGGAGAAAACTTCATGATTAGGAAAAAGAGTATTTATCAACCCCAGCTTTTTACAGCGAAAGTTAGCTATAATAGAACTTTAATGATGAAATGTTCCAAGTACTGGGTAGCTCAGTTCCATCCAATGTTTCTAAACGATAAGCCCCATGTCCGATGACTTTGGAGATTCTAAAAAGTCCTTCCCACATTGCTGCTAGTTTGCTATGCCCTGTAGGCTTTTGGACTTCTTCTATTCTTTGTAGCACTAGATCTTCTTGTTGTAGTATTCTTTGCCATACTATTTTGTTATACTTGCATTTCGTAGCTAGTTGCATAGACTTCTGTCACATTTCAGCTAAATCTCGTTCGTCAGTTATCATGTCGAGCTTGGCTGATCTTGCATCCATGAAGTAGCTTCGTCAAAAAGCTCGGTTCGAATTGATCCTTGGGAGATCTCGACTGGGATCATTGAATCCTTGTTGTACACTAATCAGAACGGAGTCTCATTTGTTGAGGATTGTGGTGTTGTATTATAGCTCCATAAGATTTTAGGTATGAGCTCAGCCCAACGTCCTTTGACCTCTGTTAGTTTTTTCTTTAAGGCCTGCAAAATAATTTTATTAGCCACCTTTGTGAGCCCGTTGCTTTGCAGGTGCTCTACAGAGGAAAATGATGCTTGATGCAAAGGTCAGCTAAGAATGATGTAATTTTTTTATCAATGAATTGCCGACCAATATCAGAAATAATCTCGCTGCGTAAGCCATATCTACATACAAGGGATTTTCATATAAAAGAGTGTACCTTGTTGGAGGTTATCTTTGCGAATGGTTGTGCTTCTATCCACTTCATAAAATAATCTATTGTTACCAATAGAAATTTTACATGTCTTGCCAATATTGGGAATGATCCTAGGATATCCATTCCCTATTTATGAAAAGGCCAGCTAATGTCGGAAGTATGCAACAGCTTGGCTAGACTATGAATAAGTAGCGCACATTTTTGGAAAGTATCGCATTACTGCACTTTGTCCATGCAATCCTTTCACAGGGTCGGTCAATAGTATCCGGCTTGCAAGAGTTTTGAAGCTAAACTCCGACCTCCTGTGTGGTTGCCACAGATGCCTTCATGAACCTCGGCTATGGCGGCTTCTGCTTCTGACGGTCCTAGGCACTTGAGTAATGGTCGAGAGAAGCCTCGTTTGCATAGGTCATTTCCCATCACAGTGTGATAGCTCACTTTCATTCTGAATAACTTTGGTTGTTCATTGGGTGGTATTTCTCCAGTTCTTATATATCTTATATGAACTTCACCAGTCAACTTCCTGTGACACGCTAAAAATAGGCTTAATATCTAAGCTTGGCTCAGTTAATGTAATATGCGACATAGTATTTGTAGAATTGGTTATTCTAGAAGTAGCTAATTTGGATAAAATGTCCGCCCTATGATTTTGTTCTCTGGGTATGTGTGATATTTCAAATTTTTGAAAATATTGTATCATATCTTTTGCTATATTGAAATATTTTTCTAAGAGGGGATCTCGTACCTGAAAATGACCACTTACCTGTTGTACGACGAGGAGAGAATCGCAGTATACCTTTAGATTTTGGACGTTCACCTTGTTTACCAATGGTAGCCCGGCCAACAACGCTTCGTATTCAGCTTAATTGTTTGGCATGTACTCTGATGTTGTCTTTGAGTATGATTCCAGCCCCACATCCATTCTCATTGGAATCTCCGTCCACATATAGCTCCCACTCGTGAGTGAGATTTTGTAAAGTGGTGAATTCTTTGATAAAGTTGGCTAAAGCTTGAGCCTTTGGTGACCCTCGTGATTGATAACAGATGTCAAATTCTGAAAGCTCTACTGACCATTTTGTAAGTTGTCTAGCTAAATCTAGTCGTGCTAATATTTGGCGTAACGGTTGGCTGGTCCATACTATTATTTGATTATTTTGGAAAAAATGATGCAACCACCAAGCTATAGTGATCAAGCCGGATGCAAGTTTTTCTATGGTTGGGTACCTTGTTTCTGTGTTCTGGAGGACTTTACTAACAAAGTATATTGGATGTTGCTCTTTACATGTTTCTATCACAAGTACAGAACTAACTGTGCTAGCCAAAATTGAAAGATATAAGTAGAGGGCTTTACCTTGCTGAGGTTTCTGAGGTATAGGTGGTGAACTGAGAAGATTTTTGAACTCGGCGAAGGAATTTTTGCATTCATCTATCCAGACAAACTTGTTGGCTTTCCTTAAGGTATTGAAAAAGTGATATGATTTTGCAGCAGCCATAGGAAAAAAACGTGACAGAGATGCTAGGTGACCGGTGAGTTATTGTACTTCTTTGACTGTTCGAGGTGATTACAATTTTATCACAGCCTGGCATTTATCTGGGTTTGCTTATATTCCCTGATTTGTTAGTAAGAAACCAAGGAACTTGCCTCCGTGTACTCCAAATGCACATTTCTCAGGGTTTAGCCTCATATTATACTTCCTAAGTTGTTGAAAAACTTCAAGAAGGTCGACTTGATGGTTCTCCTCCGAACTTGACTTGACTACCATGTCATCAACATAAATTTCAATGTTCCATCCGATTTGGTCTTTGAAGACTTTGTTCATCAGTCGCTGGTATGTAGCCTCTGTATTTTTTAATCCAAAAGGCATAACTTTATAACAGAAATTACCTTGGTCGGTTATGAATGCCGTTTTGTCTTGATTGTCTAAGTGCATTAATATCTGATTATAGCCGGAGTAAGCATCCATGAAACTAATTACTTTAAATCTCGAGGTATTGTCTACCAGTCTGTTAATGTTTGGCAGCGGATATGAGTCCTTTGGATATGCTTTATTCAAATCTGTGAAATCTATACATATGCGCCATTTTTCCGAGCTCTTTTTTACCATTGCTAGGTTTGCTAACCATGATGAAAATCTGAGTTCTCGGATAAATCCTGCATCAAGCAATTTCTGATTTTCTGTTACTACTGCATCTCTTTTTTCTATTCCATAATTTCATATTTTTTGTCATACGGGGTGAGCATTACGGTTGACGGTATGTCCATGACATATGAAATTTGGGTCGATTTCCGACATGTCTGTGATGAACGGATTTTTGACGGCTTAGAAATTCACTAATGAAGTCTCGTTGCAAGTATAGTTTCTAAACCAACAATAATCCTTTCATACAAAAGATTGTTTGTCACAAGTAACAAACCCCTAAATTTATAAACCGAAGTATTGAAACCTCGGGTTGTTCTCCCTAGGAATTACAATAAAGTATCTTGTTATTGGTTGTGAATTATTTTGTGGTTTTGATAAGAAGTATGAAAGATAAATGGCAAGAAAGTAAACTAACAACTATAAAAGGCTCTTGGCAAGGTATGAAAATTAGAAGTCCTATCCTAGTTATCCTTCTCAATTGTGATGAGAATTGTTCATTGCTACCACTTAGTTAACCCTTGCTAAATAAAGGAAATTCAAGTGGATGAATTGACTTGAGCCACAAGCTCTAGCCAACTCCCAAGGAAGGACTAGCTTTAGTGCACTCCAAACCAATTAGCAATCTCTCCAATTATCAATCAACAAAGGAATTAGATAACTCAAGTGTCACTAATTACTCTACCTAGGCCAAGAGGAACAAAATCTATACTATATCTAGAAGAGGCATTTCAACAAACACATAAAAGGCAAGTAAACAACATAAATTGCAAGAATTAAAGAGAGATCTAACTACAAAGGCAAGAGATCAACAATAGAAAAGAAAAGAAGAACAATTATTATGAATTACCTCTTATTGAATTGAAAGAAAATGGAAGGAACAATACTAGATCTACAACAAAATACAAGAACAACATAAAGGAAATTACAACCAAAGAATGGAAGAAGAATGAATCTAACAACAAGGAATTGAGATGTAGAAGTAGAAGAAAGCAAAGATTAAAAGGAATATCAAGAGGCACCAAAATAAGAGAAAATGGCATATCAAGAGGCACCAAAATAATGCAAGGAATCCTCAACAATTGAGTAGGAAGATGCAACACCATTAGTAAAATGACTAAAAAAACGAAAACATGCTACAGAAACTAAATGAAAACGGGAAGAGTAGAAGTATGCGAATGTGAAAAGCAAAATAAAATGGAAGAGGAGAAAAAAAACTTTTTTTTTACCGACGCGTGTGCGTCATGCACGTTTACGCGTCAATGGGCAAATCGGTTGAAGGACGCGTACGCGCCAGGTGCGCGCACGCGTGCATCGAGTTAGGCCGGAGGCATAGTGTCGGCCCAAGTCTGGCACAACTCTCGAGTAAAAGTACCGGGGGTGCAGATTGCGCAATCGACGCGCGCGCGCACAGTGTGCGTGCGCGTGCATTGCGAATTTAAGATCATGTGCGTGTACGCGCCAGGTGCGCGCACGCGTGCATAGACTTGTGCCTTATGAGGCCCAATGTTCGCACAGGGCAGGCCTAACTCTCGGGTTTTTGGCTGGGGTAGAATTTTTTTGCATCCACGCATACGCGTATAGTGCGCGTCCGCGTGGGTGGTCGAAAAATGCTCAGGTGCGCGTACGTGTCATGTGCGCGCACACGTGGATGGTGTTCTGTTTTTTTTCAAAAATTTTTGCTATGTTTTTGCACCAATCCAAGCATTCCAAACCTCCAAACAGCTACCAAAATACCACTTGAACATCCACCAATGCTTGGACTTCCAATAAGCTCCATCATTCAAAATCAATGTCTCCAAGCCTTGATGGAGTTCCACACAAGCTAAGGGCTCCCAAAATTGATCATCATGTATTCCTGGATCCCATATCTTGTTTCTACACCCGTCTTCAAGTTGATTCTCATTAGACCATCTGGGTGGTACGCAAGATGAATTCTCAATAAAATGACCAAACATCCTTCTAGATCCACCTAATTGAGCACTAGTCCAACCGTTGTATTTAACCCTTGAAGAATCAACCAAAATGAGCCTTGTTTTGCAACGCCATCCACGAAATATTTTTCTCTTACGCTTTATCCCACAAAGTTCCCTAAGTTGACCATCCGTTTCAAGCAAACCATATTCAAGTGGGATAATAAAACTAATAGAAATGAATTTCACCCACTCAAATGAAGGTGTAGATGGCAACCTAGACAAAGATGCTTCCAAAGATCTTGACAAAGCATAACCAACCCCCGTTCTTCTATTTCTACGGACTTCCACCTCTTCACAAGATCTCTTAATCTCAATCCTTTGTTCAACAATTTTATCTAAACATTTTCCTTTACTCAAATCATAATAGGAGGGGTGAGAAAAATTTACCTCCTCAATGCTTTCAAATCCAACCGGAGAAGGTTCTTCATGCTCAAAGGATTCTTCACCACTAAGGCTTAATGCTTGATCTTCATCACCAAGGGAACTTAATCCTTGCTCTATCCCATCCAAGCCTTCATATGGAATATGCCTTGGAAGGTGTGCACTTTCCTCTCTAGCATCAATTTCAATCATCTTGGAGGGGCTTTCTTCAACTCTATGTTCCCATGGAAGCTCCGCATCTCCTAAGTCTTCTACCACTTCTTCCTTGTCTTCAACAATTAAAGCTTCCTCCAATTGTTCCAATACAAAGCAACTTCCTTCATTTCCCACCGGAGTTTCCAATATCTCCTTCATGCTATGTTCTTCATTCGATTCTCCACATGTAGCCATGGGAGTTCCTTGAGTGTTCAAGCATTGGGATGCTAATTGATTTGTTACCGCATCCAAGGCGGCCATGAAATTTTGCACATCCCTTTTCATCTCTTCTTGCCCTTGAACAAGAACACCAATGGTTTCATCCATTAGAGATTGGGGTGGTTGGAAGGGTTCATCATTTTGGGGGAAGGGTTCATAGTAGGAAGATGGTTCTTCTTGGTAGAGTTGTGGTGGTTCAATGTTTTCCATTCTTTCCACTTGTTGCACTACACACTCCATGGTTGCTTGAAATTGATCCAATGCTTCCTTGAGATGATCCCTTGACTCTTGTTCCTCTTGGATAATATGATTAGGATCATGTGGCTCTTGGATCAATGGATATGAGTATTCTTCCATGGGAGGTTGTGGTGGGAAGTAGTATTCATCTTGTGGTTGAAAATTTTCATTTATTGGAGGTGGTTTATCTTGGTAATAATATGGAGGGGGTGGCTCTTGAAAATGTTGATGTTGTGGTGGTTGCTGTATGTGTGGTTCATATTGCTCATATGGTTGTTGGTAGGATAGATATGGGTTAGGGTCATATGAAGGTGGTTGGTAAGAAGGGGCTTGTGAGTATGGTTGAGAGTTATGTTGAGGATATAGTTCATAGGCATATGGTGGTGGTTCTTGAAAGTTACAAGGTGATTCACCATAGCCATTGGGATGATATGCATCATAGAATGGCTCTTCTTCATAGTGCATTGGTGGAGGTTGTTGCCATGAAGATTGATCATATGCATATGGTTCCTCCCACCTTTGATTGTCCCATTCTTGATACACGTCTTCATTATAGTCCTCATCACCTACAACATAATTGTAATCACACTCATAGCCAAAATGAGAATTCATGATAGCAAGAGAGGGCAAAAAAAAACAAAAAAATAGGAACAATTAAAGAGAACAAACTAAAAATTAACAAAGAAGCAAAAAGCAAACATATTCACAATATTCACATATATACAATAACCAATAACACAACACCATTACAATTCCCCGGCAACGGCGCCATTTTGATGAACGGATTTTTGACGGCTTAGAAATTCACTAATGAAGTCTCGTTGCAAGTATAGTTTCTAAACCAACAATAATCCTTTCATACAAAAGATTGTTTGTCACAAGTAACAAACCCCTAAATTTATAAACCGAAGTATTGAAACCTCGGGTCGTTCTCCCTAGGAATTACAATAAAGTATCTTGTTATTGGTTGTGAATTATTTTGGGGTTTTGATAAGAAGTATGAAAGATAAATGGCAAGAAAGTAAACTAACAACTATAAAAGGCTCTTGGCAAGGTATGAAAATTAGAAGTCCTATCCTAGTTATCCTTCTCAATTGTGATGAGAATTGTTCATTGCTGCCACTTAGTTAACCCTTGCTAAATAAAGGAAAGTCAAGTGGATGAATTGACTTGAGCCACAAGTTCTAGCCAACTCCCAAGAACAAATCAATTGAACACAATTATTATGAATTACCTCTAATTGAATTGAAAGAGAATAGGAGGAACAAAAGTAGATCTACAACAAAACACAAGAACAACATAAAAGGGAATTGCAACAAAAGAATGGAAGAATGGTGAATGTAACAACAAAGAATTGAAAGGTAGAAGTAGAAGAAAGTAAAGATTAAAACCTAGATCTAAGAACTAATCCTAATCCTAATCCTAATTCTAGAGAGAAGTGAGAGCTTCTCTCTCTAGAAACTAATTCTAACTACTAAACTATGACTAATGGTAACTAACTTCTAAAGTATGAGAGTATGAAAAGTATGTGGATTCCCCTTCAATCCTTGGCTTAAATAGCATCAAAAATGAGTTGGATTGGGCCCACAAGGCTTCTAAAATTGCTGGCCACGTTTTGCTTTAAGTGAACCAGGTGGCAGCAACGGCGCATGCGCGTACTATGCGCGTGCGCGCCACCATACGTGTAGCAACTATGGCAAATCTTATATTGTTTCGATGCCCCGGATGTTAGCTTTCTAACCCAACTGGAATCGCATCATTTGGACCTCTGTAGCTCAAGTTATGGTCGTTTAAGTGCGAAGAGGTCGGCTTGACAGCTTTCCGGTTCTTTCATTTCTTCATGAGTTCTCCAACTTTTCATGCTTCTTTCTTCATTCTCTTGATATAATCTTTGCCTCCTAAACCTTAAACCACTTAACAAACATATCAAGGCATCTAATGGAATCAAGGAGAATTAGATTTAGTTATTTTAGGACCTAAAAAGCATGTTTTCACTCTTGAGCACAATTAAAGGAGAATATACAAAACTATGCTAATTCATTGGGTAAATGTGAGAAAAGGTCTACAAAATACTCTAAATTCAATACAAGATAAACCGTCAAATTGGGGTTTATCAGTCTGCAGGTGTCTATGCAAAAAGGTCAGAATTGGAGCTGAGAAACTTGATGAGGTTTCGCTCGATACCTGTAGAGAAAATAGAGCCAATGTTAGTAAATTGATCGGAATCATTGAGTTGTACCTTGCGTAGATCATTTGTTGGAGCAGATCGGATGGTATTATTTCTTGGATTTAATTCAGCTAAGGTTGGGATGTTCTCAGTATTGTAGACAGAGTTAACCCTTTGAATAGTTTCTTTTGTGCTATTTTTGTCCTTAGACCATTGTAGCATTGTCGAGCTTCCTTATGGTCGGTGTACACTGTTACAACGATGTTATCCTGCATAGAAAACTTTACACAAAAGTGAACTATAAAAATAATAGCACCAAACGAGTTAAGAGATGGTCGTCCCAGGATAACATTATATGGGCTTACGCAATCAACCACTAGGAATTGAATATCTAGTGTCTTTGAGTATGGGTCTTCTCCCAACGTCATTCTTAACCATACATAACCTGTTATTGGCACCCTCTCTTCGGAGAAGCCTACCATCTCCCCCATTGAAGGTTGCAAACTTTTGTTGCTGAGCTATATTTTCTAAAAAGTTAAATAGGATAATGTGTCGGCACTGCTTCCGGGATCAAGCAAGTCCTTCTTGACTATTAATTTTCCCATGTGTGCCGAGATTACAATGGGATCGTCTAAATTTGGGCTTTCTGAGTTGAAAGCAGCTGCATCAAAAGAAATGTGCCCATTGAGAGGTAACACAGGTAGTGCCTGTGAAGATCCTTCCATGTTTAACATAGCTCGATAGCTTCACTTTTGAGCTGTGTTGGTGTTGCCGCCGCTTGCGAACTCTCCTGCAATGTAGTTGATAACTCCTCTTAAGGTAGGTAATTCTGTTGAAGTGTGCCGAGTTTTTTTGTCTTTTGGCAGAGCGTTATACTTAGTCCGATCTGTTGTTGGTCTTGTTTCTTCCTTTTGGTTTTGATTGCCGATATGCTTGTCCAGTTGTCCTTGCCTTGCTAGCCTTTCGAGTAGGTCCTTGGCTACTATTCATTCGTCAGTTGTATGTCCAAACTTCTGGTGGAATGCACAGTGTTTACTCTTATTTACGTACTTCTGGTCTTGATAACTTCCTGCTTTGCTAGGTGGTTTTATGAGCTTGGTATGGAGGATTTCCTGTACTATGTTTTCTCTCTTTATGTTGAACTTCGTGTAAGAATCAAATTTTGGTGTCAGCTTGAAAGGCTTATTGTGGTTCTATGGTTGATTTGATCTTCTCTGCCTATCTTCGTCTCTTCTTGGTGCTTGGGTTATTTGTTTGTCGGCTTTTCTTTCTTCTTTTAACTCCTCAATCTCTATTTGTCCCAATGCTTTATCTCTGAACTCGGCCAATGTTTTAGGTTTTGATACTGCAATGGTTTCCTGAAATTGTCCTAGGCAAAGATCGCTTTTTAGTGCGTGAAGATGAATGTCGGGATTTTCATTACAACTTTGGCGAATCGCGTCATATAATCCTTCAAACTCTCATGTTGACCCTGCTTGATGGTTCTAAGAAAATCGGAGTCATGAACATAAATATTTGAGGCTGCGAAGTGGTTGACAAATAGGTCAGCAAATTCATCAGAACTCGAGATTGATCCTGCAGGAAGACTAGAAAACCACAATAAGTTTGCACCATCCAAAAAGGTCGGGAAAGATCTGCATAAACTTGGGTCAGAAGCACTATTCAAAAACATCATAGATTCAAATTGAGTAACATGAATTTTGGGGTCAGTGAAACCCTCATATGGTTTTAGTGTGTGGGAAGCATGAAGTTCTTTGATATTTGGAAGTTCATTATTTCTGCAGAGAAAGGATTTGTTCTCTTGTTTGTGGATTTTGGAGGAACGGCCTCCTTCACAATGTTTGTTTCAGAAACGGGCTCGTGTTTGGGGTTTTCCTTTTCTGTGTTTTTTTGTCTCCTTCTTTATCTGTTCGACTCGCCAAGAGTTCAGTCATTTTCCTCGCTTCTACTTGGAGGTTGGCATTCATGGCCACTAGTTCAATATGAGTAGGAGTTGGTAATTCTTCAATCATGTCGAAGAGTCCTGCAAAGAAAGGGTGAAAAAGTAGAAAAAAAAAGTAAAATGCGGGGTTAGTCTAAAAATCTCGAGCCCCGCGGTGGATGCCAATGCTCTTGTGAAGAATGCTCCTGCCAAGGATGTTCCAAGTTATAGCTCGTCACCTAAGGGGATAATTCGCTACCTTCAATGTTGTAAACTCGGATCATCCTTAGAGTTGGGACGTGGTCGTGGAACCTGAAAAAAAAGACTCCGATGCCCAAGTCAATATAATATTTCTCAGAGTATTAAGAAAGAAGTATTTCGAATCTCTTGTGTGCTCTTCTTTTCTTGTTGTCCCCCATATCTTCGACTGAAAATAGTATTTATATATAGTCGTTCTAGGTGACTTTATTGGTGTATGTTTTCGAGATCTGAAAATTCGCTTAAGATATGAATAGGAGATTTGTTACGGTGGACGGTTATTATTTTTGAATTTACTTACTTAGTCCGAGGTATAACCTGATTTATACGGAACAAGTTATGTTTTCTTTTTTTATATATGTGTTTATTTTTCTCTATAATTAATGTGTATTTTTATTTAAAAATCAATTTTTAACGAGGGAGATATAATGCATAGGGTATTATGAGATTGATTTTTCACTAGGTGCTTTATAAGAAAAAATTTTAAAACCAAAAACAAATACATTTCAAATATTATGTTTGGATTAGTCCGAAAAATGATAAATTAGTATAAATGACTTTATAACCACGTCAACTTAAACACACAGCCCATGCCGATGTCATGAACTCGGGCGAGTCACTCACTCATTTAACTCGGCCGTGTTTCAAAATACTGAGGCCACAGCACGGCACGGCACATAGCAAACAAGAGTCTCTTCTTTTTCTTCATTCGTTCCCTCTTTTCTCTTCCTTCATTCTCATATGCCCCGCGAATTCACTCTCACCAGGTTCCTCTCTCTTTCTCTCTTCTCTTCTTTACCTTTGTTCTTTATTTCACCGCTTCCTTCATTATATACATATCCTTAACTTTTATGATAACATAAACGTATATATGTAATTTAATCAACTCCATCTTCTTCTTATTTCATATTATTATATGTGATGTCATGTATTTATGGTTTTAACTGTTTCTGCTACACTTTAGCAAAATGTTCATTCTTCATTATCATCTATGAAAATCTTCTCAAATAAATGTGTGTTCTACTACTCGTTCCTGTTCTAGATTAATATGAACGCACGATACTAAGAACAAGGACCCTTAAATATTTCTGTGGCTGCTTAGTGTTTCCATATATCGTCGTAATCATGTCGATGTGCTGAGTCTTCTTGTCAATGCACTTGTTTATTGTTATTATTTTTATTTATTATTATTTTCTCCTTCGTTACTAACGTATCTGAGTCTGTTTCGTTCTGTATTTCTCTGCTACATGTATATATATTTACATGCTCTTTAGTCTTTAGCTTTCATTATGAAGTTACATGTATGTGGATCTGAGGTTGAGTATCTTATAGTTTGGTTTGGTTTGTAATAAGTTTTCTTTGCCTTTGTTTTAAGCTAAGATCGAATATATTGTGGTTGCTGTGATATGTGTGATTCAGTGGTTTTGTTTCTAAAGCTGTGTCAACTGGTGAAGAATGTTGTATTCCTTCGGGTGTTTGAGTTACACTAATTGGATTTTTAATTTTCTGGCTAAAGAATTGATAGGGTTTGTGTTATGGAGTGTCTTAGGTACCATTGTTAAGGACTCTAGTGCTTTGAATTTCAGCAGGTTTGAAATTTCCCTTTGCTGCAAAAAAAGAATAAATTGGGTTTGTTAGCTGCTGGAGAATTCATTCCCCCAAAGATTGCATCTTTTGATGCTTGTAAGCATGGATTGGGTTGTGTGTGGAGGATTCATTGTTATAACTTTAATATTGTATTTTATAATTTCACACCAAATACAAATGGAAACTCTGGTCATCTACACAAATGTATACTCTCTCTGTTCGTTTTGGTTTGTCTTTGTCAGTTTTTTGGGTACATCCTTGGATTGAGTTCATTGACGGTGATTGAAGGTTGTACCAAAAAGTGATGGTGACGGATAAACAAGACCAGGGGGAGTATATTATAAGAAAGCAATAGCCACTTAAATTTTAACAGTTGAATAGTTTGACTTGCTTTGGCAAATTGAACAAATCTGAATTCACTATTGTATTGCTGCAACTTCTTGATTCTCAGTACTGAATATGCTTTTTCATTGAGTGAGTCTGTGTTTGATTTTTATAGAATCTCATAATTGTGAAAAATGGAAGGTGAGAAAACATGGGAGAGACCTAATGCTTTGTTTTAAGTAGCTATTATGGATATATAGATTGGATAATATAAAAACCAATGGAGATGATTAGCTATAAAACTTGAATGAGGAAGGTCATCAAATTCAAATTCCTTCAATAAATAAGAGGCTATGCTCAAGTATTGATGAGAAAAAATATGAAATGGTTGGTTAGAAATTAGTCAAACTTCCCTGGAACAATACTGGTAGATGTAGTTTCCACTAATGTTTGAAGTGCATTCTTCACCATATATCTAATCTGAATTTTCTCTGCAATGTTCTCAGATATTGAGTTGAAGTTATAGCTTGACTAACTAATTGTATTGCTTGGCAGATGGAGTCAGTTCACCAGGATTATGATCATTTGGTAGAGCATACCTCCGATAGTCCTCCGAGTTCTCCAGATATAAATGACATAGTTGGAGCCCCGCAAATGAATCCGCAAGTCGGTCTTGAACACCAGGTGGACGTTCCTTCCTTGAAAGAATATGAACAGCTTCAACTTCAAATAAATCCTGCTGATTCAGAAGCTGTGCATGATAATTCACTTCATTTTGCTATTGGTTTAACCATCCCAACCATGTGGGTGCCTAAGGAAGTGGATAATGGTTTTGAAGGGCTGCGTCTGTGGCATAGTCAAGAGAATGACTTGAAGAAGAAAAACAGTATACTAGATCATGGAATAGAATCCAAACCAGCCACTTTTGTCAACAAGGGAGGTCAATTGGATGAAAGCCAACATTACATGATGGTCCCTGGAACATTGAGTAACTCCTGGAGTGATTCTGATGTTAAGAGTTTTGTCCTTAGTTTATTTATTTTTGGGAAGAATTTTATACAGATACAAAAGTTCTTGGAGAACAAAGGCATGGGAGATATACTATCATTTTACTATGGCAAGTTTTATAAGTCTGAAGAATACCGTAGATGGACTTCCTGCAAGAACAAGAAAGGAAGAAAATGTATGCAAGGACGGAAATTTTTTAATGGATGGAGGCAACATGAACTAATGTCTCGCTTGCTTCCTCAGGTCTCAGAGGAATTTCGAGAAAGCTTGCAACAGGTAGTCAATCATGTCATCTTTGAGATCCTTTGACTCTATTGTTGTTATACGATACCTGTTGTCAATGCATCATATTATGTCAAACATGTCTTTCATTCTCCTGTGTTACTAAACTGATTTAGCCCTTTGTAATTTACAAAGGAAAGCTTCGCTAGTTTGCTAAATATTTCATTTTTTAGTTTGTATTTTCAATACAATGGTTGTTAAGATGAAATATCAGATGACATAAATACCGAAATCATCCCTCACATGACTCATGTTTATAATCAGGTTTCTAAGTCATATATTGAGGGGAGAACTTCTCTAGAAGAATATGTATCATCTTTGAAATCTACCGTGGGACTTGGCATGCTTGTGGAAGCTGTAGGCATTGGCAAGGGGAAGGAAGACCTTACAAGGCTTTCTACGGAACCTGGGAGGAACAGCCATGAGTTTTCAGTACCAAATAGCAAAGCTTGGTCTTCTCTTGAACCCAATGATATAATAAAGTTTTTGACCGGAGGATTCCGACTGAGCAAAGCGAAAAGTAATGATCTTTTCTGGGAAGCTGTTTGGCCCCGCTTACTGGCAAGAGGCTGGCACTCTGAGCAACCGAATAGTCAAGGATACATCTGCTCTAAAGAGTTTTTAGTTTTTCTCATCCCTGGTATTAAGAAATTTTCGAGGAGAAAACTTGTGAAAGGTGATCATTACTTTGATTCTGTCAGTGATGTGTTGAACAAAGTTGTAGCTGAGCCGAATCTTCTTGAGCTTGAAGGCGAAGAAGCTAAAGTTGATAGCTGCAATGATGAAGAGACTGAAAAGGGATTGACTGAGGATTCTCAATCTGATGGTCATCGCCACTGTTACCTCAAACCTCGTGCTTCTATCAATAATACCAATCCTATGAAGTTTACAGTTATTGGTACCAGTTTGTTGCATGGCAGGAAGTCATCTGAATCTAGGGATTTGAGGTCTATACCTGGTAAACCATTGGGAAAAATTGAGGTAAATTCTGCTGGCATAACATGTAATAAAGGGGACAAAGATATCAAAAAGGCTAACCCCATTAAGGGTGACCTTGACAACAAAAAGTTTGCAATATTCACCGTTGTTGATACTAGTTTTCCTTGTGAAAGAAATTTATCAAAGGTGAGAGAATTAAGATATCCACTAGCTAAACTGGAAGAAGCTTCGAAGATAATTGGAATTAAAAGAGAAAGTGATGGGAGTTCCTCAGATGACAAATCTTCAAGCAAGATAGAAGCTACTATGGTTGTATGTGGGAAAAAGAATAAGAAGAATTTTCTGAAAGGCACGCACGATAGAGATGCTGCTAAACCGAAAGCACATGGTTGTAAAGCAGATGGTAATGCAAACAAGGTGGATAAGAAATGTGAAAATCCGAAGACATGTTTGCCTACCATAAAACATCAATTCTGTCGGAGAGCGAGATCAAATCTTGCAGCTCATCCCACCAAACGGCGAAGACTAACTGCTTGTGTTAAATCTGAAACAAACCGCATGCTTGAGAAGTCAGGGAGCTTTAGATCAGAAAAACCCGGTGTCTCCCAGTCATCCTGTTTTCCCGATGCCAACAAGAATGCTGGCAATCCAATTGGACATGAGAAGAATGTAAGTTCGATTTCTCCTTCAGCTGAAGGAAGTGCTAATGGAGAAAGCTTCCGAAATAGATTCCTCGTTGACAAGGTCATTTCTTGTGATAAAGTTGAGAAATGTGAATCAAAGCCACCGCTCACTTTAGATGCATCTCATGTTCGGCCGAAGTTTGAAGATGGTGAAATAATTGCAACTGCAGGGCTCAAGGAGCAACTGCAACTGCAAAAGCAAAATGATATGATTCCTGAAGAGCAGGAAAGACCCTCGGGTGATGTTGAGAAGCCTCAAAGCCATGATTCTTTGGATCAGCAGCCTGACATAAATCCCAGGAGACAAAGTACTAGAAACCGGCCATTGACTGTTCGAGCGTTGGAATCCATAGCAAATGAGTTCTTGCATTCTAAGAAGAGGCAGAAAAAGAAAGGCCCCCAAGAAACACGGAAAGATCCATTGAGTACTTGCTACAGGGATCTTACCGGAGACCAAACAATGTTGCATCATCAGTGTTCAAGTCCAAGAAAATAAATTGTAATGACATTTTGACATGCCGTCTCTTTACTAGGAATTTCTTTAGCCACCAATTGTAGTGACGTTTTGAATTATGGAAACTATGTCGTGAACAATCTCTCACAAATGCTTAAGCTTTTTGAAAGAGAGTGTTTTATGACAGAGTATTGATACTTCTTGTATCTTCACTGCTGCAGAAGTGATTAGAAATACTGTACAGTGTTTTTTATATGACAAATTTGATAAGATAATGGTCTTGTAATTGTAATTTTCATTAAAAGAGCTTGGTTCATAGCTAATCCAACCAACTTAGGTTAGTCGAGAGGTTTGTTCACTTGTCTGCTTAAGCAAGTGTTAGGGGTCGAATCTTGCTTTGTGTACGTAGCAATCCATTGGTTAGGGACAAATCCTTAAATAGAGTTCAGATTTATAGCTAATTAGTCCTTGCGCTGTTAATCTACAGGTTACTGTCAAAAATCAATCAAAAAATAATTAATGTACCATGTCTCACAAAATGTGCAATTTTCAGAAATGGGTCTCTTAATGTTTTTCTTTCTTACTGTTTTAGCAGCCCAAGTAAAACAACTCAGAACTCATTTTTCATTGGCAGTACTCAACTTGTTTCTTGCAAAGCAAGTTATGCGCTTGGCTATGTGTTGCATTTTTCGGTGTTTTATATTTCATCTTACATAGACACTGTTATACAAATGAAAAAGTGAACTCACTCTCAAACAAGGGTTCAAATTTAATTCTTTCAGCTTTGAAAACAAAGTCTTAAGTATAAAATAATTTTGTATTTAGCTGAGGGAGTGAGTAGTTGCTTAATCACTCATGTTGATGCTTCAAATATTTTTATGAACTGGAAGCTAGGGGACGAAGGATATAGTTGCTTTGAATCCCACAGCATGAACAAAGAAAAAACATTGTAATGCAAATAGTTTGCGAAAATGTGTCACTCTTACAAGGATCCATGATGAATACAAAATTTACAGGGCGAGTACTAATGTGTACATGAAAAATTCCATCTACAGGTATAGATAACACAAGTTAACTTTTTAGGACATTTTGCTGTAACTTTAAATGACAAATTTTTCAATGGATTATATTAGGTAACCAATAACTTTCTTGAACAATATGAATAAGTCTTAAATTTGATTATTATTAGATATTAATTACTCATACCACTAATTAAATTTAAGATTAATTTACTTTTTTAACCCCATTGTTCATATTGTTCAACAATAAAATTATTTATCTATATTTTTCCTGTCAGTAGATCCCGCATAAAGTTAGTTGTTATTTTTTATGGACCTAACCTTTGTTAACTATATTGCTAGCTCAGGTGATTACGGAAATTAATTTCTAAAATTAGCCGAAATAAAAAAATATTATATAATTTCTTTTATTAATAAAAGCATTATTATTATTGTTGTTGTTGTTGTTGTTGTTTAACTTATATTATTATCGGTCTAGTTACACATCCAAGTTTTTTTTGTCAACTAAGTTGGCTCTAATTCAACACAAATCACTTTCATTACACCACCGTGTATACACGCGCTTCACTAACGCAAACATATTCTTCTTCGTCTTCGCGTTCCTTCTTCTTCTTCGCGTTATTCCTTCTTCTTCTTCGCGTTCTTTCTTCTTCGTCTTCGCGTTCTTCCTTCTTCTTCGCATTCCTCCTTCTTCTTCGTCGTGTTCCTTCTTCTTCTTTGCGTATTTTTTTCAATCGTTGTTCTTTTATTGCTGTTGTTGTTGCTGCGTCTTTTCTTTTCCTTCTTATTTTAATTGAGGTTCATATGGATTCAGAAATGAATTCGATATGTTTTTATCGATGATTGAGTCTTTTTGATTGCTTATTCAAAACTAAACTAATTTCGATTCATTTGTGTACTAATTGAGGTTCATTTGTGTATTAGAAAACAGAGAAGAAGGCGCGTGATTTGAAAAGCGGTTACTTGTTTGGGTGAGCTTCTAAGGAAAGATCTTTTTTCGAGTTATCTTTTTTTAAAAGATCTTATGAAAAAGTAAAAGTAATTTTATATTTTGGTATCTTATGCAAAAAGATCTTTTTATCTATCAATTATGTTTGGGTATAACAATATAAAAGTACTTTTTTGTTTATTTATTATATAAAAAATATCTTTTTTTAAAGAAAAAAGATCTTTTAAGAAAATATATAAATTACAGCTTCTCAAAAAAGATATTTTTTTATTTTTCTAGTACTTTTACTTTTACTATTATAAATTTGCCAAACACGTTAAAAAAATAAAAAAATCTTTTTCATTGAAAAAAGATATTTTTTTATCAAAATAATGGCGCCAAAACAACTTGGTTAGACTTGGTTAAGTATTTTACTTGGACGTAGAAATTTGTTCTATTATTATTATTTATCTTAGTTTCACTAAATTTGCAATTAGATCTAGGGGTGTCCATGAATCGGATCGTATCCGCAGATCCGCGGTAAATATCTGCATCCGATCCAAAAATTACGGATATAATCCGATCCGAATCGGATCGGATCGGATCCGATCCGCACTCTTTACGGATCGGATCGCGGATATCTGCTCTATATCTGCGTATTCGATCCACGGATCCGCAGATCCGCACAATAATAATTAAAAATAAAATATATATATATGTGTGTATGTGTGTTTTTGGTATTATATTTACTTGTTTGTATGCTTTAGTTAATAATTATTATTCATATATTGTGTTATTTTATTTTTGTTATTTAGAAAGAGTTTGATTAAAAATATTTTAGGAATAAATAAGTTTAAAAGCATGAAAGAAATATTTTTATTGAATTTTTTTACATAGAAATATGATTAAAAAAGAAGGTTTAATTATGCGGATATATCCGATATCTGATCCGATCCGATTCGCAAATTTGCGGATCAGATCGGATCGGATCCGGCACTAAAAAACACGGATATCATATCCGATCCGATCAGATAAAAATTGTGCAGATTGGATCGAATTTTCGGCGATATCTGATCCGATCCAATCCGCGGACACCTCTAATTAGATCTTTGTATTTTTTTTCTTTTAATTAGATCCTTGCATTATTTTTAATTTTATAATTAAATTCTTTTTGTGTCAAAAACATTAAAATTATGAAATATTACTTCCAAAAATATGCTGTCAAAGATATCTAATTAGATTTATAATTGTAGATACATTTAATTTACGAAAAAATAATATTCCGTTGTCTCTAATATTTTTTTTATACTTGTAATAACCTCATTACAAAATTAAAAGCAATGCAAGAATCAAATTGAAAAGAAAAAAAATATAAAAACCTAATTGTAAATTTAATTAAATTATAAAGATTAATAAAATAATTAAATTTTATTATTATTGTTATTTGAAATTATTATTGTCATTATCATTATCATTATTATTATTGTCGTTGTGATTCTTGTTTTTGTTTCTATTTTTAATTTTTATTACTGTTATTATTACAAATCTAATTATTTATTGTTTCTATTTTAAACTTAA
>NC_029780.3:32026529-32082088 GCF_000817695.3 Arachis duranensis
TACTAGATTTTATTTTATTTTTCTACTTTTAGTAAAAAAAATTTTAAGTTTCAAAATTTAAAAATAAAAAAATATTTTTGTCTTTTAAATATTGCTGGGCTTTATTTTTTTTACTTTAAATAAAAAATTAATTTTCAAATTTAAATCTATTTTTGGCAAGTCTATTAATTCTGTTAGTATACTATGTTTGGAAATATTCTATGTTTGCTCCTGAACTTGTCTAAAGTAGCAGCAAATAGAGGTTTAGTCAACATGTCTTTAATCTGTTCAGTACCAGGTATATGCATAACCTGAGGATTTTGTTTTTAAACCTTGTCTCGCACGAAATGGATGCCCAACTGAAAATGTTTGGACTTATCATGAATAACTGAATTCCGAGTTAAGATTACAGTTGTCATAGAATATCATAGGTGCAGTCTAAAAATTCACTCCTAGCTCCATCAGCTAGTTTTTAATCCATACAATTTCAGCTTCACAAGAGGCCAAGCTTCTGAATTCTGCCTCAGTCGATGATCTACTTACTACGTGTGGTTTTCTACAAGACCAAGAGAATAAATTAGAGCAAAAAACACACAATTCTGAAATTGATATTCGATCCTCTAGATCACACGTCCAATTAGAATAAAAAATCATTGATTCTGAATTCTATGTTGTTGTAAAAGCCAAAGCCATGTTCTTTTGTTCCACTCAAGTATCTCGAGACTATTTTAACAGCTTTCCAACGAGTAAGCAAACGCTTATGCATGAATTGACTTCGATTGCAAATGGAGAAGGATATATCAGGCCTTGTAAAGGATAAAAACTGAAAAATTATATTGTAATGAGAACTGAATTACTAAAGTATATTATTAAAAATGAAGTAAGACAACTCTATGTTAAGTGATATATATATATATATATGGGTCTGCTACACATACAAGTAAAAATGCCGTACAAGTTTTACAAGTTATCAGTCCAAACTTCATTAACACGCGCATTAACTCATTTTGAATGGAGCGTAACTACACGCGCCCCACTCAAACGGTTCCTCTTCGTCTTCTTCTTCTTCTTCTTTTTCTCTTCTTCTTCTTCTTCTTCGTCTTCGTCTTCTTCCTCTTCCTCTTCCTCTTCCTCTTCCTCTTCCTCTTCTTCTTCTTCTTCTTCTTCTTCTTCTTCTTCTTCGTTTTTTTCGATTTTTATGGTTTCTGAAATTCTTCTTCTTCTTTTTGCTGCACGTTCTTCTTCCTCTTACTCTTCTTCTTCTCCTTTTCTTTCATTTCTGCACGTTCTTCTTCCTCGTTTTCCTCTTCTTCTTCTTCTTCATTTACGTCTTTTCTCTCTGTTTTCTCGTTTTTTTCGATTTTTCATGGTAAAATCATTTTTGAAGAAGAAGAAGCAGCAGAAGATGAGAAAGAGAAAGAGTTCTGAATTATGCATAAGATGTACTTCAACGAATTTTGGGTGTATTTTCTTAAATCCTTTGGGTGTATTTTCTGTAACCTTTTGGGTGTATTCCTATAATCGTTTGGGTGAATTCTTGTAACCGTTTGGGTGTATTTTCTGTAATCCTTTGGGTGTATTTCTATAATCGTTTGGGTGAATTCCTGTAACCGTTTGGGTGTATTTCTGTAATCCTTTAATTTGGGTGTATTTCTATAATCGTTTGGGTAAATTTCTATAACCGTTTGGGTGTATTTTTGTAATCGTTTGTGTGTATTTTTGTAATTGCTACTTCTTCTTCTTCAAAAGCGATTTTAGAGCTTGATGTCAAAAAACAATAGAAATCGAGAATAACGAAAAAAGAAAACAGAGAGAAAAGCACGTAAATAAAGAAGGAGAAAGAGAAGGCAAGAAACAAAAGAAAAGAAAAAGAAGAAGATGAAGAGGAAGAAGAACGTGCAGCAAGAAGAAGAAGAATGTGCAATGAAAACGTGCCGTAACAGTATGTGGAGGAACTAACGTCAACAACGAAGAACAAACCAGTGAGAAAGGAGGAGAAAAGAACGATCAAAAAAGAAGGAGAAGAAGAAGGGATGTAACGCGTGTAAAGGATGTAGCACTTGCAGCGAATTTTGGGGGTGAGAGTTTAATTGACTTATAATACTTACAAGCCCTAATCGCTTGTACGCAGAGTTTTTCTCTGTATTATATATATATATACTAGCCACTAACCAAAGAGACCAAAGAAACTCAAGAACTCTAACTAATATTGCAACTGTAATTAACATTATATTTTTGGCAAGTTTGTTAATTCTATTAGCATATTATGCTTGACAGTAGTCACACAAACACACGTGTCCCTAAAATCAAGAAATTAAAACTTGCTAATCTGATCATTAATTTCCAATTGCAAATGCTAAACAACGTCACACATTTCTGTATTTACTGACAACATGCCGTACCTGCATCTTGTAGAAACATCAGGTTATTTCCTGTCATGTAAAAAAGTATCCTCAGAGATTGACATATGTTATCTACACTTATTGATGCAACTTGTAAAATCCAAAAAAATTAAATTAAGTAAATTAATTAATTAGAATTGCATTAATTGGGGTTAAGACGTTTGAAATGTGTAAAAATATTAGAAATTATAATTTAAAATTAAAGTTAAAATTTGAATTAAGAAAATTAAATTGAACACGAAAATATAACTACTTTGAGAAAAAAATACGTACCGGTGTTAAAATAATTGTACCGGCTTAAAGTTGTCCGGTACTACAAATGAGAAAATTAATTATGAGCCAAAGAGATTAAGGAATTAAAATTTATAATTTGGGAAAGTAAAAATAATTAGAAAACCAGTTAAAAACGATAATCTTAAAGGTTTTGACCTAAAATTAGGCCAACGGGCTAAAACGAGTGAATCGGAACTAAGTCTACATATATAACACTCCAAACTTAATTAATTTCAGCACATTTCTATTGAGAGAGTGAGAGACACGCAGATAGAGAAGAGAAGGATGAACCAAAACCTAGAGTACTATTCACCTTCTTTGTGTTTTGCTCATAATTTTTGATCTGGAGTTTTGATTGACGAACCGTTTGTGGCCATGCATTTGTCTTAAAATTTTATCACCCAATTCTTCTGTTCCTTCAATTTTGCATTTTTTAGATCAATGGGTGTTGAGATATTGTGATTTTGGTTATTTAGGCGTGCTCTAACATGGATTCTAAGTGAGTTTTATCCCAAACTTGAGTAGGTTAAGGTAAGAAATCTCAGACCCCCAATTTTGACAATATATATGAAAATCTAGGTTGAATTATGTAAAATTATGTGATTAGATGGTATAGAGCTTGATTGAATTGGATTTGGGGTGAAATGGAGCTAGCCCGATAAATTTTGATACAAAATTGACTCAAGGATTTGATAAGATTATGTGAATGCCTATGTTAATTGCCCCTAAGATAGGATTAAATAAAATTTAGTTGGTATTGAGTTGATTTAGTTGTGATTTTGTGAATTGAGTGGTTATTGATTGATATGAATGTATATTCTATGAGTTGAATTAATTATGATATGAATTAATGTGGAAATTGGACCGGAGGTCGAGATAGGGTGAGTTATCCTCTATATGGTAAGTCATGGGAAGTGATGAATTTTCATGATTAAATTGATGATTGGAATGATGAGTATTTGGTTGTGTAAATTGGTGAATTGTGATGAATGAAGTTTAAAGATGTGATATGTTGAGTGATTAAGAGTTGGATTGATTGATGGATTTGGAATTGAATTGTTAGGTGATTAATGGTTAGAGAGGTAGAGAATAAATGAATGTATGTTGAGATTATTTAAGAATGAAATTGGTATGGTGTGGTTTGAATCAGATAGAGATTTTTAGTGAAATGAAGTAAAGGTTCAAATTTCATAAATTCTAGTTTTTAACCAATTTCAACATATCGTAACTTGGCTCTTAGACTTTCAAATTTTGTGAAACTAGTTTTTAATGAAAATTAGGTCTAAGTAGTTTATAAGTTCGAAGAACAGACGAAAAATAATTTTTAACAAAAAAGTTATGCGTGTTTGAAGTTTAGGGTTAAAAACTAAAATTTTGTGATTATGCAGTAAACCAGAATTTCTGGTATGTGTGCCCACGCAGAAAATGGTGCCTACACACTGAATAGAATGGGTTTAAATGCTTGTGCGTACGCACAAGTTGGGAAACCTTTTGGGTGCGTGCATATGTACAAGGATGATGCGTACACACAAGCTCTATTTTAACACGTAAATTCTGTTTTTTAACTGTTTGCCTTTTCCGGCAACATTGTAAACTTCCGCAACCCCTAATTAAGGTCTAAAGACTTGTTTTTAGGCTTGGGAATGAGTGTGAGCACATGGGTTGGATGAAATATAAGATTTTGGATGAGTTTATGATTAGAGCCAATGAATATTGATGAAAGATTGCGAGTAATGGACTTACTGAGTAATAGATTGTGATAAGACATGGGTAATGAGACTGATGATGATTGAGTATGGCAGATTGGCTGAGATGGCAAGGTCTGGGTGATATGCCACTTGTGTATGGATTGAGTATCTATTCGTGGTAAGGTTTGGGTGTTATCCAGCTTGCGTAATGAATTGAATTTGAGCGAGATCAAATTAAATTTGGTTATTCCCAGATAAATGCTTGGTTAAACCGGATGACATGGTTGCGGGAAAGGTGCTTTGTCCTGCCTGTGGTGAGGACGATGGCATTATCCCACTCACGGGTCAATGAAAGTGACAAATTGATAAGAGACTGGACTTTATGAGCTTAAACTTGATAAGTAATAACGAATTAGGGCTAGTGAGTTTAATAATTTATACAATTGCTAAAAGACACTGATGTTGATTGATTGTGGCCTAAATGACTAGACTGGCAAGGATAGTTGTGTCATCCTGCTTGCTCAGTGTGTAAATTGCTATGCAGTGATGGTGATTTTATCCCACCCGCTGTAAAGACGGTGGTGTTATCCCACTCACAAGATGAAGGAATGGGTAAACTAAACAAGAATACTGTTAATAAACTTAATGATTTTTAAAAGCTGATTAAAGACTTTGCTATGAACTGATGTTTATTCGTGGCAAAGACGGTGGTTAAACCCCGTTTGTTCGAGATATCTGGTAAAGACGGTTGGTGTTATCCCGCTTACTTGTAGTTTATTGAGATTGCCAAGGACGGTGGTTAAATTCTGCTTGCGTGTTCCGGGCAAGGACGTTAGTGTTATCCTACTTGCTTGTGGAACCTACAGATAAGGATGGTTGGTAAAATCCCGCTTACTTGAGTCGGGCCTGACAACATAACCGACACATGAGCTCATGGCCAATAGGACAGGCATGCATCATTTGTATTTGTATATATTTTTTTATGTGTATCTTGTACTTGGTGTGCCTTCTTGATTAAATGTATCTATATGCTACTTGATCTAAATGCTTTATCTGTATCTCTATCTGTGTATTCCTTGTATTGTTTTGCCTGTGATTGCGTAACTAAGAGATCTCTCATGCCGGTGGTGGTGATGCTGAGGGTTTGTACTTGTTCTGAGGTAATGATTAGAGTTATGACACTAAAATGCTGAGTTGGAACCATTGTGATTAAAAGATAATATGAATGATTGGAATTGAGAGGAATTGGAAACTTGAGAGCATGTATTAGTTGAGACTTAGTTTTTGATTATCCCGTTTGGTTTAGAAGGACACGAAAGGATGATGTTCTCACTCATTTAGGGATTTATTTATATTACAGATGCAGGACGCAAGGCACCCCCATTAAGCATGCTGGATTTCTCTCAGAAGCGAAGATTTACTTTTGGGAGTTTATATTCTGTAATTAGTTTATGTATATTCTCCACTTTTGAATTTTTATTTGTATATCCCTCATAGAGGTTGATTATGGAGAAATGAGATTTATGTTTATGTTTCTGTTTCTGTTAACTTGTGGGTTGTACGCATATATTTCTAGCCGACCTTACTTCTGGATCGAGTCTAGAGCTTGATTATGTAACTCTTTCAAGGCTCCTAGATAAATTATTCTTCAAAATATATATGTATTTTTATTTTTAGACGTCGTAGTGCCTCACCACCTCTGATTTATGACTTAAGTGTAAGATTTTGTGTGGTAGGGTGTTACATTATGGTATCAGAGCAGTTTGTTCCCGTAAAGCCTAAGGGACAGGCTAACTATGCTTCAAAGGATACTTTGAATTGTGTATAAATGCTATTTAGAATATATGTTTAAGAAACATAGCATGTTTGTGAGCATATTTTTGGGACTTCGAAATACTAGACTTGAGATATTGCGACTGATCACTCTGATATCAATTGTTTGGTGTAAACAGGACCCAAAAGGCGTCTCGTTAACTGGTGCACGAATCCCCAAACTTTCATACAACTGTACCAGCAAGTGCACTGGGTCGTCCAAGTAATATCTGAGCGAGTTAGGGTCGATCCCACGAGGATTATGGTTTGAACCAAGCTATAGTTATCTTGTAGGTCTTAGTCAGGCGAATCAGAAGGTTATGTTAGATGCAGTTTGATTGTGAATTTGAAAGGGATCAATAATAGGAATATAGTTAAGGATTGGAGTTGCTTTGCCTTTCTAGATTAACTCTGGTATTACTGTCTTCTTGATTTCTTCAATAGTAAGCTGTACGTGATTGACGCCATGGGCCGTGGTCATCAATATCTTTTGTTCCAGATCAAACGCCATTGGCCGTGGTCATCCAATCTGACGGAGGGTGAAGCTCTAGCAGTTTATTCTCTTGGCGATCCTACTCAAAATGCCATAGACAAGTTTGAGTCTTCCGGATCAGAGATTGCTGCTTCTTTGGTTTTTATCCTATACCACAGTGACCATAATCTCCCAAAAAATCGGCTGAACTGGTGTCTCAAGAAGTTTCCAACGAAGTCGTGGATTAGCCGTCTGAGAGATGTATAAACATACCTGGCGGTTCGCGCTTTTCAGTCACGTATTCACACGAACCCAAGTAGACACGGGTGGTTTTCAGGCACACTATCTTAGTATGATGAACATAGCTCATTGTCACTGGTCATCCTATTCACCATGTTGAAGAACGAGTATACATCTTAGAAAGAAATCAAACACGGATCGAAGAAGAAACATCAATACTTTTATTAATTCATAGGACTTAGCAGGGCTCCTCCCCTCAACTTAGGAGGTTTAGAAACTTATACTGAAAGAAAAATGCAAAGTAAAACTTGAAAATATGTTTTATGATGGGTGAAGTTCGAAAAATCTTTATACAAGAGTGATCTTCTAATTTAAATACTAAACTAATGACTAGTAAGGGTAAAACAATCTTTTAGTGCTAAAATCTACTTCTGGGGCCCACTTGGTGAGTATTTGGGCTGAGCTTTGATGAGATCCACGTGCTAGGAGGCCTCTAGGGTATTGAACGATGGCTAGGGGGTCCTCTTTGGGAATTTGGACGCTGGTCTCTACTCCTTGGGCGCTGGACGCCTGCAAGAGGGTAGGAGGCTGGCATTGGATGCCAGTTTTAGGCCTTCTAATCCAAAGAAAATTATGAACTATTATACATTGATGGAAAGCTCTGAAAGTTAGCATTCCATAGCCATTTAGAACGCTACATTTGGACTTATCTAGCTCCAGAAAAGCTCTTTTAAGTGCAAGGAGGTCAGATTTGGACAGCATCTGCAGTGCTTTCTCTGTCTTTGAATTAGACTTTTGCTCCAACTACTCAATTTCATCCAGAAATGATATGAAATTGCACAAAACACAAAAACTCATAATAGAATCCAAAAATGTGAATTTAACAGTAAAACCTATGAAAACTCAAAAAAAACTAAACAAAACATACTAAAAACTATATAAAAATGATGCCAAAAAGCGTATATAATATCTGCTCATCATGCATGCAGTCGTGGTCGAGGAAGAGGACGGAAAGATAATGCAAAACCAGAATCGAATGGCAACAACCCGGTAAACTTTATGGCTGCATTTGAGAATATGACTGCTGCAATGCAGGCTACTGCTGAAATTCTGGGCAACATGCGGAAATAGGAATGGTAATGGTGGTAGCAGGCCGATGACGTTGGCTACTTTTCTGAAGGTGAACCCACTAATCTTCAGGGGTACCACCAAGACGACAGAAGCGGATAACTAGCATTTACCCATAGAGATAGATCTACAAGATCAACATGTGCCTGAGGAGCAATATGTGGAATTTGTCAGATATAAGTTGGAGGGAGAAGCGCAATTCTAGTGGTAAGGAGTTGACGGGTGGAAAATATCGGTAAAGATTTTCACAAAAAATATAGCGTTAAAAGTATAGTTCTAAATCGACAATTCAACCTCAATCAAATTTAATATGTTTGTCACTTAAGCAAGCCAAATAAAATTAACGGAAGTATTAAACCTCGGGTCGTCTCTCAAGGAATTGCAGGGAAGTATGGTTATTATTGGTTATGAAAAAGTATATATTTTTGGGTTTTGTAATGAGAAACAAGAAAGTAAAATGGCAAGAAAATTAATTAATAACTAAGAAAGCTCTTAGCAAGGATTGATAATTAGAAGTCCTATCCTCATTATCATCATCAATTGTGATGGTAATTGGCTTTTGTTTTTACTTAGTTAACCTCTAACAATGAAGGTAAGTCAAGTGGGCAAAATCAACTTAAGTTCACAAGTACTCATCAAAGATTAGATTTAGTGAAGCCTAAGCCAACTAGCAAGTCTCATTTACCAATCAACAAAAGACTTTTGATAACTCAAGAGTCTCTAATTGATCAATCCAAGTAAAGAACATAAAAATCTAAATTAAAATCCTCCCAAGCATTTGATCAAACACTCGGAAGGCACAAGATAAAAACATAGAAAATTAATAAGAAATAATAAAATCTAAGATACCCAATTGCAAGACAACAATAACAATTGAAGAAAGAAGCAATGAACATAAAATACCTCAACTTGCATTAATAAGAAATTGAATCTAACATGAAGAGTACGTAAATTAAATTGGAAAAATAAACAAATTAACAAGATAAGATAAACTAAGATGCTAGAATAATAAAATAAAGAAGAGAAACTAAATTAAAGCAATATAGAATTCTGAATTTGAGAAAAGCTAAACCTAAAAACCCTAAAATCTAGAGAGAGGAGAGAGACTCTCTCTAGAAAACTACATCTAAAACCTAAAATTATATGAATGAAGTTGAATCCTTGTTTCCCCCATTCTGCAGCCTCTAATATGTGTTATCGAGCTTGAAACTGGGCCAAAATTAGCCAAGAAATTGCCCCCAGTATTTTCTGATATCTGCAGCACGTGACGCTTTATCACGCGTACCCGTTGCCCACGCGTACGTGTCGCTTGACAAAATCCTGGTCACGCGTACGCATCGCCCACGTGTACGTGAAGAGAGAACTTTTGCGTGGTCTAGAATTCAGAATAAATTCCCGTTGCAAGTATAGCTTCTAAACCAACAAAAGTCATTTCTTACAAACGTTTTGGTTGTCACAAGTAACAAACCCCTAAATAAATTGATAACCGAAGTATTTAAACCTCGGGTCGTCTTCTCAAGGAACTGCAAGGAGGTATGTTCTTATTATTGGTTATGAGTTTTGTAAATTGGGGGTTTTGAAAGTAAGGAACAAGTAATTTAATTGACAAGTAAAGTAAATAAATAACTATAGAATAAACTCTTGGCAAGGTATGACAATTCGGAAGTCCTATCCTAATTATCCTTATCAATGGTGATGAGAATTAAGTTTAATCCTACTTATTTAACCTTTACTAAATAAAGGAAGGTCAAGTGGACTAATCAGTTTGATCCTCAGGTCCTAGTCAATTCCTAAGGAAAGACTAGAGTTATTGGAATGTGATTCGATTAGCGAAAATAACAATTATCAATCACGATGAGTTTGATAACTCAAGAGTCTCCAATTGATCAATTAAAGCCAAAAGGGAAAAATCTAAATTATTTATATAAATAAAGGAAAGTAATCACAATTCTGAAATACCTCAAGTTGCACTAATAAAGATATCAATTGTAACATGGAAGAGTTCATAAATTAAATTAAGAAATAATAAAAAGGAATATTGAACCTGATAAAGAGTCATAATGCTAAATCGAAATAACAAGAAATCCTAATCCTAAAACCTAAGAGAGAGGAGAGAACTTCTCTCTAAAAAAACTACATCTAAACTATGAAAAGTGAATAATTGGAGATCTCCCCCTTGAATGGATGCACTCCCCCACTTCATAACCTCTAATCTGTGCCTCTTGGACTTGGATCTGGGCCAAAAAGGGCTTCAGAAATTGCTGGGAGCGTTTTCTATAATTTCTGGTGCATGGCATCTGTCACGCGTCTGCGTGGGTCACACGGTCACGTCATTTGGAGTTTTCCTTGTCACGCGTTCGCTTCGATCATGCGTCTGCATCATCTGTGTTCTGCTTAAGGTGCGCGGCTGCGTCAGTCACGCATTCGCGTCGCTCCCTTTTCGCACTGGGCATGCGGCCGCGTCATCCATGCGTTCGCGTCGCTGCTAGTTTCTTTGAAAACTCCATTTTGTGCTTTCCTTCCATTTCTGTATGTTTCTTTTCCATCCTTTAAGTCATTCCTGCCTTAGAAGCTCTGCAACTACTCAACACACAAGTCACGGCATCGAATGGTAATAAAGGGTAATTAAAATAATTATTTTTAAAGCATAGGAAACATGTATTTCACATATATCACATAATAAGGAAGGAAAAGTAAAACCATGCAATTTACATGAATAAGTAGGTGAAGGGTTAAATAAATCACTTAAATTAAGCACAATATATATCATAAAATATGGGTTTATCAATACGCATCGCTTGTCTGCCGCACTGGTCACGCGTACGCGTCATACCACGCGTGCGCGTCGCCTAAGGATTGACAACTTAACAATTTCTTCAATTTCTTGTATTCCTTCCACTTTTGCATGCTTCCTTTCCATCCTCTAAGCCATTCCTGCCCTATAAACCCTAAAAACACTTAACAAACATATCACGGCATCAAATGGTAATAAAAGAGGATTAAAATTTGCAAATTTAAGGCCAAAGAAGCATGTTTTCAATCATAGTACAAAATTAGAAAAGCAAATGTAAAACATGCGAATTATATGAATAAGTGTGAGAATAATGGATAAAATCTACTAAATTAAGCACAAGATAAACCCTAAAAATAGGGTTTATCAGGAGTTAGTCGTCTGCTGCAGCAAGGTGACGTTGTGTTAACTTGAGATGCTTTCCGAGTCGAATTTTACAAGAAATATTTTCTGAATTCAAAGAGGGCGGATAAGGAGTTAGAGCTTATACAGTTGAAGTAGGGTTCTATGACGGTGGCAGAGTACACCAACAGATTTGAAAAGTTATGTCAGTTTTCGAGGGTGTGTCAAAGTGCTCTGAAAGGCTATGAAGAATGGAAATGTATTAAATACAAAGGTGGTCTTCGAAGTGACATAATAAGTGCAGTCATGCCTATAGAAATCCGAATATTCTCCGAGTTAGTGAACAAGAGCAGAGTAATTGAGGACTGCTTGAGAAAAGCCACTTTGGCAAATGGTGACCGTCAAGAATTTTATAAAAGGGATCAAGACAAGAGCTATGCGTCGAGGGATCAGAACTTCAAGAGGGGTGGTTATGCGTCTCAATACAACCATCGGGGCCAATGGTGTGGCAAGGGAAAGAACATGTGAAACCAACCCGATCATCTGAGGTGTGATAAGTGTGGGAAATACCATCCGAATAATCTATGTAGGGTTAGATTATGCTTGTTCTTCAACTGTTGATTTCCATGGCACATTTCTAAGAATTGTCCACGCTAAGGGAATCAGGATGCTAGTAGAGCTCAACAACATGGGCGAGTTCTCACTATGACGGCGAACGGTGTGGCTAGGTCAGACACTTTGATAAGAGGTAACTATGAAATTGGTAACAAAATTTTAATTGCTTGGTATGGTATTGAGGAATTGCATTTGTTCATACTGCATAACGGCAATTTTGAGGGGTTAGAATGGCCGGTAGTATCTCGTGGTTATTATTCAAGCGAATTCTTCCTTCTTCTTTGTATTCTGCACTTTTTGGTAAATGTTGAAAATAAGTGCTATGTTTCGGCGCTGTTACAATGCTATGAGAGGCTAACGGATAGTGGTCGATAATCAGAGTGGCGTAAAAGAAGTGTTATGTTCTTGATTGGCTTTAGGGCTATTGTGATGGAAGGGAAGACATGAGTAATTGAAGTTAACCCGAAAAGGAAGTGTAATTGATTAAAGAATTAAAAAGTATAATTAAATATCAAGTTAAGAGTAGGTGGCTTACGTTACGTTGGATTGGCTTAAACTAAGGTGTTTGGATGGTGCTTGTTAAAGATAGATATTGCTAGCGTCGAGTGAGTGATTATTATGCCGAATTACCTTAGTAAAGGTTATGCCCACGAGAACGGAGGATTTATATTAAATCTAGAATAATAAATAAATTATAGTTTGGGATTCATTTGGTGAGATTGTAATCGAGTGAACTATTAAACGAAAAGCTAGATAGGGCCAATGGTGAGACAAATGAGCATAGCTTATGTTTGAATTTGGCATTTTGGCCGGATGTGATATTGATTAGCAATTGATTGTGATTATGATGAAGGGAATTCATTGAATGTTTATTATGTCGAAGTTTATGGTTTTGTGCTTGAGAAGGAAAAACCTAAGTAGGTACCCTAATTGAGGTTGAGGGTTGTGACTTGATTGAGGTACCCGTTATAATATGATTATTAAGATTGAAAATTTTAATGAGAAGTGATAAATAAAGGCATTTGGAAACGAAAAATTCTATCTTCTAACTTTGAAAGTGTTCACGATAAAAATTTCAATACCATTGCTTTTTGTGAAGAGCACATCCTTCCTTATAGTTCAATAAGTATGGATGATGTTTTCCTTAAAAGGCATTTGGAAGTACTTGCCCAGAGAGTATTCGGACTGCAGGGGTGTGTTCAGCCCTTTGAAGTAATTGGAGAAGACACCGCTTGGCTCTATTCAGAGGGAGTTGATCGACTTTCGAGCTAAGGTGATATCTCTTCGGGAAGCCAAGTTGGGATTAGAGGTCGAGAATGGGAATCTTACCTCCGATCTTTCAAGACTTTGTGAAAGGGTGAAGTAGTCTAAAACGGCTTGTGCTATGGCCGAGGGGTTGCAGAAAAAAATTGAGCAGCGTTATACTCGTATTTTTTTGGAGAATCTGGATTTAAAGGAGGATCTGGCTAAGCTGAGGGAGGATTATGCTAGTCTGGAGGAGTCAGTAGCCGAAGAAATGGACGAGATGACTGAGAACTTAAAGGCTCAATTTTGGGTTCTTGCGCCCGAGGTGGACATTTCTCCCAATGATCCTAATAAAGTTGTGATTGATGGGAAGATCATTCCTCCCGAGGCCGAGTCTGTACCTGCTGAAGACCCAAAAACGTCTTGTGCCTAACTTGAGGAAACGCCTATGGACTCCTCCATTCTAACTTCTGAGAGTCTCCATTCTTCTTCTATCCAGGTTGAGGAAGTGGCCGCTATGTCTACTAACGAACAGGACCTTCCTCTCAGTTAGTTCTATTTTATAATTTTTTCTATATTTGATGGCCTTGTCTGTGGGTCTTTTAAACACTTTTTATAAAGCTGACAATTTTCTGTTTAACTGTTGAACTTCCTTCGGATAGGTCGGGCTTTTCATCTCCAGGATTGCCCTGCTTTTGTCTAGGTTGGCTTCAATGCCTCTTTGGGTGAGTATGAATCCTAGGAACTTTCTGGCTTTATGCTACTGCAAAGGTGCACTTTGTGGGATTTAATCCCATTCCGTGTTGCCTTATCATATTGAATAGTTCTGTAAGGTCAAACAACAGATTAGTTTCTTCCTTAGTCTTTACAAGCATGTCATCCACATAGATCTCCATCAATTTTCTAAGGTGGGATGATAACACCTTGTTCATTAATCTTTGATATGTGGATCCACTATTTTTCAATCCAAATGGCATTACCACATAGCAGTAATTTGCCTTATGAGTAATGAAAGAGGTCTTCTCTTGATCTGACTTGTACATTAGAATTTTGTTGCATCCTGAATATGCATCCATAAAGGACAAGTACTTGTAGACTAAGGCCAAATCTACCAAAGCGTCGATTCTGGAAAGTGGATAAGGATCCTTAGGACAAGCTATATTGAGGTCAGTGTAATCGACGAACATCCTTCACTTTCCGTTTTGTTTCTTCATGAGTACTACATTGGCAAGCCATAACAGGTATTTTATATCCCTTATGAAGCCGGCTTCTAACAACTCCTAGACTTGTTCTTCTACTACTTCTGCTCTTTCAGGACTAAGCTTTTGTCATTTATGCTGGATAGGTCGTGAGCCCGAGTAAACGGCAATCTTGTGACTCATGAGGTCAGAGTGGATTCCAAGCATGTCAGAAGCTTTCCAGGAAAAGAGGTAAGAGTTTTCTCATAGGAGCTTGACGAGGTCTTGCTTTAGCTATTCTTCCCAGTTAGCCTACATTGGTTGTTTTTTCGATCTCGTTCCTGATCTTGACCTCCTCTGTCTTTTCCTTAGGTTAGAGTATTAGTTCCTCCCGAATTCGTACACCTAGACTACTGTAGCAAGTCAGTTTAGTGTTGTTTGACTTATCAGGGCATTGTAAGCTGATGCCACGTCGATCACTATATAATCTATGCTCAAGGTCCTTGATTTTGTATCCTTACCAAAGGTGGTGTAGAGAGAGGTAAACCCCAAAGGTCGGATGGGAGAATCTTCCAGACTAAAGAAGGTATATGGATATACTCTCAAGTCCTTTTTCTCTAGGCCCAGCTTATCAAAAACTGGTTTGAATAGGATGTTAGCCGAACTTTCTTGTTCTACCAAGGTTTTATGGAGGATTGTATTGGAAAGTATGATTATAATTACGACAATGTCGTTATGTCCAGGTGCTACCCCTTGGGCATCTTCTTTTGTGAAGGTGATGGCAGGTAGGTCAGGCATTTCAGCTTCTTCGCCGACCTGGAATACCTCTTTCAAATGTCTCTTGCAGGAGAATTTTGTTACTCCTCTTCTTTCAAATCTTCCAGCAATCATGTGGATGTGCCTTTCAGGAGATTTTTGGTGGTCAATCTCGCCGAATCCTGTCTTCTTCATATCTTTTCCTTTTGCTCAGATTGTCTGACCTCTTTGTTAAATACCTATTTAACTAACCTTTCCTAGCCAATTTTTTTATCATATTTTTTAAATCATAGCAATCATTAGTGGAATGACCATAGATTTTATGGAACTCATAATATTCTGACTGACTTCTACCTTTTTTATTTTTGATAGGTCTGGGAGGTAGAATTTTCTCTGTTTGGCATATCTCTCTATAGACATCCACAAGAAAAACTCATAATGGGGGTATAGTTGTGATACTTTTGAGTTTTGTCCGGGCTATATTCTTTTTTCTTTGGTTCTTTCTCTTTGTCTTGAGCTGGATATTGATTGTGTTGTCTTGGGGCAGGCTCTCTTTACTGAGTAGTTTCTTCCATGTTGATGTATCTTTCGGCTCGCTCTTGCATGTTGTACAAAGAGGATGGGTGCCTCTTTGAGACCATTAACTAGTCCCATGATGACTACTTTGATGGGTAGGTTTTGAATCTCCAAACACGTTTTGTTGAATCTTTCCATATAGGCCCATAGAGATTCTCTGGCTTCTTGTTTTACTCCAAGAGGCTTAGTGCATGCTTAACCTTATCCTTTAGAATGAAAAATGGGTAAGAAAATTTCTTACCAAATCGTAAAGTAGGTGACCGATCTAGGTGGTAAACTATCAAACCACTTTATTGCCATCTTGGTTAACGTAATCGAAAAAGTTTTACAGCGAGTTGCATCCGATGCCTCTGCCGAATACATGTGACTTTTGAAATTACTGAGATGATGTCTCGAATTGGTCATTCCATCATAAAGGTCCATGTCTGGGCTTTTAAAGTGTCTAGAAACTTTAGCCCACATGATTTCTTCTATGAAGGGATCTTTTCCTGCCATAGGCATTTCTTCTCGATCAACTCAGGCTATTCTATCCTGCCATAGACTACTTTTTCGTCGTACCTCCCTTTTCAGGGCTCTTTCGGATTCTCGTTGTCGTTCTAGCTCTTGCTCGAGTTGCTCTAGCCGAATTTGGTGTCCATGTATGAGCCACATAACTTTTGTAGGATCTCTTGGCCTAAATCCTTCAGATTGATGAATTTCTGAGCTTATCCTATGTCCCTCCAAGTTTGGCTAGTGTGTGTCTCTAGCTACACCTTTTTCTTTATCAACTCGTGGTGGTATGACTAACGCTCGTTCGTTGTTATATTGTTCTTCTTCTCAGGCTTCAGAATCGGAAGCCATGTGTCCGTCTTTTGGAATGTCATCTGCCTCGTATAGTCTTGATTACCAAGTCCGCGGCAACGGTGCCAATGTTCCGAGTCTTACCTAGAACTAGGGTGATTTGAGCTTGAATGTGAGGTCCAGACTCCTTTTAGGGTGGCATTCGATGTATTTCGATGTCGAGGTGCCGTCGTCTGATGCTTAAGTTAGTAAGAGTTTTAGGCAAATATTTAGTAGATTGGAGTTCGAATGAATCATGAGAATGTCAAGGTATTTATAAGTATAAATGTAGAGTTAATAACCATCTTCTGAATAGCCCCACTTTTGATGGTGGGTTTGTTACTCCCTTTTCTTAGGGAGGTTGTTAATATCTCCTTCCTAGATGAGTATGAGAGATAGTAGGAGTTTGTTACTTATTTAGGTAAGTAACTTAAAGTAAGGCTGAACTCATGTTATTAAATAGAGAGCTCAGATCTGCAATAAATTAGTCCTTGACCTACCTGAACTGGAAGATACCGTGGAAACCAAAAAACAAAACAATAATGATAAAAAAATACTACTTTTATTACAACAAATTGTTGGTCTTTATTTATCGATCACAAAATTATACTGACTTTGTTCTTTCTTAGCAAAAATAAATCTTTCGTATATATTTATATGCGAAAATTTTTGTATGAAGAGTAAAATTGAAAAAATATAAAGATTTTTACAAAATTTATAAAGAAATATGTGCATTTTTTTCCTTTACTAAAAGAAATAATTTTCATCAAAACTTTCTTTTTCATTATAATATTTAGGGGTGGCAAACAAGCTAGTCTGCCCCGTCTCGCCTAGTGAGGCGGTCTTGAATTCCATCCCTATCCCGCCTAAGGGTGGGTTAGTAGGCTAAGCCCGTCAATTCTCTTTTTTTTTTTAAATTACTTTTTTATTTTTTGTTATTAAATCATTAAATATTAAAAAATATATAGGGTTAAGTACTTTTTCGTTCCTAAGATCAGAGGTCAAAATCAAAATCATCCCTGACCATTTTTTGTTATTAAAATCATCCTTAATGTTACAAAATATTATAAAATCATCCTTTGCTCATGAAATATTAATTATATGACAATTTTACCCTTATCCTCTTCCACCCACCACTTCTGCACGAAATCCTATCACCCTAGTGAACCCAGAAGCACCTACACCATCTGGGTCTTAAAGAAGTAGATTGTTGTTCGGATTCAGATCTTCAAAAATTGGTCGATAGAGCCAAATGCAGCCTTAGCATGATCATCCTGTCTGGATCTTGATGTGCTTATCATGCACAGCATTCACCTTCTCTTTGTACAGCCTGGAGTTCTCATAAGCTTCTAGGTGAAGGTTTTCTAATTCTTTCAGTTGCAACTTCCTTTTAGCTCCGGCTTTCTCAAATTCCATATTGCATTCTTTAACCGCCCAGAAGGCTTTGTGCTCTACCTCAACTGGGAGGTGACAGGCCTTTCCATAAACTAAGCGGAAGGGACTCATCCCGATTGGTGTCTTGTATGCTGTCTGATATGCCCAAAGCGCATCTTGGAGCCTGGTGCTCCAGTCCTTTCTATGAGCTTAACTATCTTCTGTAATATACGCTTTATCTCTCTGTTAGACACCTCGGCTTGCCCATTAGTCTGGGGATGGTAGGATGTTGCTACTTTATGAACCATCCCATGCTTCTTCAGTAATCCTGTTAGTCTCCTGTTACAAAAGTGAGTGCCTTGATCGTCACGATTGCTCGTGGTGATCCAAAGCGATAAATAATATGGTTTCTCACAAAGGAAACAATAGTGTTAGCATCATCAGTACGGGTAGGAATTGCTTCCACCCATTTAGAAACGTAATCTATAGCTAACGCTATATAAAGGTGACCATTAGAATTTGGAAATGGACCCATGAAGTCGATGCCCCAAACATCAAAAATTTCACAGAAAAGCATAATCTGTTGAGGCATCTCACCCCTCTTGGATATATTACCAAACCTTTGGGAAGGGGAACAAGATTTACAAAATTTAGCAACGTTCTTAAAAAGAGTAGGCCACCAGAATCCACAGTCCAGAATTTTTCTAGCTGTTCTTTGAGGGCCAAAATGTTCTCCACTCTCAGATGAGTGGCAGGCCTTGAAAGTGGACTGGAATTCTAATTGAGGCACACACCGTCTAATTACCTGGTCAGCACCACACCTCTATAAACATGGATCATCCCATATATAATATTTGGACTCACTTTTTAGCTTGTCTCTTTGATGCTTAGTAAAAGTTGGAGGAAAAGTGTGGCTAACTAGATAATTAGCTACAGGTGCATACCAAGGAACTACTTCAGATACTGCCTGTAAGCTATCAAATGGGAAAGTATCATTGATAGGAGTGGAGTCGTCCTTAATGTGCTCAAGGCGGCTCAAGTGGTCTGCCACTAAATTCAGGTTACGACTCCTATCCTTAATTTCTAAATCAAATTCTTGCAGCAGCAGTATCCAACGTATTAGCCTTGGTTTGGACTCCTTTTTAGCTAATAAATATTTTAGAGCTGCATGGTCTGAGTACACTACTACCTTAGTACCAAGTAAATAGGCTCGGAATTTATCCAGAGCAAAAAAAGTAGCAAGAAGCTTTTTTTTCAGTAGTAGTGTAATTAGATTAAGCAGCGTCTAAAGTCTTAGACGCATAAGCAATTGCAAAAGGATCCTTACCTTCACGTTGAACCAGCGCTGCTCCTACTGCATGATTGGAGGCATCACACATGATTTCAAATGGTTGGCTCCAGTCTGGTCCTCTCACAATTGGAGCTTGAGTCAGGGCGATCTTCAGCTTATCAAACGCTTGTATACATCCTCACTGAACTCGAACTCAATATCTTTCTGCAGTAGTCTGGATAAAGGCAATGCTACCTTACTGAAGTCCCTAATGAATCTCCTGTAAAAACCTACGTGGCCAAGGAATGAACGGACTTTCCTCATGGAGGAGGGGTAAGGTAAACTAGAAATAACATCTATCTTTGCTAGATCTACAGAGATACCAATATTAGAAACGTGTCCCAAAACAATACCTTGTTTGACCATAAAGTGACTTTTTTCAAAATTTAAAACAAGGTTTGAACTAACACACATATCTAATTCTCTAGATAAACTATCCAAGCAAAGGCTAAATGAATCACCATATACGCTAAAATAATCCATAAAAACCTCCATACAGTTCTCAATAAGATTAGAGAAAAGACTCATCATACATCTTTGAAAAGTGGCCAGTGTATTGCATAAGCTAAAGGGCATTCTCTTATAAGCATAAGTCCCAAAAGGACATGTAAAAGTAGTATTTTCCTGATCTTCAGAAGCTATATTGATTTGAAAATAACCTGTATAACCATCAAAAAAGCAATAATGAGATTTACCTAACAGGCGATCAAGCATTTGATCAATAAATGGCAAGGGGTAGTGATCCTTGCGAGTGGCTTGGTTTAGACGCCTATAGTCAATGCAAACTCTCCATGAATTCTGCACTCTAGTTGTTAGAAGCTCTCCATGCTCATTCTTCACTGTTGTGATTCCAGACTTCTTGGGCACCACTTGTACTGGACTGACCCATTCACTATCTGAAATGGGGTAAATGATATCTGCTTCAAGTAGTCTAGTTACTTCTTTCTTGACAACTTCTAAGATGGTCAGATGCAATCTTTTTTAAGGCTGACAGACAGGCTTTGTTCCTTCTTCTAAGAATATTTTGTGTTCACAAACTTGAGGGTTGATGCCTACTATATTCGCCAAGCTCCACCCAATTGCTTTCTTATGCTTCCTCAACACACTAATCAGTTGTTCTTCCTGTTGGGAAGTGAGCTCCCTTGCAATGATAACTGAAAACTTTTACTTATCCTCAAGGTAAGCATACATGAGGTGTAAAGGAAGGGGTTTTAATTCTAATTTCTGCTCATGGCTAGGCTCTGGACCTTCTAGAGCTAATGATAATGGCAAGGCATCTTTATTTTGTTCAGAGGATGTCCCCACACTTGGACCTTGCTCCATGTGCTTCTCTTCTATTTCCTCCTGGTAAACTGCAGCAATAGTTTCATCAATAATGTCGCACTTGAATACAGAATGATCTTCCGGAGGATGCTTCATAGCTTCATTCAGATTGAAGCTCACTGCTCGGCCATCTATCTCAAAAGAATAGGTTCCTGAAAAGGCATCCAGCTTGAACTTTGAAGTCTTCAAGAATGGTCTTCCAAGTAGGATGGATGACGGCTTTCCCGAGTCATTTTGGGGCATCTCCAAGATATAGAAGTTAATGGAAAATGTGAGCCCCTTAATGCTCACCAATACATCTTCAGCAATTCCAGCCACTGTAATAATGCTTTTATCTGCTAACACAAAACGAGCTGCCGACCTTTTTAAGGGAGGGAGCCTCAAAGTATCATATATAGACAAAGGCATTATACTAACACACGCTCCTAAATTACACATACAGTTAGAAAATATCACACCTCCAATGGTACAGTTAACCATACATGGACCTGGATCACTACATTTTTCAGGTATACCTCCCATTAAAGCAGATATAGAACTACCTAAGGGAATAGTTTCTAATTCATTAATTTTATCTTTATGTATGCACAAATCTTTTAGAAACTTTACATATTTAGGTACCTGCTGAATAACATCAAAAAGGGGGACAGTTACCTCAACCTTTTTGAATATTTCTACCATTTTGGGATCAAGTTCCGTCTGCTTTCTGGGCTTCCTTGCAAGTTTTGGGAAGGGAATAGGGAGGGCGTTGCTTGCAACTTCTGCATCCTTTGGTGTTTCATTCTGTGGTTGAGCTGTTTCTTCTTCAACTATGTTCTGTACGTCCTCTTCCTCTTCAACATCTTCCACTTCCACCACATCCTCAGCTGAGACGTGTACTGTTGAG
Source organism: Arachis duranensis (assembly GCF_000817695.3). Lineage (NCBI taxonomy): Eukaryota > Viridiplantae > Streptophyta > Magnoliopsida > Fabales > Fabaceae > Arachis > Arachis duranensis. Next base: position 32,047,759 of record NC_029780.3, read on the forward strand.
CTTAGCTCCTCCTGGTTCATCTCCTGCAATGTGGTTCTGGACCTCAAAGTGATGGCATTGATAACACCCTTGGGATTAGGTAGGGGTTAAGAAGGAATTCCACTGGATCTTGAAGGTTGATTGGTGGAACTAGGTGATGAATCTAACCGGGAGACAAGAGCTTGTAAAGTGGCAGTTAGACCATTCAAAGTAGAACTCAGCTGCGTGTGCATGTCTTGTTGTCCTTGTGCAAGAGAACAGAGCATCTTGTCATTTAATGAGGAATTTGAATAAGTGATCTGAGGTACTTGTTGTTGGTTGTGCTGGGGTCCTTGAGACTGTCTTAGGTGAGGAGCTCTGTATGGTTGGTTCTGATTCTACTGTCTGTTGTTGTTATTGTTATTCTACCTCTGGTTTCTGTTGTTATCTATGCCTCCTCTGTTATAGTTATCCCTCCAACCATGGTTAGAATTATCTCTCCAACCTTGGTTGGAATTGTCCTGCATCCATGGTTATAGTTGCCACCTTGGTTGTAGTTGCCACCTTAATTGTATCCTTGATTTGGGCGGTCATAGAAGTTATGAGTGGCTGCCACAGTGTTGTCTTTCTGTTGGAGCTGCGGACATTCATCAGTATAATGACTATAATCATTGCAGATCCCGCATACTCTTTATGGAACCAACTGTTGGCTTTGTTGTGGCGGGGGAGGCTGAGATTGTTGTGCTTGTTGTTGATTCAACTGCATCTATTTCAGTAGGTTGGTCATTTCACATATACTCTGGGTCAGAGCAGTAGTCTCTTTGCTAGAGGAAACCTCAGCAACAACTTTTGAGTGGCTGTGCCTATGCCTGTGATTCCTAGTGGACTCAGCTAAGTCGCTGATCAATTGCCATGCTTCATCTTCAGTCTTGTACTTTTTCATAGAACCATTACTAGCACCTTCAAATGTGGTCTTATCTTGAGGCTTCATGCCTTGTGTGAAGTAGCTGATCAACACCATCTTGCTAATCATGTGATGGGGGCATGCGTCCAGGAGATTGTTGAAGTACTCCCAATATTTGTAGAGAGTCTCGAATTTGCCTTGAATAATCATAGAAATTTCTTTCCTCAATCTATCAGTAACTTCAGCTGGAAAGTATTTTTCCAAAAATTCTCTTCTAAGCGTATCCCAGTTAGTAACAGTCGCTTCAAGTTGAGTGTAGTACCATTCCCTCGCCTTTCCCTCAAGAGAAAACGAGAAGGCGGTTAACAGAATAGAAGTTTCGTCCGCACCATGACGCCTAACAGTAGAACAGGCTATCTGGAAATCCCTAAGGTGCTTAATAGGCTCTTGAGCAGGTAAGCCATGAAACTTGGGTAGCAAGTTGATTAGTGCAGTTTTCAGTTCAAAATCTGTAGCCACCGTTGGGTGATGCACTTGATACGGCTGTAGTATAAAATCTGGGGCTCAAGCTTCCAGGAGAGTAATCCTCCTAGGTGCTGCCATGTTACCTACACAGGATTCAACTGAATCAGTAGTAAATGAGCTTGTTTTGCTCTCAAATGGTGGTTTAGATTCACCCTCAGATGAGATTGGTGAATTGATAACAATCATTTCACCATCCTCAGAGGATAACCGACGTTGAGCTCGAGAAATACGTGAAAGAGTTCTTTCAATTTCAGGATCAAAAACGGCTAAGCTTGGATCAGGCAATGAACGCGTCATTCAATGAGAAAAACATAGAGCTCATGGTAACAAAACAAAATAAAATAAAATGCAAATAATTAATTCCAACCAATGAATTAGCACACTATTGCAACTCCTCGGCAACGACGCCAAAAATTGACGGAGGCAGAAATTGACCGATTAAGAATTTAATGGAATAAATACGTTGCAAGTACAGTTCTTAACCAGTGAAAATCCGCTTATCAATTTAAAAGGGTTGTCACAAAATTAGAATAAAAATACTGAGAGTATGAATCCCAGGTTGTCTCCCAACGAGTTGACAAAAGAGTGCAGCTTATTAGTCAGAGGTTTTCCAAGAGATTTTGAGTTTGAGAAACAGGAAAATAAATAAGAGAATTTATGTAACTTAAATAAAGATCTTGACCAGGAGAAGATTAATTGGAAGTTCTATCCTTGTTGGATTTTTCTAAAGATCAATTGATAATTGGTAGTTATTTCCACTTAGTTATCCTTTACTGAATAAAAAAAATTCAAGTAAGTTGGGAGTCAACTTCTATTCACAAGTTCTAATCCTTTTCCTTGGGAAGGATTAGCGTTAGTGACTAGAGAGTCAACTAACAATAAACCTAATTACAATTTGACTCTTGAGTATTCCAACTCAAGGTTTTCCTTTTAATCAACTCCCAATCAAGTAGGGGACCTACTCCATTATCATGAATGTAAACTTCACAAAATTAAAAGGGAAAATAAAGAAAGACATGCTAAATAATAATAAAAAAGATCAATTAAAAATAAAAATAATTCTTGTATTAATAAACTCTAAAAATAATCCAATTGTAACTCTGGACAAATTAAGGATATGAAAGAGTAAGTGAAAAGTAAGAAAACAAACTAGAATGACGAAGTCTTGGAGGAGGTAACAACTCTTCTCAATATCCAAATCCAAAAGCAAATAAAATTCTAAGAACTATGAATGTATAGAGAGAAAAACCTAGAGGAGGAGTAAAATCCGATCTAAAAACTAAAAACTATCCTAATGAGAATCTCCTTCGAGCCTGTGCATGTTCCCCAGCTTTAGTCTGTGTTTCTGGGCCAAAAACTAGGTCAAAACGCGGCCCAAAATCTCCCCCAGTGATTTCTGTAAATTCTGCAGATCGCACATGTCACGCGTACGCGTCATCCACGCGATCGCGTCATCCAGCGTTTTTCCTCGCCACGCGTACGCGTCGTCCACGCATTCCCGTCATCCGTGCAGATTTCAATCCATGCGTTTGCATCAGGCACGCAAACGCGTCACTGTGATTTTCTCCATTTCACGCGGTCGCGTGAGCCATGCGTCTGCGTCGGTGTTTGCTGGTCATCTCCTTGATTTCTTGTGTTCCTTCAATTTTTGCAAGATTCCTCTGCATTCTCTAAGCCATTCCTGCCCTATAAAGCCTGAAATACTTAACACACGGATCACCGCATCAAATGGTATAAAAGAGAATTAAAATACACAATAAAAATATCTCTAGGAAGCAAGTTTTCAACCATAGAACAACTTTGCGAAGGAATTGTAATATCATGCAAATTATATGAATAAGTGCGTCAAGACTTGATAAAACCACTCAATTAAACACAATATAAATCATAAAATAATGGTTTATCTGTGGCAGTGGAACGGGTAGAGATGGATTTTTACCAACCCTCCCTTCACTCTACTACTACCCGTTCCACCCCTACCTGCGGATAGTAGACTGCTCTACCCTAACTCGTCTCGCCTCTACGCGGCCCTATAAAAATTAAATAACATTTTAATTTTACATATTTATATACAAATTAAGATAAAAACTTAAAATTTATACCTGTGTGGTTAGTCGGGTACCAGACAGTTCGGATAGTGATTTGAGTAGGTGGAATGTGTCTATTTCAGCGACAATGCTGGAGGTGATCCAACCGAGTAGTCAAGGCCTCGTTATGGAGAGATGGGGGGTGTCACCTGCAAAGATACTCCAACGCTCAAGTCAGTCAGTGTGTAGGCGAAAAGTGGGTAGGTGGTATGTATGACGTACCTTGGGGGAAGGACAGGTCCTTCCCCATTTATACCGTGTTAGAGGTGGGCCCTCCAAGGACAGGCCCACTTTCCTCGAAGCTTCCTCATAGCTGTAGCGGAGAGCTGTCGAGGACGCGTGTCCGGGTCATGTAGCAAGCAGTACGTGCCCGACCGTTCAGGTCGGGTCATCATGGGGTCGGGTCGACCCGCGAGTGCTTGGGCCAGGCCGTAACAGTGCCCCCAACGCGCCAGCAATCAGCCGCATGGGCTGTTGGTGGCGTGTTATCTTTTTGCTCGTTGTCGTCGGGTCAGTCACTCGTGGGGGGGACGCGTGCCTTGTGTGGGTGTCCGTTCGTTGTTGGGACGATCATTCGTCACTTCATTCCTCGCGCAGAGCTTTAAATGCTCATAATGGGTTGGAAAACCTTGTGTGCAAAGACCATTTTGCCCTTAGGCCTTTCACGCTCCCACTACAGCAGTTTTAAATGGTTTTGCATGGGTTTTCCCTTCTCATTCTTGCTCTTCCCACACATTCCTTCTGTATTTCCTATCATCAGAGACCTATCCCAGAATCCTTTTGCGTTCCTTTCTCCTCCAAGTTCTTGCAATCAATCCAGGTAATCTTCGATCTTTTTTCTTTTATTTCATGTCTTCTTGCATGTTTGTTGTGCATGCTTGTTGTTTGGTTTTTGTAAAATGGATATCTTTTTGATGTTCGAATAGGAGCGCTAGGGGGGTTTCCATTCTGGAATAGGTGTTGTTTGATTTTAACTTCAGGCATGCTTATCCTGAGTTGTAGGGTGGATGAAGTGTAGTTTCTGGGTTTTTTCGGGTTTTTGACCTTATAGACTAATCGAGTGGTGCCCCCACTGTAGGTATGCCTCGTGTTGTCACTCGGGCTTCCACCTCTGACGCGTGTTATGACCCGTATGCTTGGGTGGTCTCCGACCTCAGAGATTCTCCGAACCAAATGGGTGAGGAGGAACTCATCGAGTTTCGTCAGGCCGAGTACATATGTGGGGGTACCGACGAGGAGGCCAATTATGATGTATACGTCCCTGCTCCTCTTGAGTTGTTGTACAAGCTCAACTTCCATGCTCCCCGGGTGGCCGACTGGATTTGGTTCTATAAAGCCATGTTTACCCAGGTGAGAGTTTGCATTCCTTTCTCCGCCTTTCAGATGGGGCTCTTGAGCTGGATTTCCGTGGCACCGTCATAGCTGCATCCAAACAGCTGGGCATCAATTCGTTGTTTTGAGATGGTGTGTGAGTATCTGGAGCTGCCGGTGTCTGTTGATGTCTTCTTCTTTTTCTTTAACCTTATGAACCCTTCAAAAGAGGGGAAGTCGAGAAAAGGGTTTATGTCTTTCCGATCTGCCCAAGGGCGGAGAATATTTGGTTTAGTCGAGGATTCCTACCATGGGTTCAAAGATAAATACTTTAAGGTTCGGCCGGTTAAGGGTCGTCACCCCTTTTGGTTGTCTTTGGAGGGAGAGTGCCTCATCCCGACGTATTGGAGTTTCGAGGCGGGGTTCGATACTTTTATCAAGGTCACCTACAAGGGGATGTCGGCTGTGGATCAGAAGATAGCCGACGTGTTATGGGCTGTTTTCAGGAGAAATCATGTGAATTCCCACCTCCTCATGGGTAGTCGGGAGGTCGCCCGGGATTATATTTGTGAGTCGCCTATGTCGTGTCTATTTTTTGCATGGTTACTTGTTTTGTCTTAGTATGCTGGTTACTAATTTGTTCATTTCTTGTTTACAGTGGGGATGTCTGCTGAAGTGACCGGCCTTGAAAATTTATACAAGACTTTTCAGGAGGAAGAGGATGGTAAGGAGGCCGGAGGACAATCAGTGGCGCCTCCTGAGAACGAGGGGACACAAACGGTGCCCACGCCTCCCGACGTAGTCATGCTGGAGAAAATTTTCAATCCAACGCATGGTTCCCCCAATCTCCAGGAAGTGACAGGTACTAGGCACTCATCTTCCGCTTGTCGGGAGGAGGATGAGGAGTTAAGGGTCATTCCCACTCCCAAAAAACAAAGGTCGCAGTCTAGCCCCGAGGGGGTCCTTACCGTTATAGAAAGGAACTTCGATGTCGGGTCGTTCATAGATACCCAATTGCTTCCCGGTACGGAGGAGCATTTCCATGGTACCGACCTTTCGGGGCAAGCACGATGGATGTATCACACCCTCCTTCGCGGCGCGGCCATAGCTCAGAAGGCTGAGTTCGAGCTGTCAGGTATGGCATCGCTTCGTCGGAAACTCGAGACCGCCGCCACAGCCAATAATAAGCTCAAGGCCCAAGTTGAAACACTTCAGGAACAGCTTGCCGAGGCGAGGAATAAGCTTAAGGCTGCCGAGAAGAAAGCCGCATCGGCCGAAGAGAAGTTGAAGACTGCTGACGCTTCCGTGTCTCGTCTGGAAGAGCAGGAGATGACTTTGAAGAGTCAGCTAAGTGCTGCGCAAGGCCAAGTGGTCGTTTTGGAGAAGGAATGGGACACAGCCGTTGCAGCCACTAAGACTGCTCGGGACGATGCTAAGGAATTCAAGAGGAAGCATAAGGAAGTCAGAGAGCAAGGGAAGAATGCGATCTTTATGACCGAGGAGGCCCTCAAGGCTCAGGTGAAGATCATTGCTCCTGATTTCGATACATCGGCAATTGGTGTTTTTAAGACTATCAAAGACGGCAAGGTTGTCGACATGTCGAAGAAGTGATTTCTTGTACCTTATGTCTTTATGGGTCTGTTGTAGAACTTCTTGGAACTAAAATTTTTTGTCGTGACTTTGTTAGTAGTTTGGTTGGTTTGTGGATACATTGCTTTCGTTTGTCCGTTTGCCAGCTTATTCGTTTTACCGTTATGTAGTATTGAGTTCTTCCTTTATCGTGGCCGTTTGTTATGGCCTTAGCCTAGGGGGCTCCGGGGGTGATCAGTCCCGGGGCCGTATATCGTTGTGTCGTTTGGTATGCGCTGCGTGAGACTCGTTTGCGCGATGAGTTGGCCAAGAAAAGTAGACAAATGAAAGAAAATATGGACAAGTACAATTTAACCGGTAATCAAACAAGTCTATAGCCATAGCAAAGGTATTGTTACAAAGTAATCCACTTAGCTTGTCAAGTCACCACGCATGAGTTAGGAATAAAACCTCCTCAGGTTATCCGCATTCCATGTTCTCGGGATCTCCTTGCCATTGAGATTTTCCAACTTGTTGGCGCCCTTGCCGATCACCTCTTTAACTCTGTACGGACCTTCCCATTTTGCCGCCAGTTTTTCTTCTCCAGGGATCGGTAAACCGATGTCGTTGCATCTTAAGACGAGGTCGTTTTGTTCAAATCCTCTTTTGAGTGTTTTGGCGTTGTATCACACGGCCATTATTTGCTTGAGTGCTATTTCTGACAAGTGGGCCATCTCCCTTGTCTCGTCCACTAAATCCTTTTCTACATCTTCCTTTACTCCCTTCAGGAGTAGCCGTGGGCTCGGCTCACCGATTTCCACAGGTATTACTGCGTCTAGCCCATACGTTAGTTGGAAAGGGGTTTCTCCCGTGGATGACTGCTCGGTTATCCGGTAGGACCAGAGGACCGAGGCGAGTTCATCTGCCCAAGCACATTTTTTATTATCAAGCTGCTTCTTGAGTCCTAGTAGGATGACCTTGTTTGCAGACTCGACCTGGCCGTTTGTCTGAGGGTGCTCTACTGAGGAGAATTTTTGTTTTATGCCTAGGCCGGCGAGGAATTCTGTGAACTTCTTGTCGGTGAACTGCGTCCCGTTGTCCGAGATGACGGTTTCCAAAATGCCGAACCAGGTTATTACTTGTCTCCACATGAACTTCCTGTGGTTGGATGAGGAAATGCTGGCCAGTGGCTCGGCCTCTATCCATTTGGTGTAGTAGTCGATGGCGACTATGAGGTACTTGACCTGCCCTGGACCAACTGGGAAAGGTCCCCAAAGGTCGATTCCCCATTGCGAGAAAGGTCGGGAAGACATTAACAGGCTTAGTTCCGAAGCTGGTGCTTTGTGAAAGTTGGCATTCTTTTGACACTTAACGCATTTCCTCACGAATTCTTTAGAATCTGCCATCATCGACGGCCAGTAATATCCTGCTCGGATTAGCTTCCTAGCTAGGGCGTTGCCCCCTATATGGTGGCCGCAGCATCCTTCGTGGACTTCTCTGAGCACGTAGTCCGTCTGGTCGGGATATAGGCACTTCAGTAGGGGCTGACTGAGTCCTTTTTTGAACAACTGTCCCTGAATGATAGCGTACTTGGCCGCCTCCCTTCTCAATGTTTTAGCACCTTTTTCATCGTCAGGGAGTTTGCCGCTTTCCAGGAAGCTAGTGATGGGGTCTAACCAAGAGGGGCTTAGTCTTGATAGGTGTAGGGTAACTGCTGGCTCTTTCATCATGCCCTGAATGAGAGACCGGTTGCTTTCTCCCGGTTTCGTGCTGGCCAACTTGGATAGGAGGTCTGCCCGCGTGTTTCTTTCCCTTAGGACGTGTTGGACCGTGATCTCCTCGAATGCCTTGCTCAATTCCTTGACTTTTTCCAAATATTTTTGTAATAGCGAGTCTCTGGCTTGGTAACTCCCGTTTACTTGCGAGGTAACGACCTGTGAATCGCTGCATATCTCCAGCCTTGTCGCTCCAACTTCCTTTGCCAGGGCTAAGCCTCCTAGGAGAGCTTGTATTCTGCTTGATTGTTCGAAACGGGAAACTCGAACTTGATCGACTGCTCGTATATGACCCCAGCCGGGCTCTCGAGGATGATCCCGGCACCCCCGGACGTTTGGTTGGAGGCCCCGTCAACATGAAGCTTCCACCGTATGTCCGTCTCTTCGGTTGGAACCCCCATCACTTCTACCAGGAAGTCTGCCATTGCTTGCGCCTTGATCGCATGCCGAAATTTGTACCGTATGTCATATTGGGAGAGCTCAATGGACCAAGTCATCATCCTTCCCGCTAAATCGGGTTTTTGGAGTAATTGTCGGATTCCTTGGTCCGTTCTAATGACAATCTGGTGGCCTTTGAAGTATTATTTTAATCTTCGAGAAGAGGTCAGGAGCGCCAAAGCTAGCTTCTCCAATTTGCTGTACCTCAGGTCCGCCCCTTGTAGGGCTCTGCTCACAAAATAGACTGGTTGTTGAGCCTTCTCCTCCTCTCGTACCAAAACCGTTGCCAGCGCTTCCCCCGTTATGGCTAGGTATAGGTATAGCGGCTCTCCAGCTTTGGGTTTTCTGAGCACCGGGGGTGTTGCTAGGATTTCTTTGAAGTGTCTGAATGCTTCCTCGCATGCAGGAGTCCATTCAAATGCTATTCCTTTTCTCATCAGATTGAAGAAGGGTAGGGCCTTTGCTGCCGATGCTCCGAGGAAGCGGGATAATGAGGTGAGGCGACCTGCTAGTCTCTGAACATCCTTGACACAGCCCGAGCTCTTCATTTGGAGTATTGCTTGGCATTTCTCGAGATTGGCTTCCACTCCCCTTTGGGTTATCATGAATCCTAGGAATTTTCCGGCTTCCATGGCAAAAGCACATTTGAGGGAGGTTGAGCCTCATGCCGTGTTGTCGGAGACTCACAAATACACTTCCCAGGTCGCTCAGGAGGTTGTCTGGCTGTGTAGTCTTTGCGAGGATGTCGTCTATGTAGACTTCCACTGTCTTGCCTATGAGGCTGCCAAATTTTTGTTCATCAGCCTTTGATATGTTGCCCCTGCATTTTTCAGGCCGAATGGCATCACCTTGTAGCAATAGGTTCCCCCGAGGGTTATGAATGTTGTCTTGTCCTCGTCGGGTCGGTGCATCGGTATTTGATTGTAGCCGGAATAGGCGTCCATGAAGCTCAGATAACCGTATCCCGCCACCGCGTCGACGAGCGCATCTATGTTGGGAAGGGGGAAATAGTCCTTGGGGCATACTTTGTTGAGGTCGGAATAGTCCACGCACATTCTCCATTTGCCACTGTGCTTCTTTACCAGAACTACATTTGACAGCCAGGTCGAGTAGTCTAGTTATCGTATGAAACTTGCTTATAGGAGGCTGGCCGTTTGCCTGGCCACTTTCTCTACTCTCTCCTGGGACATCTTCCTCCTCCTTTGGGCCACTGGACGGGTGTCCGGCTTGATAGCCAGGTGATGCGACATGACTTGGGGGTCTATGCCCGGTATATCGGCTGGTGTCCAAGTGAATAGATCTCTATTGGCCCTGATCATTCTTACTAGAGGCTCTTTCAACTCATGTGGGAGGTTCTATTAACAAACATGAACATTTCCTCCGTGTCACCGACCCTGAACTTTTCCAAGTCCCCCTCTGGTTCTGGTCTTGGCTTGTCATCAACTCTGGCGTCTAAGTCAGCAAGAAACACTCTAGACGCTTCTTTAGACTTTTTCCTCAGGGAGAGGCTGGCGTTGTCGCAAGCGACTGCCGTTTCCAGATCTCCTCTTACAGATCCTACAGATCCGTCATCAGCAACAAACTTCATAACCAGCATCTTCGTGTTGATGACCGCTTCGACATCGTTAATCGTTTTCCTTCCCAAGATGATGTTCTAGGCAGTGGAGTCCCGTAGAACCACGAACTCGGCCATTATTAACCTTCGGCCTTGTCCCTATCCTACGAAAACCGGCAGAGCTATTACCCCATCTGGCTTGATGAAATGATCGCCCAGCCCAATGACCCCGTGCCGGTGGGTCGATAGGTCGGCGTCTTGTAACCCCAATGCATCAAACATGTTGCGAAACATAATGTTCGAGTCTGCTCCCGTATCCACAAGGATTCGTTTGACGAGGCCGGTCCCCACCCTGGCCGTGATGACCATGGGTGGGTTTTCAGGGCCTCGTCAAACCATTGATCTTCTGAGCCGAAAGAGATAGATGGAGGCTTCTTGGAACTTCGCTCCGACGAAGAGGAGACTGCCAGGAGCTTGGCGTCTTTCTTGTGTGCCGATCTCGATTACGGCACAGTGTTTTTGGCGGTTAGCACGTTTATCACAGTGAGGCCGTGGTCATTGTCTTCTGGCTCTTGTCGTCGTTTCGCCGATCGAGCCTTGCCTTCCTCATACTGGTCTCGATGTCGTCTCCTCGGCTCCCTGATTAGATGGGAGAATTCGGTCAGGTCGAAGCAGTCTTGTATTTGGTGCCCATAGCCCTTATGGTAGTCGCAGTAGAAGCTCTTATTTCCCCCGGTACGGTTCTTGAGTGGTCGGGGCTTCGACAAGATTCCTTTCTCGGCTATTTGCTGATAAACTTCCATAATGGGGAGGGTTAGTGGTGTGTAATTGGTGAATTTTCCGACCTGGGGAAACGGTCTAGGTGCCTTGCTCGATCCTCCATCTTTGGCATGCTCATTCTGCCTTCCTCCGTCACCTTGTTGCTTGGGTTGGTTGTAGGAGGGCTACTGTTTGTTAGCAGCCATGACTTGGCTGAATTCCTCATTATTTATGTATTCCTTCGCTACGGTTTGGATTTCGTGCATCGCCCAAACCGGCTTTGTGGTGAGGTGTTTTTGGAAGTCCTCGTTGAGGAGGCCGTTCGTCAGACAAAGGCTGGCCACCGAGTTGGTTAAGCCGTCGATTTCTAAACATTCGTCGTTGAACCGGTCCAGGTATTTCCTGGTCGGCTCCCCAGGCCTCTGGGATACCCCAAGTAGGTTAATTGGATACTTCACCTTTGCTATCCGGGTTGTGAATTGAGCTAAAAAGGCACGACTGATGTCCGAATACTCATAGATGGATCCCTGCGGGAGGCCGTTAAACCACCGAATCGCGGGTCCTGCCAGGGTGACCGGGAAGGCGTGGCACCTCACCTCGTCTCCTACTCCCTCCAGATTCATTCTAGCCTCAAAGGCTGTGAGGTGTTCCAGAGGGTCCTGGGTTCCATCGTACCTCATGTCTGTTGGTTTGTCAAAGTGCTTCGGCAACCGGACTTCGAGGATAGATCGTTGGAACGGGGAGGCGCCCATTATCACGGGTCGTCGTGTCCTCCCAGACCTCTCTTCCCCGCCATCATGATCTCGCCCCGCGGGGCGCGTTTCCTTGCCTCGGGAGTAGACGATTGTGTCGTTTCATCTCTTTGGGATAGGTGAGTCTTCCCGGCTACTTTCCACTTCCGTTCTGGAGGCGGAGGTGTGCCGGGAGTGACTCTGGCGGGCGGCTCTTTCTCGGCTTTCGGGAGAAGGGGAGTAGGTGGGGTCGGTAGTTCTTTGGTTATGTTCCTGATCGGCTAGTTATTGCTCCAAGTTCTGCACCCTATGGCGCAGTTCTTGCATTATCCTGGCGCTGTCGCAACCAGTTCCTCCGAAGGGACGCGTCTCTCGTGTCCTCGCATGTGGTTCAGTACGTTGCCGGCAGGATCTCCGTTGCCTTCCTGGTGAGGCGACAGAGGCTACCTCTTCCGCGTCGGCTGTTTGGGCATGGTCTCCTGGACCCAGCACTATGTCCATTTAGGCTTTTCCCCACAAATGGTGCCAATGTGCAGTTAGTCAGGTACCGGACAGTTTGGATAGTGATTTGAGTTGGTGGGATGTGCCTGTTTCAGTGACGATGCTGGAGGTGATCCAACCGAGCAACCGAGGTCTTGTTGTGGAGAGATGGTGGATGTCACCTGCAAAGACACTCCGACGTTCAAGTCAGACAGTGTGCAAGCGAAAAGTGGGTAGGTGGTATGTATGACGTACCTTGGGGGAAGGACAGGTCCTTCCCCATTTATACCGTGTCATAGGTGGACCCTCCAAGGACAGGCCGACTTTCCTCGAAGCTTCCTCACAGCTATAGCGGAGAGCTGTCGAGGACGCGTGTCCGGGTCGTGTAGCAAGCGGTACGTGCCCGACCGTTCGGGTCGGGTTATCATGGGGTCAGGTCGACCCGCGAGTGTTTGGGCCAGGCCGTAACAATACCTAAAAATTAAAATACAAATATAAGATTCATACATGTCAAAAAGCTTGAAATAAAAAAAAGTTAATGTTTGATCACTACAAATTTAACATCATAATAAATAAATTACATCATTAAATATAAAGAGTCTTTAATTCTTATTTTTTTATCACTCTTCACATCATCATCATTAAAGGTTTGAAGGTCAAGATTCAAACCTAAAAATTACAAAAGATAGAAATTAATAAATTAATTAGTATTATGTAAAAAATTAACATAAATGAATATTAAGTAACATATCACTTTTACTCCCTTAGACTATCCACAACCAACTTTAGCCACACATCAAAGATTCAATTATGCTTTCTTTGAACTTTCTATGATGAGGAGAAATTACACAACGACTTGAACTAAAAGCAGATGCAGAAACAACAGTGGACATCAGAATAGCGTATATATCTTTGGCTATTTTTACAAGAACTTTAAATTTCATCTGATTGTTCATCCACGCTTTAAAACATTCACACAAGAATCCTGGTGCACGAAATTGTGATCTCAATGGCGCCAACAACTTGTACGCACAATTGTAATCTCAACTCTTTTTCACAACTTTGCACAACTAACCAGCAAGTGCACTAGGTCGTCCAAGTAATAAACCTTACGTGAGTAAGGGTCGATCCCACGGAGATTGTCGGCTTGAAGCAAGCTATGGTCATCTTGTAAATCTCAGTCAGGCGGATTCAAATGGTTATGGAATTTTAATAATTAAAATATAAATAAAACGTAAAATAAAGATAGAGATACTTATGTAAGTCATTGGTGGGAATTTCAGATAAGCGTATGGAAATGCGTTGTTCCTTCTGAATCTCTGCTTTCCTACTGCCTTCATCCAATCCTTCATACTCCTTTCTATGGCAAGCTGTATGTTGGGTGTCACCGTTGTCAATGGCTACTTCCCGTCCTCTCAGTGAAAATGGTCCTCTACGGTTTCCCGCATGGTTAATCAGCTGTTGGTTCTCGATCGTGAAGGAATAGGATTTACTATCCTTTTGCATCTGTCACCACGCCCTACAGTCACGAGTTTGAAGCTCGTCACAGTCATCCCATCCCAGATCCTACTCGAAATACCACAGACAAGGTTTAGACTTTCTGAATCTTAAGAATGCTGCCAATGGATTCTAGCCTATACCACGAAGATTCTAATCTCAGATTCAGATGCCCCATTGTCAGAGGGGAGTCGATGTGAATCGTTGATTAGAAACCCAAGAGATATACATTCAAGCTTGTCTTTATGTAGAACGGAAGTGGTTGTCAATCATGCGTTCATAAGTGAGAATGGTGATGAGTGCCACATAATCATCACATTCATCATGTTCTTGTGTGCGAATGAATATCTTAGAATAAGAATAAGCATGAATGGAATAGAAGAACAATAGTACTTTGCATTAATACTCGAGGAACAGCAGAGCTCCACACCTTAATCTATGGTGTGTAGAAACTCCACCGTTGAAAATACATAAGTGAAAATAGGGTAGGCATGGTCGAACGGCCAGCCCCCATAAATGTCTAAGATAGCATAAAACTGATCAAAGATCCCTAGTACAATAGTAAAAAGTTCTATTTATACTAAACTAATTACTAGGATTACAGAAATAAGTAAATGATGCAGAAATTCACTTCCGAGCCTACTTGGTGTGTGCTTGGGCTGAGCATTGAAGCTTTCATGTGTAGAGGTCTTCCTTGGTGTTAAACGCTAGTTTGTAACTTGTTTCTGGCGTTTGACTCTAGCTTGCAACTTGTTTCTGGCATTTAACGCCAGAATAGGGCAGAAAGCTGGCGTTAAATGCCAGTTTGCGTCCTGTTAACTCGAGCAAAGTATGAACTATTATATATTGCTGGAAAGCCCTGGATGTCTACTTTCCAACGCAATTTAGAGCGCGCCATTTGAGTTTCTGTAGCTCAAAAAATTCTATTTTGAGTGCAGGGAGGTCAGAATCCAACAGCATCAGCAGTCCTTTGTCAGCCTCTGAATCAGATATTTGCTCAGGTCCCTCAATTTCAGCCAGAAAATACCTGAGGTCACAGAAAAATACAAAAACTCATAGTAAAGTCCAGAAATATGACTTTTGCTTAAAAAAAAATAAAAATATACTAAAAACTAACTAAATCATACTAAAAACTATTTAAAAACAATGCCAAAAAGCGTATAAATTATCCGCTCATCAAATCCCTTGTCATTTGGAGAATGAATTTTCTTCTCAAGATAATGATCAAACTCAACATTCACACATGAACCTCTTGTCATTTTTCTTCTTTTAAGATACACCATATGATCGTCATCCCCAAATAGGATTACATTTTCACTTTTATCAACTTCTTTTGTACCAACATGTGACAAATCAGAACTCATCTTTTGATTGTATTCATTAACCAATTCATTACAAAACTGATGAATTCTTTCAACTTGCTTGGAACATTCTATTGGATCTGGGTATATTTTTTCAAATTGAAACTCAACCCCAACTATCTTGTACTTAGGATCTAAAACAACAGCAATACCCATAATGCCGTGAATTTCATCCTAATACTTCTCAAATTTCTTATTCATACTAGATGCCATATTTTAGCAATTAATGGATTCCGAGAAAGTAAAGATTGGAAATAAAAAATTTAGAACAAAAAATAGTTGAGTAACATCATAAAACAACTTCAATCTATCACATATTTTTTTTGGCAAGTTTCCACTCCTCATTACGTGGCACAATTTTATATCAGGGTTCCTTCTGCCTTAACCTAGGAAACACAACTTGACAATTGGATTTTCTATCGTTAAAGAATTCACAAATAAGTTCGCGTTGTAAGTATAGTTTCTAAACCAACGAAGAATCCTTTCGTACAAAAGTTTTGTTTGTCACTTAAGAAAACCCAATAAAAATAAATAACCGAAGTATTCAAATCTCGGGTCATCTTCTCAAGGAATTGCAGGGGAGTATGATTTATTATTGGTTATGGAAAAAGATATATTTTATTTTGGGTTTTTGAAATAAGAAACAAGTAATTTAAATGACAAGAAAAATAAATTAATAATTAAGAAAACTCTTGGCAAGGTATGAAAATTAGAAGTCCTATCCTAGTTATCCTTATCAATTGTTATGAGAATTGCTCGTTGCTCCCACTTAGTCAACCTCAAACTATGAAGGTAATTCAAGTGGATAAATCAATATGAATCCTCAAGTCTTAGTCAATTCCCAAAGAAAGACTAGAGTTAGTGGAATTCAAGTCAATTAGCAACTTCCAATTATCAATCAACATAGAGTTTGATAACTCAAGAGTCTCTAATTACTCAACCAAAGCCAAGAATATAGAAAGCTGAATAAAAATCATATATCTGAAATACCTCGAATTATATTAAATAGAAAGTTAGATTGAACATAGGAATCCATAAACCAAATTGGCAACATCAAGTAATCAACTAAAGTAATAGAATAAATAAAAGTAGAAGAAAACATAAAGTAAAGTAAAGGAATATTAAACCTAGAATTGAAAAGACGAAGAAATCCTAATCCTAAATCCTAAGAGAGAGGAGAGAGCCTCTCTCTCTAAAAACTACATCTAAAACCTAAAATTGTGAATTGTCAGCTTCTTTGATGAATGGATGCATTCTCCCACTTTATAGCCTCTAATATGTGTTTTCTGAGCCAAAAACTGGGTCAAAAACAGCCCAGGGTCGCTGCAAAGTCACGCGGAAGCGTCGTCCACACGTTAGCGTGGATTGGGTTTTTGCCAGGTCACGCGTCCGTGTGATCCACGCGTTCGTGTCACCTGGCTTCGGGGAAGGTATGACAAATTATATATCGTTTTGAAGCCCTAGATGTTAGTTTCTAACGCAACTGGAACCGCGTCATTTGGACCTCTGTAGCTCAAGTTATGGTCAATTTAGCACCAAGAGGTCAGGCTGGACAGCTTTAGTAGTTCCTTCAGTTTCTTGTATTCCTTCCACTTTTGTATGCTTCTTTTCCATCCTCTAAGCCATTCCTGCCCTGTAATCTCTAAAAACACTTAACACACATGTTTTCAATCATAGCACAGATTTCCGGGAAGGAATTGTGAAACCATACAAATAGTATGAATAAGTATGCAAAGGCTTCATAAAAACCACTCAAATTAGCACAAGATAAAACATAAAATAATGGTTTATCAATCTCCCCACACTTAGACATTAGCATGTCCTCATGCTAAGCTCAAGAGAAGCTATAAGAGAGTGAAGAGGAATGCTATATGAAATGCAATCCTATTTATATGAATGCAACTAAATATGAAATGATTTTACCTACTTGGTTAAAGGTAAACAAATCTTTTAAGAACAAATATGAACTGAATTTCACTAATTCAACAATCACAAAATAAAGTACAAGTAAACTTACAGAAGAAAATAGCTCATGAAAGCACGGAACAAGGAATCGAGCATCAAACCGTCACTGGAAGTGTATACACTCTAATTGCTCAGGTGTTTAAGGTTTGATATCTCAATTTTCTACTAACCTTGCTTTCTAAAGCTTGCTTTTCATCTAACAATTAACAAAAATTTAATGCACAAAATAAACATATCAAAAGGTCTTTTAAGGGTTGTAATGGGGTTAGGGTCAAGGTAGGATTGTATTTGGCCAAGTGGACTAAAATCTGAATCCTTAATTAGCCTAAACTTCCCTCCTAACATAAGACAGTCCATGTAATCATAATATAAAATCAATAACTACCCATTAACTGCGTTTACTACATATTTATGCATTCCAAGTTTTGAGTACAGTACATATGCATTGCTATCGCCATTTACTTTGGGGCATTTTGTCCCCTTTTTGTTTTTCTGCTCTTTTTCTTTTGTTTTTCTCTTTTTTCTTTTTCTATTTTTCTTTTCTTAATAACTTTTTTTTCTTTTTCAATGCATATGATTAAGGTATTGAATGCATAAACATGTTCTTAACATTCTTGTTCATATTTTCTCAAGAATACACAACACCCAATTCTCAAACCAAATATTGGTAAACCCAATTTTCCCACACTTAATTCGTGAGTACTGCCACTAGTCTAAGCTAACCAAGGATTCAAATTAGGGACATTATTGTTTTTCGCTTAGAGTTAGTGATGTGATAAAATAAAGAATAAAAAGGATAAAATAGGCTCAAATTGGTTTGCAAAGGATAATAAAAGGGTAAGGCCATATGGGTATGTAAGCTGAGTGAAACAAGGCCTCAATCACATAAGTGCATGCATACATTAAACAATGGAAATATAGAATCAAGAAAGACAAAGATCACAATTTTAGAGAGAACAACACACACAAAAAAAATATTGGTTGATAAGATGCAACCAATCAAGTAGGCTCAAAATCTCATTGGTTTTGTGTGTTCGAGCTCTAAAACCATGTTCCAAAATAAAATTTCTTCAAACAAGTTTTTCAAAAAGTTTAATTCAAATTAGTGAAATGCTATAAAAATTTTCTTGAAAAAGAAAATATTACTTCAACCAAGTGGTAAAATATGCACAAAATCAAACAAACATGCAAATAAAACAACTAATTTAACAAAGAAAATTTAAACATTGGTGTTGAGACAGGAAGGTACTAACCTACGGAGATCGGTATCGACCTCCCCACACTTAAAGATTGCACCGTTCTCGGTGCATGCTAAGATGGGCAAGAGGACGGGTTGCTACAACTGACACTTTTCTCCAAAGATTGTGTAGGTGGACTTGTCTGTCGCCCCATATAGAAGTTCTTTTCCTTTCCTTTTCCGGTGGCCATCCTGAAAGAAGAGCAAAAGAAGAAAGGTAACCAAAAATAAAGATAAGAAAATAAATAAAGAAAATATGGTTGGGTTAATGCCAAATAATGAGGGTCTCAATTACATGGTAGCTACAACATGCAAGTGAGAGAATAATAGAAGCACATGGCATATCAATAGTGCAAGAATTGCTACAAAGGGGCAAAGAGTGTGGGTAATGCAAGATAGCATAAGCTCATGTCAATGCAAAAGTAATACAAGTATCATAAAAGATGAGCATTGACTTAAATAATATTACCCAACAGTGGAAAACAAGTCACTAAGCACCAAAATATTACCAGAAAAGATATAACATCTGAATATGAACAGTAACACCAATGTAAAAAGAATAACTTTAGAAAAGAAACTAAAAATATGCACAAAATTAAAATATAATGAATGAAAGTATGCAAATAAATTAAATAAAATAGAATGGAAGTGAAGAAAGAGAAGTGAAAGAAAGGAAGAAGAAGTAAGGAAGAGAGGAAGAAGAAAAAATTAGGATTGGTGAAGAAAAGATAGATTCTGGCGCTGATATGGATAAATTGTGCGTCACATGCGACGCAGACGCGTGGATCACTCATTCGCGTGAGTTGTGATATTTTCAAGTGACGTGGACGTGTTGGTCATGCGGACGCGTGACTTGATTTGCGCTAGTGGCGCGAGAGCAGCCTTGCGTTCGCACAACTTTCTGTTTCGTTTGCACATTGCCAAAATTTAGGGTGACGCGTGCGCATGGGTGACGTGCACGCGTGGATGGCCTTACTTCCAAATTGACACTGACACGTGAAGTACGCATTCGCGCGATGGGGCTTTGTGCTTCTAGCACCATTCCAGCCCCACTCCATCCTAACTCTCTGCCATGCACCCCTTTACGTCGATTTGGCGGGGTCACGCGTGCGCGTGGGTGACGCGCACGCGTGGATGGCTGGATTCGCCAACGACGCGGATGCGTCAGGGACGCGTTCACGTGGTCGTGTTAGTGCCTAAGGCACGCCTCCAGCCACGCTCCCGCGTGACTTTCTGTTCAATTCCCTTTTACCGCTAATTCTCCTTTGACGCGGACGCATCGTGTCGCGTGCTTCCTCTTTTTTTTTGTAGTATGCAGAATGCAATGCTGATGTGGATGTTACGAATAATTCCAGGATGAATAAAATAGAATCAAATAAAATAAAACTTAAAAACAAACAAAACGAAATAAAAATTGA
The DNA here is from genome assembly GCF_000817695.3 of Arachis duranensis. Lineage (NCBI taxonomy): Eukaryota > Viridiplantae > Streptophyta > Magnoliopsida > Fabales > Fabaceae > Arachis > Arachis duranensis. Next base: position 32,067,329 of record NC_029780.3, read on the forward strand.
AATTGAAAAAGGAACGATCATACCATGGTTGGTTGTCTCCCACCTAGCACTTTTGGTTAAAGTCCTTAAGTTGGACATTTGGTAAGCTCCCTGTTATGGTGGCTTGTGCTTGAATTCATCCAAAATTCTCCACCAATGTTTGGAATTCTAGTAGCCTCCGGGATTCCAAACTAGGCACATAAATCCTTCAAGAAAGTTAAAGCAAGTGACAAGGCCCCAAGAGTGTTGATTGCTAGACTGAATTCTGGGGTCCAAATCTTGCTTTTGCACCCGTCTTCTTGTTGACCATCTTTGTTTCAACCGGGTGGTATGCAATTGAAATTCTCACTGAGACATCCAAACAGCTTCCTAGACCCATTCAATTGAGATTTGTACCAACCTTTGCATGTAAACCTTAAGCTACCAACCATGATGAACCTAGGCTTATGTTGCCAACCATTAACCATCTCTCTTTTATTCTTAAAGCCTCAAAGAGCTCTAAGTTGACCATCCGTCTCTAGTAGCCCATATTCAAGTGGGAAAGTAAAGGATAAAGACAGTAATTTTACCCACTTGAATGTTGTATTGGACGGTAATGGCTTTGGGAGAGGTGCTTCTAATGATCTTGCAAGATCCACTCCCTTGTGCTCTTCTTTGACTACTTCCACCTCTTTGAAAGCTTCTTCAATATCAACCTCTTCCTCTTGGTAGCTTTCTTCTAATTTGATCTCTTTTTCATTGTTCACCAAGGAGCATGGGAGGTTGTGCTTCTTCTTCTTTAAACTCCATATCAAGTCCAATGGAAAAGGATTCAATTGTAGATAAGAATTCATCAATGATTGAATCCATCTCTTGATCATCCCCTTCAAAGTCTTCAACCATGATATGCCTTGGAGGTTGTACACCCTCCTCAACATCAATTTCAAACGTCTTTGAAGGAGGCTCTATAACTTGACTTTCCTATAGAGGTTCAGCATCTCCTAATTCTTCAACCACTTCTTCCTCTTCAATGATTATGGCTTCCTCCAATTGTTCTAATACAAAATCATGTTGCTCACTATCTACCGGAGTCTCTAGCTTCTCTTTCATGCTACGTTCTTCAATAGATTCTCCATATGAAGCCATGGGAGTTCCTTGAGTGTCCGAAAGTCGGGAAGGTAATTGATTTACTACCTCAGTTAAGGCAGTCACGAATTCTAGTACATCCCTTTTCATCTTTGCTTGCCCTTGAAGAAGACCACGAAGGATGTCATCCATTGAAGATTGGGGTGGATATGAGGGTTCATTACTTGGGAGGAAGGGTTCATGATAAGAGGGTGGTTCCTCATGATAAGGATGTGGTGGTTCATCACTCTCCATCTTTTTCACTTGTTGCACCACACACTTCAGTTCCATGTTCTCAAATTGAGATTCTTTAGCCATGAGAGATTCGGGTGCCATTCGGCTTACTGCTCGGTCCAATTGACGAAGGGTTGCTTGAAATTGACCCACTGTTTCCTTGAGACGATCCCTTGACTCTTATTCTGCTTGGATATCATAAGTAGGACCATAAGGCTCTTGGATTGATGGATATGGATGTGGTGTATATGGAGGTGGTGGTTCTTGGGAATAATTGAGTTGGAATTGGGGTGGTTCTATGTATGGTTCGTTTGGCTCATAGTGTGGTTGGTATGGTTGATATGGATTAGGGTCATATGGGGGTGTTTGGAGGTAAGGGGCTTCTGAGTTTGGTGGTTCAAAGGTATGTTGTGGAGGTGGTTCATAAGCATAGGGTGGGGCTTGTTGGTAACTACAAGGGGGTCCACCATATCTATCATCTTGGTATGCACCTCGAAATGGCTCTTGACCATAGTAATTTGGTGGAAGTGGGTTGTCACGAAAGGGTCCACCATAACTATTGTCTTGACATGCATTATGGAATGGTCGTGGTCCATGGTATCTTGGAGGGTGTTGTTGCCTAAAGGGTTGATCAGATCCTCATGGCTCCTTCCATCTTTGATTGTTTTGACCTTGATGCATGTTCCTGTTATAGCTTCCATTCCCTTTTAACAGCATTAGAACCAAACTCAAAGCAATAGGGGTGAAAACTCATAATAGCTAATAAAAATTAAAAACAAAAATAAAGCAAATAAACAAGCAAAACAAAATATTTACAATAACCAATAATAAGGCACACGTTTGTGATAAACCCCGTTTTGACGGTTTATCTTGTATTAATTTTAAGAGATTTTATCACCTTCTACCCACATTTATTCAATGAAATAGCATGGTTTTGTGATTGTCTCCTTATTTGTGCTTAGATGTGAAAACATGCTTTTCAACCCTTAATTTGATGGTTTTAATCTCCCTTTGATTCCACTAGATGCCTTGATATGTTTGTTAGTGATTTCAGATTGAAAAGGCTAGGAATGGATCAAAGGAGTGAAGGGAAAAGCATGCAAAGTGGAGAAATCATGAAAAGTCAAAGAAGTTGAACTCGCCCATGGACGCACACGCGCACCTGGCGCTTGCGCGCACCTGCGAAGCACCCCATGGACGCGTACGCGTGCTGTGCGCGTACGCGTCGGTGCTGGTTTATGATTTTTTAATGAAAACATGGCCAACAAATTCTGAAGGGTTGTGGGGCCCAATCTCAACCAACTTTGGCGCCTAAACTGCTATTTAAGGCCAAGGATTGAAGAGCAAAGGGGAGATTAGTTCATTTTCCACACATTAGTTTAGTTTAGTAGTTAGAATTAGTTTCTAGAGAGAGAAGCTCTCACTTCTCTCTAGAATTAGGATTAGGATTAGGATTAGTTCCTAGATCTAGGTTTTAATCTTTGCTTTCTTCTACTTCTACATTTCACTTCCTTGTTGTTAGATTCATCTTCTTCTATTCTTTTGTTGTAATTTCCTTTATGTTGTTCTTATACTTTGTTGTAGATCTACTTTTGTTCCTTCCATTTTCTTTCAATTCAATAAGAGGTAATTCATAATAATTGTTCTTCTTTACTTTTCTATTGTTGATCTCTTATTTTTGTAGTTAGATCTCTCTTTAATTCTTGCAATGTATGTTGTTTACTTTTATTGCCTTTTATGTGTTTGTTGAAATGCCTCTTCTAGATATAGTATAGATTTTGTTCCTCTTGGCCTAGGTAGAGTAATTAGTGACACTTGAGTTATCTAATTCCTTTGTTGATTGGTAATTGGAGAGATTTCTAATTGGTTTGGAGTGAACTAAAGCTAGTCTTTCCTTGGGAGTTGGCTAGGACTTGTGGCTCAAGTCAATTCATCCACTTGACTTTCCTTTATTTAGTAAGGGTTAACTAAGTGGTAGCAATGAACAATTCTCATCACAATTGAGGAGGATAACTAGGATAGGACTTCTAATTTTCATACCTTGCCAATAGCCTTTTATAGTTGTTAGTTTACTTTCTTGCCATTTATCTTTCATGCCTCTTACCAAAACCCCAAAAATAACTCAACCAATAACAAAACACTTCATTACAATTCCTAGGGAGAATGACCCGAGGTTTGAATAGTTCGGTTTATAAATTTAGGAGTTTGTTTTAGTGACAAACAACTTTTTGTATGAAAGGATTATTGCTTGGTTTAGAAACTATACTTCGACGAGATTTTATTTGAGAAATTCTAAACCGTCAAAAATCCAATCATCAAAATGGCACCGCTGCCGGGGAATTGCAATGGTGTTGTGTTATTGGTTATTGTATATATGTGAATATTGTGAATATGTTTGCTTTTTGCTTCTTTAGGAACTATACTTGCAACGAGAATCCATTTGTGAAATTCTAAACCATCAAAAATCCAATCATCAGATATATATTAAGAGAAAATTAAAGGGACGAATAATTGATGATGAAGGGCATTAGCCGTAACATGATTTTCAATATGTATATGTATAATGTATTGTTATTCCTATATTATTTTTATTTTAATTTAATTTCTCCACCGACAAAAAGCAACAGAAATCCTCAAAATTAATCAACTATCTAATAGCTACTACCCAATATATTGAAGCTGATTAATGAGTACTTAGTAGTATTAGCTTTATCCATTTAACTTTTTGTAGCTGAATTTATTATATGTGCCATCAAATCCTCAACATAGCCCTCAACCACACTCACAAGCCCATTTTCACCAACCACCTTCATATGACCCTAACCCATATCCATCCTACCAACAACCATATGAGCCATATGAACCACACATAGAGCTACCACCGTTCCAACATTAATCTTTTCAAGAGCCACCCCCTCCATATTATTACCAAGATGAACCACCTCCAATATATGAAAATTTTCAACCACAAGATGAATACTACTTTCCACCACAACCTCCCATGGAAGAATACTCATATCCATTGATCCAAGAGCCACATGATCCTAATCGTATTATCCAAGAAGAACAAGAGTCAAGGGATCATCTCAAGGAAGCATTGGATCAATTTCAAGCAACCATGGAGTGTGTTGTGCAACAAGTGGAAAGAATGGAAAACATTGAACCACCACAATTCTACCAAGAACAATCACCTTCCTATTATGAACCCTTCCCCCAAAATGATGAACCCTTCCACCCACCCCAATCTCTAATGGATGAAACCCTTGGTGTTCTTGCTCAAGGACAAGAAGAGATGAAAAGGGATGTGCAAAATTTCATGGCCGCCTTGGATGCGGTAACAAATCAATTAGCCTTCCAATGCTTGAACACCCAAGGAACTCCCATGGCTACATGTGGAGAATCAAATGAAGAACATAGCATGAAGAAGAGATTGGAAACTCCGGTGGGAAATGAAGGAAGTTTCTTTGTATTGGAACAATTGGAGGAAGCTTTAATTGTTGAAGACAAGGAAGAAGTGGTAGAAGACTTAGGAGATGCGGAGCTTCCATGGGAACATAGAGTTAAAGAAAACCCCTCCAAGATGATTGAAATTGATGCTAGGTTGGATTTGAAAGCGTTGAGGAGGTAAATTTTTCTCACCCTCCCTATTATGATTTGAGTAAAGGAAAAGGTTTAGATAAAATTGTTGAACAAAGGATTGAGATTAAGAGATCTTGTGAAGAGGTGGAAATCCCTAGAGATAGAAGAACGAGGGTTGGTTATGCTTTGTCAAGATCTTTGGAAGCATCTTTGCCTAGGTTGCCATATACACCTTCATTTGAGTGGATGAAATTCATTTCTATTAGCTTTATTATCCCACTTGAATACGGTTTGCTTGAAACGGATGGCCAACTTAGGGAAGTTTGTGGGATGAAGCGTAAGCGGAAAAGGTTTTGTGGTGGGCGTTGCAAATCAAGACTCATTATGGTTGATGCATCAAACATGAGATATAAAGGTTGGAGTAGTGCTCAAATAGATGGGTCTAGGAGGATTGTTGGCCACTATATAGAGAATTCACCTTACTCACCACCCGGTTGGACCAATAATGATGATCAACCTCAAGATGGGTCTGAAAACAAAGTGTGGGATCCCGGATTAGAAAAAGAGGATCAACTTTGGGAGCCCCAAGCTTGTGAAGAACTCCATCAATACTTGGCTCAATCCATAAGAAATCTTGGGCCACAATGGAGAACCAAGCATTAGTGGGAGTTCCAAGATGAATATAAGCACAAGCCACCTTGATGAGGAGCTCCCCATAAGTCCAACTTAAGGACAATAAATAAAAGTGCTAGGTGGGAGACACCCCACCATGGTAACATCTTTTCATTTTCTTTTTTTTTTTTGTAAATAGTGTAGAATTTAGTTGCTTTCATATTTTGTTTAGTTAGTTGAGTATATTTGGTAGTATAATATGTTAAATAAGGTTTTATGGTATTTTGGTAGCTGTTTGGAGGTTTGGAATGCTTATATTGGTGCAAAAACATAGGAAAATTTTGAAAAACAGAGCACCATCCACGCGTACGTGCACTACGTGCGCACGTGCACTTGAAGCATTTTCGACCACTTACGCGTCCGTGTACATGGCGCGCACGCGTAGATGCAGAAGTTCCACTCCCAGCTAGCAAACCCGAGAGTTAGGCCTTCACTGTGCGAATGTTGAGCCTCAGGCCCAACACCATCCGCGCGTGTGCGCACCTGGCGCATACGCGCCCATCATGCTGAATTCGCAATGTACGCGCAAGCGCACATGCCGCGCGCGCGCAGATTACGCCACCTGCACTCCTGGTACTTTTACCAGAGAGTTGTGCCAACTCTGGGCCAACATTGGGCCGACGGCCTGGCTGACCATCCACGCAGACGCGCATTGTACGCGTCCGCGCCCACGCCCACATCCCCATATACGCGCTAGCGCACTGTCCGCGGCCGCGCCCCCCTCTCTGTTCCACCACCCGCACGCGCGCCATGCGTGCGTGCGCGTGGATGCCCTTTCTTTCATCCATTTCTTTTCTCCTCTTCTCTCCATTTCTTTCCCTCTCCTTTCTTCTTTCCTTCTTCTACACCTCATCCAACACATCCAAACACCATTGATAACCATTTATTTTAGTTAGTTAATTAGTTAGTTAGTTAGTTTGTTAGTTAATTTTAGTTTAGTTTTCATTTTATTTTCTCTCTTTTCATCATAAGTGTTGGATTATTGACTTTGTTTACTATGCATTGCTTCCCCCTTATTGCCTAAATGCTAATTTAGCATTAATGTTTTTAGACAATCTTTGTTGGATTCTATGATTGACGTTATATTTTGCTACTTGGTCTTGAGTTTTTCATGCTTATCTTTTGAAAAATACCAAGTGATGAGAATTGCCTTCGAGCTTGTAACTCTTCTTGAATTACATGATTTGGCCACCATGTGATTTGAGCCTTATTTTGTGATTAGGCAACCTCTTGATGATGGATGATGATGTGCATTTACCTTAATGCATGGTATTTCATGATCATATGCATCCATATGTGTTTGACTTGAATGCTTTCATGCTTCTTTAATGCTTGTTTTACCTTACAAGTTTACTTAAAGCATCTCAAGTATACTAGAATGAGTAAAGTGCATGCTTCTTTGGTGACATAGCTTTTTATGCTAATGTGTGTTCTAAACCGCGCAATTTAGAATTCACACACCTAATATTTCTTAATGTCACACTAATTCACTCACTCAATTCTAGTGATTTACCTCATTCCAACAATTATGCTTCCTTGCTTTTGTATTACCCTATCTTATGGTGTTATATTTTTGTTTTTCATGACGAATGCACCACAAGCAATAACGGAAGCAAGACTAAGAACACACAACAACTCGGAGAGTCGCCGTACCTCCTTGCTCATCTTTGAGTGCACCGAAGACGGTGCAAACTTTTTAAGTGTGGGGAGGTTGTCCGACCAGTCGGCGATTTTAGGTGACAAATTTCTAATCTTAACACTTTTGCATTTCATTCTAGGATTTTAGGATTTTTACTTGCATTTTCATAGTTTTGCATATATATACACAATAAGCTTAGTCAAAATAATGAAATTTTTCAAGAATTCTATCTATAGGGCACCAATTGATTTGAGTGAAAACTTTTCATAAAACTTGCTTGAAATATATATCTTGTGGATCATGTTTTTGAGCTAAGAACACAAGCAAGTGAGATTTGAGCCTAATGATGTGGTTACATCTTATAACCACTTATTTTCCTTCTTGTGTGCATTATTCTCTTTCTATGATTGTAATCTTTGATTCGTTTGATTCTTTATGTCCATTATTTTGTGTATTCATGCATTTATATGATTGAGGCCATCATTTCATTGAGCTTACTTACCCAAATAGTCTTACCTTTTATCTTCCATTGTTAGCCAATTTGAGCCTACGCTTAACCCACTTGTTCTTATTTTAGTACATTACAAGCCTTAAAGCGGAAAACAATAAAAGTCCTTATTTGGATCTTTGATTAGCTTAGGCTAGTGTGTGTGAGTATCATTCAAGTGTGGAAACCGTGGGACATTGGGTGAATAAAAAGGTAATTTTGTATTGTTATTGAAAATATTGGGAATTGGGTACATGCTCATGTATTGATCAAATGTATAGACCTTATGCATTGATGCTCTTGTATATAGAAAGAAAAAAAAAAGAGAAAAACAAAAGAAAAAAAGAAAAGAAAAAAAATAATATGGAAAAGAAAAAGAAAAAAATTGAAAAAGAAGAAAAAAAAGTAATAAAAAGGGGACAAAATGCCCCAAATCAAAGTATAGTCCAATAAAATCAATGCATAGGTGTTGTGAAATTAAAAAGGAATACATGAGTATGTGAAAAAGTGAGGAATGGGTAGTTAGGCTAGCTTTGAAATTGTATAGGATGTCATAGGTTAAGTGGGAAGTTTAAGCTTATCAAAGATTCAAATTTCAAGCTCACTTAACCATATATGCATCATACCTTGACCCTAGCCCCATTACAACCAAAGAAAAGACCTCATGATACTTGTATACATGCATGAAATATATGTTGATTGTTAGAAGAAAAACAAATCTTAGAAAGCATGATTAGGAGAGAATTGAGTGAATCAACCCTAAACACTTGAGCGAATAGAGTGCAAACACATCCGGTGAGGGTTTGATGCTCAATTACATGTTTCCACCTATGATCATCTCTTCTCATGCAAGTTTGTAAAAAAATATTTAATAACTCAATTCAATTGTGAATTAGACTTGCTAATCCTTAGCCCTTGTGCATATACGCTTCTTGGGAATTGATTTATTTTGACCAAGCAATTGCATTCATTTAGATAGTTGCATATAAGTAGATTGCATTTAGTAGTTTCCATTGAATAAATGCCATGCCCTTTGCTTTCTCTTGGTTTAAGCATGAGGACATGCTTAGTTTAAGTTGGGGAGGTTGATAAACCCCGTTTTGACGGTTTATCTTGTATTAATTTTAAGAGATTTTATCACCTTCTACCCACATTTATTCAATGAAATAGCATGGTTTTGTGATTGTCTCCTTATTTGTGCTTAGATGTGAAAACATGCTTTTCAACCCTTAATTTGATGGTTTTAATCTCCCTTTGATTCCACTAGATGCCTTGATATGTTTGTTAGTGATTTCAGATTGAAAATGCTAGGAATGGATCAAAGGAGTGAAGGGAAAAGCATGCAAAGTGGAGAAATCATGAAAAGTCAAAGAAGTTGAACTCGCCCATGGACGCGCACGCGCACCTGGCGCTTGCGCGCACCTGCGAAGCACCCCATGGACGCGTACGCGTGCTGTGCGCGTACGCGTTGGTGCTGGTTTATGATTTTTTAATGAAAACATGGCCAACGAATTCTGAAGGGTTGTGGGGCCCAATCTCAACCAACTTTGGCGCCTAAACTGCTATTTAAGGCCAAGGATTGAAGAGCAAAGGGGAGATTAGTTCATTTTCCACACATTAGTTTAGTTTAGTAGTTAGAATTAGTTTCTAGAGAGAGAAGCTCTCACTTCTCTCTAGAATTAGGATTAGGATTAGGATTAGTTCTTAGATCTAGGTTTTAATCTTTGCTTTCTTCTACTTCTACATTTCACTTCCTTGTTGTTAGATTCATCTTCTTCTATTCTTTTGTTGTAATTTCCTTTATGTTGTTCTTATACTTTGTTGTAGATCTACTTTTGTTCCTTCCATTTTCTTTCAATTCAATAAGAGGTAATTCATAATAATTGTTCTTCTTTACTTTTCTATTGTTGATCTCTTATTTTTGTAGTTAGATCTCTCTTTAATTCTTGCAATGTATGTTGTTTACTTTTATTGCCTTTTATGTGTTTGTTGAAATGCCTCTTCTAGATATAGTATAGATTTTGTTCCTCTTGGCCTAGGTAGAGTAATTAGTGACAAGCCTTTTATAGTTGTTAGTTTACTTTCTTGCCATTTATCTTTCATGCCTCTTACCAAAACCCCAAAAATAACTCAACCAATAACAAAACACTTCATTACAATTCCTAGGGAGAACGACCCGAGGTTTGAATAGTTTGGTTTATAAATTTAGGGGTTTGTTTTAGTGACAAACAACTTTTTGTATGAAAGGATTATTGCTTGGTTTAGAAACTATACTTCGACGAGATTTTATTTGAGAAATTCTAAACTGTCAAAAATCCAATCATCAGTTTGCAATTCCCCGGCAACCGTGCCAGTTTGACGATCGGATTTTCTATCGGTAAAGAATTCACAAATAAGTTCGTGTTGTAAGTATAGTTTCTAAACCAACGGAGAATTCTTTCATACAAAAGTTTTATTTGTCACTTAAGCAAACCCAATAAATATAAATAACCAAAGTATTCAAATCTCGAGCCGTCTTCTCAAGGAATTGCAGGTAAGTATGATTTATTATTGGTTATGGAAAAAGATATATTTTATTTTGGGTTTTTGAAATAAGGAACAAGTAATTTAAATGACAAGAAAAATAAATTAATAATTAGGAAAACTCTTGGCAAGGTATGAAAATTAGAAGTCCTATCCTAGTTATCCTTATCAATTGTGATGAGAATTGCTCGTTGCTCCCACTTAGTCAACCTCTAACTATGAAGGTAAGTCAAGTGGATAAATCAATATGAATCCTCAAGTCCTAGTCAATTCCCAAAGAAAGACTAGAGTTAGTGGAATTTAAGTCAATTAGCAACTTCCAATTATCAATCAACAAAGAGTTTGATAACTCAAGAGTCTCTAATTACTCAACCAAAGCCAAGAATATAGAAAGCTAAATAAAAATCATGGTTAGTTCTACTATGGGGAAAGAATAATGTGGTCCTCTAAGGACTTGAGAGGTTTTATAAAATAAAAAAGTTATAGGGGTTGATTTATAAATATTAATTTAGTTCAAAAGCTGTGTTTAGGAAATTGTTTAGAGATAAATTTGCTGATGATTTAGATGACTACTGTAAACACTAGAAACGAGCAAAACGACACCGTGTGAAGAGGCATATACCATCGAACAAGAAAAAACAGCCGCTGCAGGGAGAAATGGCTTCGACGGAACTACAAGAAAGGAGTATCTTCGGCCACTTGATCTGACGGACTAGGGTCGAATCTCAGCACACTCATATCAACATCTCTTTGTTCCGCCTTCCATCCACCAGATCCAATGATTCAGATCCACGAGGTTAGTGCAGTTTTTTGCTGTATGAATTTTTGAGGTAGGAATTGGGGAACCCTATAACGACAACCCCTAATTTTTAATGAGTACCATATATTTCACCTTGCTCATGGGGTTATTTTTAACGGTTTTAATGGGTTGTAAAGTGAATTTTGTGTTAAAATGTGATACTGTGTTGAGGTGTTGTAGATTTATTTGGTTCAGGGGAGGATTACCCTTTCATAGCAGTGCAAGCTGAGATATTTTGAGAATACTTTTTAATATTGATAAGTGCTAACTAAGAACTTTGTTACACTCTTCTGCTTCTTTTAAGGAGAATTAAAGGGGAAAAATAGAGAAGGATCTATGCAAAATATTGGCTTGGGGAAAAAAATTATTTGTTTATTTATTTATACAGCCCTACATCACCAAGCTATAGTCTTACTTCCCCTTATTACAGTCGATTATCTGCAGAGTATAGTCCTACATCACCATACTATATGTGACTCATTCTTTGGATTCTTTTGATTGTTGAACTTTGCTAATGGATGCAAAAATGGAACTTGCCGATACTAAAATGAGGATGAGCCTTAACCTTGGTTCTCAATAGTAGGTTTTTGGGTAGTTGAAAATGGTCTAGTGACTTTGGTTCTCAACTGCACACTTGTTTTGTTATAGTTCTTCACTCCAAGTAACTATGTGCCATATTATTTTGTAGCCCCTCATCACCAACTTATTCTCTATCCAGCCCAACCTTTAGTCCAAGCAGGTAAGTTAAAAACAACAGTACAAATGTTCTCTTTATCTTTCTTTCTTTATTTTTTTTCTTGCTTTCTTATGCGTTGCTAAAATTGCAAGAGGTTGTATTTCTTCCATTGTTTGAATAATTCACATTTTTTCATTTTACAAATCTAGATTTCAACCTAACTTCTCCACAGTTCAGGTGTGCATCTACATATATCATTATTTTAGTTGCCAAATATCTGGGCATGTCTATCAATTTTGCCATTCTGTTTCATCATTCGTAGTGCTTCAATGGAATACTCGCCAAGTCGACCTGGTTACTCACCGTCATCAACCAGCCAATACACTCCATAGACAAGTGCCAAGGATGAGAATGATAATACAACTTTAAGGTAAACTCACACCTGAAGAAAATTAATATCTGTCATGATTTCTGTCTTTATTGGATGGAGTATTTGACAGTAAACATAATTATGAAAATCTTCACTAGGTATATAAGATGATTCAATATTCACTTGATTCTATTTTGCTCGCATTGATTTAATAAATGTGCATTTCAAAATAAAAAATCTTTAATTAGTCTCTCATTTTTTTTCAAAGAACAAGAATAGTACAAGAGGTGTTATTATTTTTAATGTAAAACTATTTTATACTAAAATAATAATTAAAGATATTTTTAAACAAATTATATGAATAAAAAAATTACTATAATATCAAGTTTATAGCTTTTTAACATAAAACATTGGTACTCTCATTAGTGATCCTATTTTTCTAAAATATTTTCCAAACACAATAATGGCCAGATGTTTGGAAAATTGGAGGAAATTTATTGTTGCTAGTATAAGAAATCGAGGGAAAAAGAAAGAAGGTTTTGATGTTGACATTCTTGCACTTTAACTTCCCTTGGGATTCATGGTTACACAACAATAATGAGTGATAGCATTTGGTCCTAGCATTATTAGTTGATAAGTGATATTTGTTTTGTAGATAGTCTTATGTAAGATAACCACTTGTGATTTGTGATGATGGCTCCTACGTCTTCTCCATTCCTTCTATAAAAAAAATAGAATTGATAAGGCATAAAATTGGTTAGATCAATTTATGATGTCTTGTATTTGTTTTCTTATCCTTGGGTTTTTTCGTTTCCGATTTAATAATATCGAACAACCAAGAAGATAGTTCTTAGTGGTTTGGGATTTGGCAAGTAACAATGGAGGGGACCGAGGAGGTTTCATCTAATTTTCAGGAGAATGTCACTTCAGGGGTAAGCATATCATCGTAATCTTGTTGGAAAATGAAGTAAGAGTATTTTTTAGGACAACCTCTTGGCATCAACTATGTATTGCTATGGTAATGGATTGTTTCAGGTGGAAGAGGACCCGATAGAAAATGAGACCTTTGTTGCAGAAACAAAATCCGTTCCGATTGGTGCTAGTCAATCAGACGATCAAAGAGATGTCATCGTTCTCGACGGAATAGGTTCGTTTGGTGCAATTGATTTTGATGCGTTGCGAGCTAAGGAGATTATGATGATAGAGTTTGTCGATTTGAAAACTGCTTAAGACTTCTATAACGAGTACGGTCGAATTAAGGGGTTTTCCATACGGCGGTTGAAGGTAGGGCGCTGCAAGAAGGCAGGATCTGAGGGCGACATTATATGGCAAATTTTTGTATGCTCGCGACAAGGTGAACGAGATGCAAAGCATGTTCACAGAAATGATAGGAAGATGGATCCTAGACAAGTAACGCGATGCGGGTGTAATGCGCGGATAAAAGTTCATGTTCACTCGAGGAACGGGAGATGGTATGTTGACTTCTTCTCCGATGAACATAACCATGACATGTTAGAGGCAAGGTTTAGGGGAATGATGCGGTCTCACCGGGCAATAAAAATGGGGGATTTACACCAGATTAATACTATGAGAAGCTCTGGCCTTCGAGTTTCGACAATATTTCGGGCTTTTGCAAACCAAAGTGGTGGATTCGAGATGGTTGGGTTTCAGGTGAAAGACATCTATAATGCAATTGAGAAGCAAAAAAGAGCTGGAGCAAGTGACACGGATAATGCACTCAAGTATTTACAAATGTTGAAGAGGCGTGACCCCTGTATATTTTGGAAGTATTCGTTGGATGAACAATGGAGGCTTCACAATATATTTTGGTGTGATGGCGCAAGTCAGTATGATTTCAATGTTTTCGGAGATGTTATGGGGTTTGATACAACATACTGGAGGAATAAGTACAAATGTCCCCTTGTGATATTCTCTGGCATGGATCACCACATGCGCACTGTTGTGTTTGGATGCGCAGTTCTCTCAAAGGAAGGGGAGGAAAGCTATGTGTGGTTCCTTTGGGCATTTTTGGAGGCCATGAAAGGAAAGGCTCCTAAGTCCGTTATTACCGACGGTGATCAAGCCATGAAGAGTGCAATCAAAGCTGTATTTCCAGAAGCACATCATAGATTGTGCAGCTGGCACTTGCTACGCAATGCGACCACTCGAGTAGGTATTCCACGGTTTATGACCAAGTTTCGTCTTTGTTTAATAGGGGATTTGGAGGTCGATGACTGATGAGCGGATAATTTGTACGCTTTTTGGCATTGTTTTTAGTATGTTTTTAGTAAGATCTAGTTAGTTTTTAGTATATTTTCATTAGTTTTTAGTTAAAATTCACTTTTCTGGACTTTACTATGAGTTTGTGTGTTTTTCTGTGATTTCAGGTATTTTCTGGCTGAAATTGAGGGACCTGAGCAAAAATCTGATTCAGAGACTAAAAAGGACTGCAGATGCTGTTGGATTCTGACCTCCCTGCACTCAAAGTGGATTTTCTGGAGCTACAGAAGCCCAATTGGCGCGCTCTCAACGGCGTTGGAAAGTAGACATCCTGGGCTTTCCAGCAATATATGATAGTCCATACTTTGCCCAAGATTTGATGGCCCAAACCGGCATTCAAAGTCACCTTCAAGATTTCCAGCGTTAAACGCCGGAACTGGCACCAAAATGGGAGTTAAACGCCCAAACTGGCACAAAA
>NC_029780.3:32082436-32082757 GCF_000817695.3 Arachis duranensis
TAGAACTGATGGCGGCATTCAAGAGAATCCGGAAGGTCTAACCTTGTCTGTGGTATTCTGAGTAGGATTCAATGATTGAATGACTGTGACGTGCTTCAAACTCCTAGCAGGCGGGGCGTTAGTGACAGACGCAAAAGAATCGCTGGATTCTATTCCGGCCTGACCGAGAACCGACAACTGATTAGCCATATGCTGTGACAGAGCATAGGAACATTTTCACTGAGAGGATGGGAGGTAGCTACTGACAACGGTGAAACCCTACATAAGCTTGCCATGGAAAGGAGTAAGAAGGATTGGATGAAGACAGTAGGAAAGCAGAGA
>NC_029780.3:32083070-32083997 GCF_000817695.3 Arachis duranensis
GGATTCATTACCGGGGATTATTTGAGTTGTGAAAAGTATTGATCACAATTTCGCGCTACCAAGTTTTTGGCGCCGTTGCCGGGGATTGTTCAGTTTGGACAACTGACGGTTCATCTTGTTGCTTAGATTAGGTATTTATTTTTTTCGAAATTCTTGAAGAGGAATTCTAGAGTTTCATGATGATTTGTTGAAGTCTGGCTGGCTGAGAAGCGATGTCTAATTTCATTGGACCGAGGTTTCAACTTATCATCACAAGAGCTTGTTGATTTTTATCAATCTTGCTTTTGGAGCAGTGATCTGCTAAGGCTTGGCTGGCCATTGGCCATGTCTAGTGTTTTGGACCGAAGCTTTCTTTGAAAGCTTGGCTGGCTGTGAAGCCATGTCTAATTCCTGGACCGGAGTCTTAGACTAGCATTGCACTGATTCCTGGAATTCTCATTAAGAATTTTGATACCTTTTTCCACTTAATTTTCGAAAAACACAAAAAAAAATTACAAAATCATAAAATCCAAAAATAATTTTTTTTGAGTCTAGTGTTTCATTTTAAGTTTGGTGTCAATTGTATGCATTCATTCATGTGTCTTAAGGATCTTCAAGTTGTTCTTGATGATTTCTTACTCTGATCTTTGAATTCTTTTGACTTGAGTGTTTATGTGTCTCATATAGTGTCAGTAATATACAAACTGCTAAGTTTGGTGTCTTGCATGCATTGTTATTTGATTTTAGTTGCATTTTGATTATTTAAAAATCCAAAAATATTTTTAATTTGTGTCTTCTCAAGTCAATAATACAGAGAATTGAAGATTCAGAACATACTGCAGAGGAATTATACAGAAAAAGCTGGGCGTTCAAAACGCCCAGTGAAGAAGGACAGACTGGCGTTTAAACGCCAGCCAGGGTACCTGGTTGGGCGTTTAACGCCCAAAA
>NC_029780.3:32084156-32084468 GCF_000817695.3 Arachis duranensis
CAAAATCTTTTCAAAATCAAATCTTTTTCAAATCAATTTTTCAATCAAATCTTTTTCAAAATCAAATTCTTTCCATTTTCAAAGATACTTACTATCAATTAATGATTTGATTCAACATTTCAAGTATGTTGCCTTTTCTGTTGAGAAAGGTTTAATGTTTGAATCATATCTTTTCTTGTTAGTCAAGTTTTTAATTTTCAAAATCAAATCTTTTTAAAAAATATTTTTCAAATCATATCTTCTCAATCACATCTTTTTAAAACCAATCATATCTTCTTAACCACATCTTTTTCAAAATAGTTTTCAATCATA
>NC_029780.3:32087141-32087709 GCF_000817695.3 Arachis duranensis
TGTTGATGATCATGAGAAGTCACAAAATCAATGAAAAAAGCAAAAACAGAATGAAAAACAGGAAGAAAAACAGCACACCCTGGAGGACGCACCTACTGGCGTTTAAACGCCAGTGAGGTTAGCTGTTGGGCGTTTAACGCCCAGTCTGGCACCAGACTGGTGTTAAACGCCAGAAAGGGGCAAGAAGCTGGCGTTAAACGCCAGAAATGGGCATCAGCGCGGCGTTTAACGCCAGAAATGGCTAAAAACGTGATTTTGTTTGCCATTTGGTGCAGGGATGACTTTTTCTTGACACCTCAGGATCTGTGGACCCCACAGGATCCCCACCTACCCTACCACTCTCTCTCTCTTCTTCACCCATTCACCAATCACCTCAACACCTCTTCCCCAAAAATCCTTCACCTATCAAATCCCATCTTTCTCTTCACCACTCACATCCCCCTCTCCTATATAAACCCTCCTTCACTCCTTCATTTTCACACATCCTAAACACCATTTCTCTCCCCTTTGGCCAAACACAAAAGCCATTCCCTTCTTCCTCATTTCTTCTTCTTCTACTCTCTTCTTT
>NC_029780.3:32087886-32088458 GCF_000817695.3 Arachis duranensis
CCACCTCTGAGTCATGGGAGATGGAAAGATTCATCTCAAGGGTGCATCAAGACCACTTCTATGAAGTTGTGGCCTTGAAAAAGGTGATCCCCGAGGTCACTTTTTCACTCAAAAAGGGTGAATATCCGGAGATCCAACATGAGATCCGAAGAAGAGGTTGGGAAGTTCTTACCAACCCCATTCAACAAATCGGAATCTTGATGGTTCAAGAGTTCTATACCAATGCATGGATCACCAAGAACCATGACCAAAGTACTCAAAAAGGGTGAATATCTGGAGATCCGACATGAGATCCGAAGAAGAGGTTGGGAAGTTCTTACCAACCCCATTCAACAAGTCTGAATCTTGATGGTTCAAGAGTTCTATGCCAATGCATGGATCACCAAGAACCATGATCAAAGTGTGAACCCGGACCCAAAGAATTATCTTACTATGGTTCGGGGGAAATACTTGGATTTTAGTCCGGAAAATGTGAGGGTGGCGTTCAACTCGCCTATGATGCAAGGAGATGAACATCCTTACACTAGAAGGGTCAACTTTGATCAAAGGTTGGACCAAGTCCTCACAATTAT
>NC_029780.3:32088476-32089171 GCF_000817695.3 Arachis duranensis
AACACCTCCCTAGGAGAATTGAGTTCCAACATGGGACAACTAAGGGTGGAGCACCAAGAACATTCCATCGTCCTCCATGAAATTAGAGAAGATCAAAGAATCATGAGAGAGGAGCAACAAAGACAAAGAAGAGACATTGAGGAGCTCAAGCACTCCATAGAATCTTCAAGAGGAAGAAAGAGCCGCCATCACTAAGGTGGACCCGTTCCTTGATTTCCTTGTTCTTTATTCTTCTGTTTTTCGAATTTTAGTGCTTATGTTTATCTTTTTTTTTGTCTTGTGATCATTAGTGTCTTAGTGTCTATGCCTTAAAGTTATGAATGTCCTATGAATCCTATCTGGATTCTGAGTTCCTAAAGAAGCCAATCATTCTGAATTTCAAAGGATAAAGTGAGATGCCAAAACTGTTTAGAGGCAAAAAGCTAAAAGCCCCGCTCATCTAATTAATACTGATCTTCATAGATGTTTTTGGAATTCATTGCATATTCTCTTCTTTATATCTTATTTGATTTTCAGTTGCTTGAGGACAAGCAACAATTTAAGTTTGGTGTTGTGATGAGCGGATAATTTGTACGCTTTTTGGCATTGTTTTTAGTATGTTTTTAGTAAGATCTAGTTAGTTTTTAGTATATTTTCATTAGTTTTTAGTTAAAATTCACTTTTCTGGACTTTACTATGAGTTTGTGTGTTTTTCT
>NC_029780.3:32097656-32098179 GCF_000817695.3 Arachis duranensis
TGAGGTGCAAGCTGCAAAAATCTCACTAGAGATGGCAGACAATTCAAGAAAACAAGCCCATGGACTTGTAGAGGATGTTCTGGTAAAGATTGGAGACCATCACATCCCTACTGATTTCATAGTCCTAGAGACTGGGAAGTGCATGGATGAATCCATCATCCTTGGCAGACCCTTCCTAGCCACAGCAAAGGCTGTGATTGATGTTGATAGAGGAGATTTGATCATTCAAGTGAATGAAGAATCCTTGATGTTTAAGGCTCAAGGATACCCCTCTGTCATCATGGAGAGGAAGCATGCAGAGCTTCTCTCAAAGCAGAGCCAAACAAAGCTCCCACAGTCAAACTCTAAGTTTGGTGTTGGGAGGCCACAACCAAACTCTAAGTTTGGTGTTGAACCCCCACATTCAAACTCTAAGTTTGGTGTTGGGAGGTCCCAACATGGCTCTGAGCATTTCTGAGGCTCCATGAGAATCCTCTGTCAAGCTAATGACATTAAAGAAGCGCTTCTTGGGAGGCAACCCAAT
>NC_029780.3:32101247-32104786 GCF_000817695.3 Arachis duranensis
GAGAACCGACAGATGGATAGTCGTGCCGTGACAGGGTGCGTTGAACATTTCCACTGAGAGGATGGGAGGTAGCCACTGACAACGGTGAAACCCTACATAAGCTTGCCATGGAAAGGAGTAAGAAGGATTGGATGAAGACAGTAGGAAAGCAGAGAGACGGAAGGGAAGGCATCTTCATGCGCTTATCTGAAGTTCCTACCAATGAATTACATAAGTACCTCTATCTTTATCTTTATGTTTATTTTGTTCATCACCATATCCATTTGAGTTTGCCTGACTAAGATTTACAAGATGACCATAGCTTGCTTCATACCAACAATCTCTGTGGGATCGACCCTTACTCGCGTAAGGTTTATTACTTGGACGACCCAGTACACTTGCTGGTTAGTTGTGCGAAGTTGTGTTTATGCCATGGTATTGAACACCAAGCTTCTAGATTCATTACCGGGAATTATTTGAGTTGTGAAAAGTATTGATCACAATTTCGCGCTACCAATGACTTTGAAGATATATGGAATGATGCAGTTGAAGAATTTGGGTTGCAACAAAATTCATGGGTCAAGGATATGTATAAAAGGAAACATATGTGGTCAAGGATATGTATGAAAGGAAACATATGCGTAGGAGAGTAGTGGTTGCTGATTACAAATCTGCTTATGGAGAACCGGTTGTGAAAACAAGATTGGAGGAGTTAGAGTGGTTTGCAGCAACAGTATACACACGAGAGGTATTTGTCTTATTTCGGGAGGTGTTATTACTAGCTAGCAATGTCAGAGTAGTTTCTTCGAAGAAGACAAGCACGTGTACATTGTTTGAGGTGGCCATGTATTGCCAAGGTAGATCATGGAACGTTTCGTGGGGGAGATAGATGATGAATTCAGATGCTCTTGCCTGGGCATGGAATCTTTTGGAATCCCCTGTGTCCACATAGTTGGTATGCTTGTTAGATTTAACATGGTTGTTATTCCAGGTAGTCCTATACTGGGTCGTTGGACAAAGAAGGCAAAACAACCACCAATAAATAACCATGTTTTTAGTGGAGAGATTCCTGATGCAGCCTATATGAGTATGCATGTGGCAATGCTCGATGACTGTAGAGAACTGGTAAAGCTTTCTTGTAGTAACTTTGAGGATTACTTCGAGGTGAAGACCAAAATGGCTAATGAACGAGACGCGTTAAGAGAAAAGATCCGGAAAAGGTTGGCGACCACTACTGAGGGCGTAGGCGATGATGCGTCCATACACGATCCTCCAAAAGCCAGACATAAAGGGTGTGGTTGTCATGTTGTGACGACTCGTGGGAGGTACCGGCATGTCCAACATTGCAGAAAGTGTGGCAAGGCTGGCCATAACGCTCGTAGATGCGCAACCGGGAATGGTGAGGACACCACGCATGAATTAGATGCTTTTGGATTATCGCACAACATGGACGAATCACAAGAAGCTGAGGCTTCACAACAGATGGAGTACGATGATCTGAGCTTCTAAATGAGTTTGAAGAGGTATTACCTTATTTTACATTACTGTTTTATTATTGATTGAATTTCAATCCGTTCTCTGTGGTTGCTCATTCCACAATTATACACATTAAAGCCTAATGATAGCCAAATGAGACAAGTTGCACAAGTCCTACAGCTGTATATTGTTATTGAAAAAAATAGATGAAGGGATTGTTTCATTACTATTGTCATTGAAATTAAAAATTCACTAATATATCAATTCAAAAGCTGATATCTTAGAAAAAGTTGGATAATAAAAGGTTCTTTTTTATCATTTTTTCTGAGTTCTGTATAAGTATTAATATTTAATTGGATACTCAAAAGTAGGCAACAAGCTTTTATCTGTTCCTGCCCAAACATAATGTTCTAAGTGATAATTAGTTATTGACAGTTGCATGTTATGACTCTTTTGTACTATGATTCCAAATTATATGTTGCATGAGATGTATTTCGGACATATTAAAGACGTTATGTTTTACAGCAACTGTATTCAGATTCTGTCATTATCTTTTGAACTCTTCTTTCCCTGACTCGGCATATGTCTCATTTGGTTATCATCAGGCTTTGTACACATATGTATGTGATAAAACTCTTTTACCATACATGTATAGCGGCTAAAGTATTTGAGTTCTACCAATTCTTATATAGACTTATGTAGAAAGAGATAGAATTGTTACAAATCCTCTGTGCAAGCCCTTTAGTATTTGCATGTTTATTTTATAATTTTATTTGTAGTTATATCTGTAGGAGTATAGATAAGGTTGGGGCTTTTAAGGAAATCTAGTTCAATATTGGATAGAGCAGATAGTTAAAGAAAGTTGACTTCCCTGTGACTTTCTTACTTGTGTAATTTTTCTTTAGCTTATTCATTGAATTGCTTAGAAAGTCTTTCATTTCTGCAGTTGGATTGAAGTTGACTTTCTTGTTTTCCCAATTTTCTTATGCATTTGCAGAATTGCTGCTAGAGGACTACAGCAACCAAGCATGCCCTTATCAAACAGTTGTCCATGGTAGGCGCAGGAGAATTTTGAGACTATGACTAGCATAGTGTTATTTTACGTATTTGATGTAGGCACGACGAAGAATGAACTTTACAACTTCACTTTGTTAATGTTGTACTACTTAACTTTGTTAATGTTAATGGTAACTTGTGTGTATCATTTTAACAGAATCAAAACCTAGCTTTGTTAACAAAGAAGGCTTCTAATGTGTTTTTCGACATTTTAATGATATACGTTGGTGTTTTTTTGGTAATTAGTTTCGGTTAAAAGAAGCTCTTTTTTTAGTTGAACTATCAAGTAGTCAACTGGGCCTTAGTTAAAATATTAAATTACAAGGGAAGCCCAACGATATAGTAGAATTATCTTTTGCTAGGCCCAAGAAGCTCTTTTTTTAGTTGAACTATCAAGTAATCAAGTGGGCCTATTAGTTAAAATATTAAATTACAAGGGAAGCCCAACGATATAGTAGAACTATCTTTTGCTAGGGTTCAGCGCTTACACAGTTTCTATTATCCAAAAAAAGAAAAAGAACTTACGTGTCCCTCTGATATGCTTTCTGAATGGAGCATCATAGGTATTTTCTATGATGGTCTCTCTGAACTATCCAAGATGTCTTTGGATAGCTCTGCTGGAGGATCTCTTTATCTGAAGAAGACGCCTACAGAAGCTCAAGAACTAATTGAAATGGTTGCAAATAACCAATTCATGTACACTTCTGAAAGGAATCCTGTGAACAATGGGACTAATCAGAAGAAAGGAGTTCTTGAGATTGACACTCTGAATGCCATATTGGCTCAGAACAAAATATTGACTCAGCAAGTCAATATGATTTCTCAAAGTCTGTTTGGAATGCAAAATGCACCAGGTAGTACTAAGGAAGCTTCCTCTGAAGAAGAAGCTTATGATCCTGAGAACCCTTCAATGGAAGAGGTGAATTACATGGGAGAACCCTATGGAAACACCTATAATCCTTCATGGAGAAATCATCCAAATCTATCATGGAAGGATCAACAGAGACCTCAACAAGGTTTCAACAATA
>NC_029780.3:32105566-32106414 GCF_000817695.3 Arachis duranensis
TAAGTTTGGTGTTGGGAGGTTCCAACATTGCTCTGAGCATCTGTGAGGCTCCATGAGAGCCCTCTGTCAAGCTACTGACATTAAAGAAGCGCTTGTTGGGAGGCAACCCAATGTTATATTTTATTTATTTTCTTTTGTTATTTTATGTTTTCTGTAGGTTGATGATCATGAGAAGTCACAAAATCAATTGAAAAAGCAAAAACAAGATGAAAAACAAAAAGAAAAACAGCACACCCTGGAGGAAGAACCTGCTGGCATTTAAACGCCAGTAAGGTTAGCAGATGGGCATTTAACGCCCAGTCTAGCACCATTCTGGGCATTTAACGCCAGAAAGGGGCACCAGACTGGCGTTAAACGCCAGTAAAGGGCAAGAACTTGGCGTTAAACGCCAGAAATGGGCACCAGCCCGGCGTTTAACGCCAGATTTGGCACAAAGAGCAATTTTGCTCGCCACTTGGTGCAGGGATAACTTTTCCTTGACACCTCAGGATCTGTGGACCCCACAGGATCCCCACCTACCCCACCACTCTCTCTCTTCTTCACCCATTCACCAATCACCTCAACTCCTCTTCCCCAAAAAAACCCTTCACCTATCAAATCCCATCTTTCTCTTCACCACTCACATCCATCCTTCATAAAACCCCACCTACCCCACCATTCAAATTCAAACCACTTTCCCACCCAAACCCTCCCATAGATGACCGAACCATCACCCTCCCCCCACTCCTATATAAACCCATCTTCACTCCTTCATTTTCACACAACCAAACCACCACTTCCCCTCCTTTTTGGCCGAACACAAAGCCATTCCCTTCTTCCTCATTTCTTCTTCTTCTACTCTCTTCTTT
>NC_029780.3:32107857-32108627 GCF_000817695.3 Arachis duranensis
AGAGTGCTTTGGGCCACAGCCAAGACTCATACACTAGCTATGTTCAAGAATCATTATACTTAACTAGGAGAATGAATAACACTATCTGAGTTCTGAGTTCTTATAGATGCCAATCATTCTGAACTTCAAGGGATAGAGTGAGATGCCAAAACTGTTCAGAGGCAAAAAGCTAAAAGCCCCGCTCATCTAATTAATACTGATCTTCATAGATGTTTTTGGAATTCATTGCATATTCTCTTCTTTTTATCTTATTTGATTTTCAGTTGCTTGGGGACAAGCAACAATTTAAGTTTGGTGTTGTGATGAGCGGATAATTTGTACGCTTTTTGGCATTGTTTTTATGTTTTTAGTATGATCTAGTTAGTTTTTAGTATATTTTTATTAGTTTTTAGTTAAAATTCACTTTTCTGGACTTTACTATGAGTTTGTGTGTTTTTCTGTGATTTCAGGTATTTTCTGGCTGAAATTGAGGGACCTGAGCAAAAATCTGAGTCAGAGACTAAAAAGGACTGCAGATGCTGTTGGATTCTGACCTCTCTGCACTCGAAGTGGATTTTCTGGAGCGCTCTCAACGGCGTTGGAAAGTAGACATCCTGGGCTTTCCAGCAATATATGATAGTCCATACTTTGCCCAAGATTTGATGGCTCAAACCGGCGTTCAAAGTCACCCTCAGAATTCCCAGCGTTAAACACCGGAACTGGCACAAGGATGGGAGTTAAACGCCCAAAATGGCATAAAAGCTGGCGTTTAACTCCAAGAAAAGTCTCTA
>NC_029780.3:32110715-32112958 GCF_000817695.3 Arachis duranensis
TGAGGGCGGGGCGTTAGTGACAGACGTAAAAGAATCACTGGATTCTATTCCGGTCTGATTGAGAACCGACAGATGGATAGCCGTGCCGTGACAGGGTGCATTGAACATTTCCACTGAGAGGATGGGAGGTAGCCACTGACAACGGTGAAACCCTTGCATACAGCTTGCCATGGAAAGGAGTAAGAAGGATTGGATGTAGACAGTAGGAAAGCAGAGAGACGGAAGGGACCCAGCATCTTCATATGCTTATCTGAAATTCCCACCAATGAATTACATAAGTATCTCTATCTTTATCTTTATGTTTTATTCATCATTCATATCCATTTGAGTTTGCCTGACTAAGATTTACAAGGTGACCATAGCTTGCTTCATACCAACAATCTCTGTGGGATCAACCCTTACTCGCGTAAGGTTTATTACTTGGACGACCCAGTACACTTGCTGGTTAGTTGCTGGTTAGCCTCTGAACAGTTTTGGCATCTCACTCTATCCTTTGAAATTCAGAATGATTGGCTTCTTTAGGAACTCAGAATCCAGATAGTGTTATTGATTCTCCTAGTTGAGTATGATGATTCTTGAACACAGCTACTTATTGAGTCTTGGCCGTGGCCCAAATCACTCTGTCTTCCAGTATTACCACCGGATACATACATGCCACAGACACATAATTGGGTGAACCTTTTCAGATTGTGACTCAGCTTTGCTAGAGTCCCCAATTAGAGGTGTGGTGGATGAAATTGTGATCACTACAACTCCAATAATCCCCGGTAATGAATCCAAAGACTTGGTGTTCAATACCATGGCATAAACACAACTTCGCACAACTAACCAGCAAGTGTACTGGGTCGTCTAAGTAATAAACCTTACGCGAGTAAGGGTTGATCCCACAGAGATTGTTAGTATGAAGCAAGCTATGGTCACCTTGTAAATCTTAGTCAGGCAAACTCAAATGGTCATGAATGATGAATAAAACATAAAGATAAAGATAGAGATACTTATGTAATTCATTGGTGGGAATATCAGATAAGCGTATGAAGATGCTTGGTCCCTTCCGTCTCTCTGCTTTCCTACTGTCTTCATCCAATCCTTCTTACTCCTTTCCATGGCAAGCTGTATGCAGGGTTTCACTGTTGTCAGTGGCTACCTCCCATCCTCTCAGTGAAAATGTTAAACGCACCCTGTCACGGCACGGCTATTCAGCTGTCGGTTCTCGATCATGTCGGAATAGAATCCAGTGATTCTTTTGCGTCTGTTGATAGCCATAAACTTGATAGCTACGATTTAGGAAATTGCACAATCGGCAAAAATTCCTTCCGGCAAGTGCACCGGTTATCGTCAAGTAAAAACTCACAATAGAGTGAGGTCGAATCCCACAAGGATTGGTTGAATGAGCAATTCGGATTAGAAGTTTGTTCTAGTTGAGCGGAATCAAGATTTAGATGAGAATTGCGGAATCTTAAATTGCATGAATTAAAGAGCGAGAAGTTAAAGTGCTGAAATTAAAAAGGGATCGGGGTGATTGCATGAAATTAATTGCAGAATGTAAAGAGAAGGTGTAGATCAGAAATGGGGAATTCATTGGGGTTCAGGAGATATTGAGATCTCCGAATCAAAACATTTTTATCCCTTCCTCAACCAATGCATTCATTGAATTTTGCTTGGCAATCTTATATGATTGGATCCCAATCCCTTGGCTCACCAATTCTCTCTAAAAACAAACAAATTCCCAATCCCTTGGTTTAAATGTTCATAAGAAGAGATGATGCTCGATCACTGATTATACCACACAGTTTCATGAACCACAATTTGGTAGGATTACATGTCACAATATCCATCCAAACCCCAATCCAATTCACTGTGAGAAAGCTTCTCTAGCATGAATCCTCCATTCCTTTCCCAAGGTTCCGAAGGATTCCAATTATGGATAGTTTCTTTCCCAAGACAACTAACCTCCCAAAAGTAAAAAGTCCTTTCTAACTTAAATTCTATCCTATTTATACACTTTCTAAATTGAGCTTCTGTTGTGTTTCTTGGGCTTTGAGGCCTTTCATTGATTTCCTTTTGCTTTGGGTTTATGATCCATAATCCTGATGAGGCTGCTGATCCAATTCTGTAACATTCATTGAGCAAACTTAGTGATAAACAAGTAATGACACATGACTCAACAAATTGAAATTCCAGACTCATCAATTCCTCAGGCCCAATCCCATAAACCATGATATTCAATTGGGTTTCATACCAGA
>NC_029780.3:32113092-32114331 GCF_000817695.3 Arachis duranensis
GTTTAAGCTTCAGTTTAAGGTTAAACTGAAGCTTAAACGTGGAAATGGAAGAAAGCAAACACGGAGTGTGAAATGTCGAACACGTTTAAGCTTCAGTTTAAGGTTAAATTGAAGCTTAAACGTGGAAATGAAGAAAACAACCCTGGAGGAGAAATTGGGTTGAACACGTTTAAGCTCCAGTTTAAGGTTAAACTGGAGCTTAAATGTGGAAATGCTTCCTGGAGGGTGAAATGTCGAACACGTTTAAGCTCCAGTTTAACCTTAAACTGGAGCTTAAACGTGGGAATGAAGAAAGCACCCCTGGAGGAGAAATGTCGAACACGTTTAAGCTCCAGTTTAACCTTAAACTGGAGCTTAAACGTGGAAATGAGAAAGCAACCCCTGGAGTAGAAAAATAGTCGAACACGTTTAAGCTCCAGTTTAACCTTAAACTGGAGCTTAAACGTGGAAATGAGAAAGCAACCCCTGGAGCATTTCTCATTTCTGGCGTTTAACTTCCAGTTTAAGGTTAAACTGGAGGTTAAACGCCAGTTTCAGCTCTTCTCAGCCTTCATGATTTTGGCGTTTATGCTCCAGTTTAAGCTTAAACTGGAGCTTAAACGCCACTTCCCAGCATTATATGGCTTGGTAGTTTAAGTTCTAGTTTAAGCTTAAACTGGAACTTAAACTCCACATGTGATATTCAAGCTTCCTTTATTGATTTTGTTGCTTCCTTGCCTAGCCTCTTCTTCCCTGAAATCATCCAAACAACTGCATCAAAGTCTTGCAAAATTTCATGAGAATTCTTCCATGCATAGCATTCAAGTAATATAACTAAAAACTCATGAAATTTGCATCAAAATCATACTCTTTGGATGGTTCATTACTTTGTTATTCATTTAACCATTCTTGGTTACTTTAAGCTCAAGAAAATGCATAAAACAACTAAAACTAACAGAAAAATGCTAGTGAAACTAGCCTAAGATGCCTTGGCATCACAACACCAAACTTAATACTTGCTTGTCCCTAAGCAAGTCCTGAGTTATTTGAGAAGAAAGTATGAAACAAAAGTAAATTCATTAGCCATATCAGTAAGTAATTGACATTGATTAATGGGGTGTTCATGCAGAAAGTTGTTGCAGCATCACTTTATTGTTTCTTAGGTAAGAATGTCACTTTTTATGTTTCCACTAAAACACTGCTATGGCCTCTTGTTATTCTTATGTCCTTGGCACTTTTCCCTTCTTTGTTTTTCTTTTT
>NC_029780.3:32115814-32118357 GCF_000817695.3 Arachis duranensis
TCACTTTTCTCACTAAACTCTTGTATCTGTTCAGCAATGAGTTCATGAACTTTGATCTCCCCTCCCACCATAATGCAATGTAGTAAGATGGCTCTTTTAGGGACTATTTCTGAAGAGTTTGTAGTGGGTAGGATGGATCTCCTAACTATTTCATACCACCTTTTAGCTTTAGGTGTTAGGTCTCCCCTTCTCAAGACTCTTGGAGCCCCTTTTGTTTTTCTCACCCATTCAGCTCTGATGGCACAAAGGTCTTCAGCAATAGTCGAATAGTCAGGTTCTCCTATCATCCTATCCTCATAACTTGCTTGGCTGAAACGTATGTTTTTCAGGCCAAGAGTTTTCATGATTGCCTTGGGGCTGAAGTCAACTTCCACCCCTCTCACATAGCTTTTGTATGTGGGTTCCACGGTTGGATCCTCCCTCACTGCATTTGCATAAAACTCCTTCACCAGGTTGATGTTGATTCTAGTGATTGGCTTAGTCAGGAGCTCCCACTTCCTCTTTTTGATCTTCTCCCAAACACTAGGGAACTCCTCCTCTCCAAGGTCAAAGGGAATCTCAGCTAGTATCCTTTTAGGTTTCATCCATTCGGCCTGAATCTCATGGAAAACTGATTTGTATTTCCATGCATCAAATTCCCTTTCCTCCTCCATTGGCTGCTTGTCTTTTCTTCTTTTGTGGCTAGATGAGGCTGCCATTGGTTCTTTAGTTTTGGCAAGTGACAAGCTAAAGTTGATAAGGTGAAGTAAGAAAGTGTTGTTAGAAGTGTGGTGAAGTTGTTTTCGGCAAGAGATAGTTTTGCTATGATGAAAGAATATGTGCAAGAAGGAGAATTGGTGGTGTGGAACTCGTTCCCCAAATGATTCTTTATAGTGCATGCAAGTGAAAAATGGACGGCTAGGGTGATTTGTGAAGGACGGCTTGATGGTAAATATATGAATTAGGGAGAAAGACGAATTGCTTTTCACTTTCTTGGAAGTATTCTGGGTGCATTAAGTTGTACATGTAGCTATCTTTTCATGCAGAACTTCCTTTTCCCATGTGTTAGTTTCAAAGACTTGTGAACTCCCTTTTTGACCAAGACCGTACCTCCCCCCTTTGTCTTTTTCATCCATCTTTTTGACTAAGACCGTACCTCCCCCCTTTGTCTTTTTCATCCATTCTTATCATTACTTTTGTACCTGCACAAACAAACAAATTTGCTATCATTTTTTTTTCGGTCCATGTGAATAATGAATAGTACTTGCACATGTTTTTCATTCTTTTTGAATTGTAAATCAATGATTGACTTCATGAGCTTATAGCCGTGACCTTTGTATGTATGCACACTTATTACTGGACACCAAACTTAGTGTTTGATAATGTCTCCTGATGACATGAAATCCATGTTGGTTGTCCTTAATGAATGTGCATAATTCTAATAAATCATAATCACTTTGGCTCTTTGATCCTAAACAATTTTACTACCTAAAGTAATTGAAATCAAAGTATTAAAACATGCAAATGGTGTACTTGTCATAAATTTCTAAATCCCGAGGAACTTCTTGCTTTTCATTAACTGTGTTCAAAGAGGAACACCAAACTTAATGTTTGGTTGTGCACCTTGAATGAAAGACTGAATACAATTTTGAATAAGATTTGGAGGTGCCTTCAGGCACACCAAACTTAGAGACCAATTGTATTTTACATGCAATGTTTAGTGCACCTTATCAACAGTTGTCCTGAGGATTCAAGTTCATGCATAAGAAACCATGCTTTATTAGATGCAGAGCAAAACGATAAAGAGTAAGGATACTAAAACATGGGTTGCCTCCCATGAAGCGCTTCTTTAACGTCACTAGCTTGACGGTTGTCCCTTGTTAGGGTGGATTGTAGTGCTTGATGTCCTCTCCTCTTACTATGAAAACGTCCCCATTTGATTCCTTCATGATTTCTAAATGTTCCATAGAAAGAACTTTCCTGATTGTGAACACTGGAGGGAGTTGGGAAGGAATGGTTTTGAGGCCAGGTGGGATTGGCAGATAATGACTTGATATTACTTTATCTCCCGGAGAGAAACCTTCAGTGGGAATTTTCTTGTTTCTCCACCCTCTTGGCAATTTCTTTATAATTCTTCCCTTTCTCTTGAGAATTTCTTCATTGAACCTTATGCCAGGAGGATCTTTCTGAGCTTTTTCTATTGATTCTTGTGGCTTTAACTCTTGCAATTCTTGTTTGCCTTCCAAGGACTGTTTCAGAGTTTCAGCTGCTGGATTGCTTTCCTCCAAACACAGATGGCTACTATCATCCATAGGCTTTTCAGGTTCTGGTTCAGGCTCAGATGCAGGTTTGAAAACATGGAAAATGAGTTGTTCATCATGTACTCTCAAAATTAGCTCTCCTTGTTCTACATCTATAAGCGCTCTAGCAGTGGCTAGAAATGGCCTTCCCAGAATGATAGGGTGTAGGTAGCTTTCCTCCATGTCCAAAATGACAAAGTCTGTGGGGAAGAAATAATTTCCCACTTTCACCAGCACATTCTCAACTACCCCTTCAGCTTGCTT
>NC_029780.3:32121017-32122619 GCF_000817695.3 Arachis duranensis
AAATTCAAGAGAAAAGATTGAAGAAGAAGATAAAAACTATTATTGATTCATTGAATTACAATAGAGCTCCCTAACCCAATGAAAGGGGTTTAGTGAGTCATAGCTCTGAATTCCATTACAAAAGTATGAAAACTAGCAAAAAAAAAATCCCAAAAGTAAAAAGTCCTTTCTAACTTAAATTCTATCCTATTTATACACTTTCTAAATTAAGCTTCTGTTGTGTTTCTTGGGCTTTGAGGCCTTTCCTTGATTTCCTTTTGCTTTGGGTTTATGATCCATAATCCTGATGAGGCTGCTGATCCAATTCTGTAACATTCATTGAACAAACTTAGTGATAAACAAGTAATGACACATGACTCAACAAATTGAAATTCCAGACTCATCAATTCCTCAGGCCCAATCCCATAAACCATGATATTCAATTGGGTTTCATACCAGATTATGTTTAAGTCAATGTTTGTGCTCAAATGCTAACTTAAACTGCAATATCTTTGGCCCAGAAACCCTTTCACAAAGTGGCGTTTAAGTTGCAGTTTAAGCTTTGGAATTGAAGAAAGCAATCCTGGAGGGTAGAATGGTCGAACACGTTTAAGCTCCAGTTTAAGGTTAAACTGGAGCTTAAACGTGGAAATAAGAAAGCAACCCTGGAGGAGAAGAATAGTCGAACACGTTTAAGCTCCAGTTTAAGGTTAAACTGGAGCTTAAACGTGAGAACAACCCTGGATGAGAAATTGGGTCGAACACGTTTAAGCTCCAGTTTAAGGTTAAACTGGAGCTTAAACGTGGAAATGCTTCCTGGAGGGTGAAATGTCGAACACGTTTAAGCTCCAGTTTAACCTTAAACTGGAGCTTAAACGTGGAAATGAGAAAGCAAACCCTGGAGTAGAAAAATAGTCGAACACGTTTAAGCTCCAGTTTAACCTTAAACTGGAGCTTAAATGTGGAAATGAGAAAGCAACCCCTGGAGCATTTCTCATTTCTGGCGTTTAACTTCCAGTTTAAGGTTAAACTGGAGGTTAAACACCACTTTCAGCATTATATGGCACATGTGATCTTCAAACTTCCTTTATTGATTTTGTTGCTTCCTTGCCTAGCCTCTTCTTCCCTGAAATCATCCACACAATTACATCAAAGTCTTGCAAAATTTCATGAGAATTCTTCCATTCATAGCATTCAAGTAATATAACTAAAAACTCATGGAATTTGCATCAAAATTACACTGTTTAGATGATTCATTACTTTGTTGTTCATTTTTAACCATTCTTGGTTACTTTAAGCTCAAGAAAATGCATAAAACAACTGAAACTAACAGAAAAATGCTAGTGAAACTAGCCTAAGATGCCTTGGCATCATCTGGCCCTGTCATCGATAAAAATTTGCATCAAAATCATACTCTTTGGATGGTTCATTACTTTGTTATTCATTTAACCATTCTTGGTTACTTTAAGCTCAAGAAAGTGCATAAAACAACTAAAACTAATAGAAAAATGCTAGTGAAACTAGCCTAAGATGCCTTGGCATCATCTGTCACTAATGCCCCACAATCGCGAGTTTGAAGCTCGTCACAGTCATTCAATCATTGAATCCTACTCAGAATACCAC
>NC_029780.3:32122721-32130258 GCF_000817695.3 Arachis duranensis
GAATCCAAGAGATATCCACCCAATCTAAGGTAGAACGGAGGTGGTTGTCAGGCACACGTTAATAGATGAGAATGATGATGAGTGTCACGGATCATCACATTCATCAAGTTGAAAAACAAGCGATATCTTAGAACAAGAACAAGCGGAATTGAATAGAAGAACAATAGTAATTGCATTAATACTCGAGGTACAGCAGAGCTCCACACCTTAATCTATGGTGTGTAGAAACTCCACCGTTGAAAATACATAAGAACAAGGTCTAGGCATGGTCGAATGGCCAGCCTCCCAAAGAGGGTTCAATCATAAAAACATGATCAAAAGATTGGAAGTACAATAGCAAAAGGTCTTATTTATATAGAACTAGTAGCCTAGGGTTTACAGAGATGAGTAAATGACATAAAAATCCACTTCCGGGCCCACTTGGTGTGTGATTGGGCTGAGCATTGAAGCATTTTCGTGTAGAGACTTCTCTTGGAGTTAAACGCCAGCTTTTGTGCCAGTTTGGACGTTTAACTCCCATTCTTGTGCCAGTTCCGGCGTTTAACGCTGGGAATTCTAATGGTGACTTTGAACGCCGATTTGGGCCATTAAATCTCGGGCAAAGTATGGACTATCATATATTGCTGGAAAGCCCAGGATGTCTACTTTCCAACGCCGTTGGGAGGGCGCCAATTGGGCTTCTGTAGCTCCAGAAAATTCACTTCGAGTGCAGGGAGGTCAGAACCCAACAGCATCTGCAGTCCTTTTTAGTCTCTGAATTAGATTTTTGCTCAAGTCCCTCAATTTCAGCCAGAAAATACCTGAAATCACAGAAAAACATACAAACTCATAGTAAAGTTCAGAAAAGTGAATTTTAACTAAAAACTAATAAAAATATACTAAAAACTAACTAGAACATACTAAAAACATACTAAAAACAATGCCAAAAAGCGTTTAATTATCCGCTCATCAATAGTCCATCAGTGATCTTAAGGGCATTAGCCCAGCCAGCGGTATGCACAAGATCTTATAGGAGGGTGACGCCAAACCAGTGGTTCAACCACAAAGGCGGTTGAATCCACCCATGAAGGAAGTGGTGCAGAAAGAGGTCACTAAGTTACTAGAGGCTGGGATTATTTATCCTATTTCTGATAGCCCCTGGGTAAGCCCTGTCCAAGTCGTCCCTAAGAAAGGTTGCATGACAGTGGCCCATAATGAAAAAATAAACTGGTTCCCACAAGAACAGTTACAGGGTGGCGTATGTGTATTGATTACAGAAGGCTTAATACAGCCACCAGAAAGGATCATTTTCCTTTACCATTCATAGACCAGATGCTGGAAAGACTAACAGGTCATGAATACTACTGCTTCCTGGATGGATATTTAGGTTATAATCAAATTGCAGTAGATCCCCAGGATCAAGAGAAAACAGCATTCACATGTCCATCTGGAGTATTTGCATACAAAAGGATGCCATTTGGCTTGTGCAATGCACCTGCAACCTTTCAAAGGTGCATGCTTTCAATTTTCTCTGATATGGTGAAAAAATTTCTGGAAGTCTTGATGGATGACTTTTCAGTATTTGGAGACTCATTCAGCTCCTGTCTTGACCATCTAGCATTTGTTCTAAAAAGATGCCAAGAGACTAATCTTGTTTTAAACTGGGAAAAATGTCACTTTATGGTGACTGAAGGAATTTTCCTTGCGCACAAAATCTCAAACAGGGGAATAGAGGTGGATCAAGCTAAGGTAGAGGTAATTGAAAAATTACCACCACCAGCCAATGTTAAGGCAATCAGAAGCTTTCTTGGGCATGCAGGATTCTAAAGGAGGTTTATAAAATATTTTTCAAAAATTGCCAAACCTCTAAGTAATCTGCTAGCTGCTGACACGCCATTTATCTTTGATAAGGAGTGTCTGCAGGCATTTGAGACTCTGAAAGCTAAGCTGGTCACAGCACCAGTCATCTCTGCACCAGATTAGACATTACCATTTGAATTAATGTGTGATGCCAGTGACCATGCCATTGGTGCAGTGTTGGGACAAAGGCATGACAAGCTTCTGCACATCATTTACTATGCCAGTCGTGTTTTAAATGACGCACAGAAGAATTACACAACTACAGAAAAAGAGCTGCTTGCAATGGTTTACGCCATTGACAAGTTTAGATCCTATTTAGTAGGATCAAAAGTGATTATGTACACTGATCATGCTGCTCTTAAATATCTACTCACAAAGCAGGATTCAAAACCCAGACTTATCAGATGGGTGTTACTCCTGCAAGAGTTTGATATAGAAATAAGAGACAGAAAAGGGACAGAGAACCAAGTAGCAGATCACCTGTCCCGTATAGAACCAGTAGAAGGGGCGTCCCTCCCTCTTACTGAGATCTCTGAAACCTTTCCGGATGAGCAACTCTTTGCCATCCAGGAAGTGCCATGGTTTGCAGACATTGCAAACTACAAGGCAGTGAGGTTCATACCCAAAGAGTACAGTAGGCAGCAATCAAAGAAATTGATCACATATGCAAAATACTATCTTTGGGATGAACCATATCTCTTCAAGAGATGTGCAGACGGAGTAATCCATAGATGCGTACCTAAAGAAGAAGCACAGAAGATCCTATGGCATTGCCATGGATCACAATATGGAGGACATTTTGGAAGTGAGTGAACAGCCACAAGAGTCCTCCAATGTGGCTTCTACTGGCATACTCTCTATAAAGATTCCCGAGTGTTTGTACTTAATTGTGACAGTTGCCAAAGATCTGGTAATCTGCCTCACAGTTATGCCATGCCTCAACAAGGGATCTTGGAGATTGAGTTGTTTGATGTATGGGGTATTGACTTCATGGGGCCTTTCCCACCATCATACTCAAACACTTACATTCTGGTGGCAGTGGATTATGTATCCAAATGGGTGGAAGCTATTGCTACACCCACTAATGACACTAAGACAGTGTTAAAATTCCTCCAGAAATACATCTTCAGCAGATTTGGCACCCCTAGAGTACTAATCAGTGATGGGGGCACTCATTTCTGCAATAAACAGCTCTACTCTGCTTTGGTTTGTTATGGAGTTAGCCACAGGGTGGCCACTCCATATCACCCATAAACAAATGGGCAAGCTGAAGTCTCAAATAGGGAACTCAAAAGAATCCTAGAATGGACTGTAATTAACCGTAGAAGGGAGGGCAAGAAGACTGGATGATGCTCTCTGGGCATACAGAACAGCATTCAAGACCCCTATAGGGACCTCTCCATACCAGCTTGTGTATGGAAAGGCATGTCACTTGCCAGTGGAACTGGAACATAAGGCCTACTGGGCAACCAGATTCCTGAACCTTGATGCCAAGTTAGCTGGAGAAAAATGATTGCTCCAGTTAAATGAGCTAGAGGAATTTAGACTCAATTCTACAGAAGGTTTATAAAGGATTTTTCAAAAATTGCCAAACCTCTGAGTAATCTGCTAGCTGCTGACACGCCATTTATCTTTGATAAGGAGTGTCTACAGGCGTTTGAGACTCTGAAAGCTAAGCTGGTCACAGCACCAGTCATCTCTGCACCAGACTGGACATTACCATTCGAACTAATGTGTGATGCCAGTGACCGCACCATAGGTGCAGTGTTGGGACAGAGGCATAACAAGCTTCTGCACATCATTTATTATGCTAGCCGTGTTTTAAATGATGCACAGAAGAATTACACAACCACAAAAAAAGAGTTACTTGCAGTGGTTTATGCCATTGACAAGTTTAGATCCTATCTAGTAAGATCAAAAGTGATTGTGTACACTGACCATGCTGCTCTTAAATATCTACTCACAAAGCAGGATTCAAAACCCAGGCTCATAAGATGGGTGTTGCTTCTGCAAGAGTTTGATATAGAAATAAGAGACAGAAAAAGGGACAGAGAATCAAGTAGCTGATCACCTGTCCCGGATAGAACCAGTAGCAAGAGCGCCCCACCCTCCTACTGAGATCTCTGAAACCTTTCTGGATGAGCAACTCTTCACCATTCAGGAAGTACCATGGTTTGCAGACAGAAAAGGGAAGAAGCATGAAAAACTTCTCTCAAAACAGAGTCAAACAGAGCCCCCACAGTCAAATCTAAGTTTGGTGTTGGGAGGCCACAACCAAATTCTAAGTTTGGTGTTGAACCCCCACAGTCAAACTCTAAGTTTGGTGTTGAGAGGCCACAACCAAACTCTAAGTTTAGTGTTGAAGAGGCTCCATGAGAGCCCACTGTCAAGCTACTGACATTAAAGAAGCGCTTGTTGGGAGGCAACCCAATGTCATATTTATCTATTTTCTATTGTTATTTTATGTTTTCTATAGGTTAATGATCATGTGAAATCACAAAAACAATTGAAAAAGCAAAAACAGAATGAAAAACAGAAAGAAAAATAGCACACCCTTAAGGAAAAGCTTGTTGGCGTTTAAACGCCAGTAAGGGCAGCAAATGGGCGTTTAACGCCCAGTCTGGCACTATTCTGGGCGTTTAACGCCAGAAAGGGGCACCAGACTGGCGTTTAACGCCAGAAAAGGGCAGCAGCCCGGTGTTTAATGCCAGGATTGGCAGAAGGGGCGTTTTTACACGCCACTTGGTGCAAGGATGAGCTATCCTTGACACCTCAGGATCTGTGGACCCCACAGGATCCCCACCGTTCTCTCTCTTCTTCACCCATTCACCAATCACCTCAACAACCCTTCCCAAAAAAAAAACTCACCTATTAAACCCCACCTACCCCACCATCCAAATTCAAACCACTTTCCCTCCCAAATCCCACCCATAATGGCCGAACCCTACTCCTTTCTCCACTCCTATATAAACCCATCTTCACTCCTTCATTTTCACACAACCTAAACACTACTTCTCCCCCTTGGCCGAAACACATAACCCCCCATCTCCTTTATTTCCTCTTCTTCTACTCCCTTTTCTCTTCTTTTGCTCAAGGACGAGCAAACCTTCTAAGTTTGGTGTGGTAAAAGCATTGCTTTTTGTTTTAACATAATTGTATGACACTTAAGGCCAGAGAAACCTCTAGAAAGAGGAAAGGGAAGGCAAAAGCTTCCACCTCTGAGTCTGAGAGATGGAGAGATTCATCTCAAAAGCTCATCACTAAGAAAAGGATGGAGCAAACAAGAGCTTGAGCAAATTTCTCATCATGAAATCCCTGAGATGCCTCAAGGGATGCACTTCCCTCCACAAAACTATTGGGAGCAAATCAACACCTTCCTAGGAAAGTTAAGCTCTAACATGGGACAACTAAGGATGGAGCACCAAGAGCATTCCATCATCCACCTTGAGATTAGAAAAAAAATCAAAAAGCTTTGAGGGAAGAGCAACAAAGACAAGGAAGAGACATAGACAAGCTCAAAAGCACTCCATAAGATCTTCAAGAGGAAGAACAAGCCGCCATCACTAAGGTGGACCCGTTCTTTAATTTCCTTGTTCTTTATTTTCTGTTTTTCAAATTTTTATGCTCTATGTTTATCTATGTTTGTGTCTTTATTACATGATCATTAGTGTCTTAGTGTCTATGCCTTAAAGTTATAAATGTCCTTTGAATCCATCACCTTTCTTAGATGAAAAATGTTTTTAATCACAAAAGAACAAGAAGTACAGGATTTCGAATTCATCTTTGAAACTAGTTGAATTAGTTTGATGCGGTGACAATACTTTTTGTTTTCTGAATGAATGCTTGAATAGTGCATATGTCTTTTGAATTTGTTGTTTTAAGAATGTTAAAATTGTTAGCTCTTGAAAGAATGATGGAAAACGAGAAATGTTATTAAGGATCTGAAAAATCATCAAATTGATTCTTGAAGCAAGAAAAAAGCATTGAAAAAAAAAGCAAGCAGAAAAGCCAATAGCCCTTTTTAAACCAAAAGGCAAGGGTAGAATAAAAAGGATCCAAGGCTTTGAGCATCAGTGGATAGGAGGGCCCACAGGAATAAAATCCTGGCCTAAGCGGTTGAACCAAGCTGTCCCTAACCATATGCTTGTGGCGTGAAGGTGTCAAGTGAAAACTTGAGACTGAGTGGTTAAAGTCGTGATCTAGAGCAAAAAGAGTGTGCTTAAGAACCCTGGACACCTCTAATTGGGGACTCTAGCAAAGCTGAGTCACAATCTGAAAAGGTTCACCCAGTTATGTGTCTGTGGCATGTATGTATCCGGAGGTAATACTGGAAAATAGAGTGCTTTTGGCTACAGCCAAGACTCATAAAGTAGCTATGTTCAAGAATCATCATACTTAACTAGGAGAATCAATAACATTATCTGAATTCTGAGTTCCTATAGATGCTAATCATTCTAAACTTCAAAGGATAAAGTGAGATGCCAAAACTGTTCAGAAGCAAAAAGCTACTAGTCCCGCTCATCTAATTGGAGCTAAGTTTCATTGATATTTTTGAGTCTATAGTATGTTCTCTTCTTTTATCCTATTTGATTTTCAGTTGCTTGGGGACAAGCAACAATTTAAGTTTGGTGTTGTGATGAGCGGATAATTTATACGCTTTTTGGCACTGTTTTTAGTATGTTTTTAGTACATTTTAATTAATTTTTATTATATTTTTATTAGTTTTTATTTAAAATTCACTTTTCTGAACTTTACTATGAGTTTGTGTGTTTTTCTGTGATTTCAGGTATTTTCTGGATTTTCTGGAGCTACAGAAGCCCAATTAGCGCGCTCTTAATTGCGTTGGAAAGTAGACATCCTGGGCTCTCCAGAAATGTATAATAGTTCATACTTTGCCCGAGATTTGATGGCCCAAACCAGCGTTGCAAATCAGCTTCAGAATTCCCGGCGTTTAACGCCAGAACTGGCACAAAAATTGGAGTTAAATGCCCAAACTGGCACAAAAGCTGGTGTTTAACTCCAGGAAAAGTCTCTACACATGAAAGCGTCAATGCTCAGCCCAAGCACACACCAAGTGGACCCCGGAAGTGGATTTTTACGTCATTTACTCATTTCTGTATATCCTAGGTTACTAGTTCACTATAAATAGGGTATTTTGACATTGTATCTTGACCTCATGACACTTTATACGTTTCATACTGTACCTTCTACGGCATGAGTCTCTAAACCCCATGGTTGGGGGTGAGGAGCTCTGCTGTGTCTTGATGGATTAATGCAATCACTACTGTTTTTCATTTAATCACGCCTGCTTCCATTCTTAGATATCACTTGTTCCTCAACTTGATGAATGTGATGATCCGTGACACTCATCATCATTCTCACCTATGAATGTGTGCCTGACAACCACCTCCATTCTACTTTAGATTGAGTGAATATCTCTTAGATTCCTTAATCAGAATCTTCATGGTATAAGCTAGAATTGTGGCGGCATTCAAGAGAATCCGGAAGGTCTAAACCTTGTCTGTGGTATTCTGAGTAGGATTCAAGGATTGAATAACTGTGACGAGTTTCAAACTCCTGAGGGCTGGGCGTTAGTGACAGACGCAAAAGAATCACTGGATTTTATTCCAACCTGATTGAGAACCGACAGATGATTAGCCGTGCTGTGACAGAGCGCGTTGAACATTTTCACTGAGAG
>NC_029780.3:32130270-32139324 GCF_000817695.3 Arachis duranensis
AAAACCTCAACCTATTCTCCATTACTGCAAAACAAGTATTTATTTCATGTTCTTTTACTTTTCACAATTAAACCTGAGAATTATTGATATCCTGACTAAGAGTTACAAGATAACCATAGCTTGCTTCAAGCCAACAATCTCCATGGGATCGACCCTTACTCACGTAAGGTATTACTTGGACAACCCAGTGCACTTGCTGGTTAGTTGTGCAGAATTGCAAAAGTGTGGTTGCAATTTCGTGCACCAAGTTTTTGGCGCCGTTGCCGGGGATTGTTCGAGTTTGGACAACTGACGGTTTATCTTGTTGCTTAGATTAGGAATATTTTCTTTTTGTTGGTTTAGAGTCTTTTATTTGAGTTTTGTTTCATATTTTAAGTTTGGTGTCAATTGCATACTTTTACTTTCTTTTAATTTTTCGAATTTGCATAGTCTTAGTTGTTTCTTGATCTTTAAAAATTCTAAGTTTGGTGTCCTCTTTGTGTTTTCCTTTAAATTTTCGAAAATTTGTGTTTGATTTTCTAAAAATTTTAAGTTTGGTGTCTTTTGTGCTTTTATTCACTTAAAAAATTTTTAATAAAAAAAATTTGTTCTTGGTGTTCATCTTGATCTTCAAAGTGTTCTTGGTGTTCATCTTGACATTCAAAGTTTTCTTGTTTGTTCTCTTTGTTTTGATCTAAAATTTCTAAGTTTAGTGTCGTTTTGTTGTTTTTCTCTTTCCTCATTAAAATTTAAAAATTAAAAAAATATCCTTTCCTTATTTTACTCATAATTTTAGAAATTTTGCATTAAATTAGTCAAAGATTTTCAAAATCATATCTTTTCAATCATTTTTTTTTATTTGCAATTATATCTTCTCAATCATATCTTTTTCAAAATAATTTTCAATCATATCTTTTTAATTGCTAATTCCAAAATCTTTTTAATTAATTAATTAATTTAGTTTTCAATTTGCTTTGATTTTATTTTCTTTTAGTTTTCGAAATTTTATTTTATTATTTTTGGTCACTTTTAATTAAATAAAATAAAAAATAAAAAATAAAAATATAATTTACTTGCAATCCACATCATCTCCCTTTTTCCATCATGGACCTAAGTGGAATTGAGCAGTCCAGAAGAACTCTGGGGTCATATGCTAACCCCATTACAGCTGCATATGGGAGTAGCATCTGTATACCTCCCATTAAAGCAAGCAGCTTTGAGCTAAATCCTCAACTCATTATCATGGTGCAGAAAAATTGTCAGTATTCCGGTCTTCCACAGGAAGAACCTACTGAGTTTCTGGCACAATTCTTACAAATTGCAGACACAGTACATAATAAAGAAGTGGATCAGAATGTCTACAGATTGTTACTATTTCCATTTGCTGTAAAAGATCAAGCTAAGAGGTGGTTGAATAACCAACCCACAGCAAGCATAAAAACATGGAGACAGTTATCAGACAAATTCCTGAATCAATTTTACCCTCCAAAAAGGATGACACAGCTAAGGCTGGAAATCCAGGGCTTTAAACAAGAGGATAATGAATCCCTTTATAATGCCTGGGAGAGGTACAGAGGTATGCTAAGGAAATGCCCCTCTGAAATATTTTCAGAGTGGGTACAGTTAGACATCTTCTACTATAGGCTTACAGAAAAAGCTCAGATGTCTTTAGACCACTCAGCTGGTGGATCTATACACATGAGAAAGACGATTGAAGAGGCTCAAGAACTCATAGATACTGTTGCTAGAAATCAACATTTGTACTCTAGCAGTGAGTCCTACATAAAGGAAGAGGCCAGAGCAGTAATTACTGATCCTAATCCTCAAGAACAAATTATTGAGCTTAATCAACAATTACTCCTTATGACAAAAAAATTAGCAGAATTTAAAGAGATGCTCCAAGACACTAAAAATGCTAACAAGAATATGGAAGCACAATTGAATCAGACAAGACAGCAACTATCTAAACAGATAACAGAAGAATGCCAAGCGGTTAAATTAAGGAGTGGGAAGACATTGAATGTATCAACTCAAAGCAGCAGAAAGCTAAGAAAGAAACAACTGACAGAGGATGACCAACCAACTACCCAAAATCCCTCTCAGGACAGTAAGAGCCCAGAGAGGAATGATTCTGGCGTTCAAACGCCAGAAAAGGGTAAGAAAGTGGCGTTAAACACCCAATGGGTAGCCAATTCTGGCGTTCAAACGCCAGAAAAGGGTTGCAATCTGGCGTTAAACGCCCAAAAAGCATCCAATCCTGGCATTCAAACGCTACAAACGGGTCAGACACTTGCAAGTGCTGATAACAACCCCCTTAAGCAGGCTTCTCCAACCACTTCTGTAGGAAATAAACCTGCAACAACTAAGGTTGAAGAGTATAAAGCTAAGATGCCTTATCCTCAGAAACTCCACCAAGCGGAACAGGATAAGAATTTTGCCTGCTTTGCAGACTATCTCAAGACTCTTGAAATAAAGATTCCTTTTGCAGAGGCACTTGAGCAAATACCCTCTTATGATAAGTTCATGAAAGAGATCTTAAGTCATAAGAAGGATTGGAGAGAAACTGAAAAAGTTTTTCTCACTGAAGAATGCAGTGCATTCATTTTAAAGAGCTTACCAGAGAAGCTTAAAGATCCTGGAAGCTTTATGATACCATGCACATTAGAGGGTATTTGTACCAAGAAAGCTCTATGTGATCTTGGGGCAAGTATCAACCTAATACCTGCATCCACTATCAGAAAGCTTGGCTTGACTAAAGAAGTCAAACCAACCCGACTATGCCTCCAACTTGTTGATGGCTCCATTAAATATCCATCAGGCATAATTGAGGACATGATTGTCAAGGTTTGGCCATTTGCCTTTCCCACTGACTTTGTAGTGCTGGAAATGGAGGAGCACAAGAGTGCAACTCTCATTCTAGGAAGACCCTTCCTAGCAACTGGACGAACCCTCATTGACGTCCAAAAAGGGGAATTAACTCTGAGAGTCAATGAGGATGAGTTCAAGTTGAATGTTGCCAAAGCTATGCAGCATCCAGACACATCAAATGACTGCATGAGCGCTGATATTATTGACTCTTTGGTGGAGGAGGTCAATATGACTGAAAGTCTCGAATCTGAGCTAGAGGACATCTTTAAAGATGTTCAGCCTGATCTGGAGGAACTAAATAAAATAAAAGAACCTCTGAAAATTCCTCAGGAAGAGGAGAAACCTCCTAAACCCGAGCTCAAACCACTACCACCATCCCTGAAATATGCATTTCTGGGAGAAGGTGACATTTTTCCAGTGATCATAAACTCTGCTTTAAATCCACAGGAAGAGGAAGCACTAATTCAAGTGCTAAGGACACACAAGACAGCTCTTGGGTGGTCCATAAGTGATCTTAAGGGCATTAGCCCAGCAAGATGCATGCACAAGATCCTATTGGAGGATGATGCTAAGCCAGTGGTTCAACCACAAAGGCAGCTAAATCTAGCCATGAAGGAGGCGGTGCAGAAAGAGGTCACTAAGTTACTAGAGGCTGGGATTATTTATCCTATTTCTGATAGCCCCTGGGTGAGCCCTGTCCACGTTGTTCCCAAAAAGGGAGGCATGACAGTGGTTCATAATGAAAAGAATGAACTGGTTCCTACAAGAACAGTTACAGGGTGGCGTATCTGAATTGACTACAGAAGGCTCAATACAGCCACCAGAAAGGATCATTTTCCTTTACTATTCATAGACCAGATGCTAGAGAGACTAGCAGGTCATGAATACTACTACTTTTTGGATGGCTATTCAGGTTACAACCAAATTGCAGTAGATACTCAGGACCAAGAGAAAACAACATTCACATGTCCTTCTGGAGTATTTGCCTACATAAGGATGCCCTTTGGTCTGTGTAATGCACCTGCAACCTTTCAGAGGTGCATGCTCTCTATCTTCTCTGATATGGTAAAGAAGTTCCTGGAAGTCTTCATGGATGACTTCTCAGTATTTGGAGACTCATTCAGCTCCTGTCTTGATCATTTAGCACTTGTCCTGAAAAGGTGCCAAGAGACTAACCTGGTCTTAAACTGGGAAAAATGTCACTTTATGGTGACTGAAGGAGTTGTCCATGGGCACAAAATTTTGAACAAAGGAATAGAGTTGGATCAAGCTAAGGTGGAGGTGATTGAAAAATTACCACCACCTGCCAATGTTAAGGCAATCAGAAGCTTTCTTGGGCATGCAGGATTCTACAGAAGGTTTATAAAGGATTTTTCAAAAATTGCCAAACCTCTGAGTAATCTGGTAGTTGCTGACACGCCATTTATCTTTGATAAGGAGTGTCTGCAGGCATTTGAGACTCTAAAAGCTAAGCTGGTCCCAGCACCAGTCATCTCTGCACCAGACTGGACATTACCATTCAAACTAATGTGTGATGCCAGTGACCACACCATAGGTGCAATGTTGGGACAGAGGCATAACAAGCTTCTGCACGTCATTTATTATGCTAGCCGTGTTTTAAATGATGCACAGAAGAATTACACAACCACAGAAAAAGAGTTACTTGCAGTGGTTTATGCCATTGACAAGTTTAGATCCTATCTAGTAGGATCAAAAGTGATTGTGTACACTGACCATGCTGCTCTTAAATATCTACTCAGAAAGCAGGATTCAAAACCCAGGCACATAAGATGGGTGTTGCTTCTGCAAGAGTTTGATATAGAAATAAGAGACAAAAAAGGGACAGAGAATCAAGTAGCTGATCACCTGTCCCGGATAGGACCAGTAGCAGGAGCGCCCCACCCTCCTACTGAGATCTCTGAAACCTTTCCAGATGAGCAACTCTTCGCCATTCAGGAAGTACCATGGTTTACAGACAGGAAAGGGAAGAAGCATAAGAAGCTTCTCTCAAAACAGAGTCAAACAG
This sequence comes from Arachis duranensis, assembly GCF_000817695.3. Classification (NCBI taxonomy): domain Eukaryota; kingdom Viridiplantae; phylum Streptophyta; class Magnoliopsida; order Fabales; family Fabaceae; genus Arachis; species Arachis duranensis. Next base: position 32,135,144 of record NC_029780.3, read on the forward strand.
AGCCCCCACAGTCAAACTCTAAGTTTGGTGTTGGGAGGCCACAACCAAATTCTAAGTTTGGTGTTGAACCCCCACAGTCAAACTCTAAGTTTGGTGTTGGGAGATTCCAACATTGCTCTGAGTATCTGTGAGGCTCCATGAGAGCTCACTGTCAAGCTACTGACATTAAAGAAGCACTTGTTGGGAGGCAATCCAATGTCATATTTATCTATTTTCTATTGTTATTTTATGTTTTCTATAGGTTGATGATGAGAGGATATTTTATACGCTTTTTGGGGGTAATTTCATGTAGATTTTAGTATGTTTTAATTAGTTTTTAGTAGAATATTATAAGTTTTTAGGCAAAAATCATATTTCTGGACTTTACTATGAGTTTGTGTGTTTTTCTGTGATTTCAGGTATTTTCTGGCTGAAATTGAGGGAGCTGAGCAAAAATCTGAATTAGGCTGAAAAAGGACTGTTGATGCTGTTGGATCCTGACCTCCCTGCACTCGAAATGGATTTTCTAGAGCTACAGGAGTCCAATTGGCGCGCTTTTAATGGCGTTTGAAAGTAGACATCCAGGGATTTCCAGCAATATATAATAGTCGATACTTTGCGCGAAGATAGACGATGTAAACTGACGTTCAACGCCAGTATCATGCTGCTGTCTGGCGTCCAGCGCCAGAAACAGGTTACAAGTTGGAGTTCAACGCCAGAAACAGGTTACAACCTGGCGTTGAACGCCCAAAACAGCCCCAGGCACGTGAGAAGCTTTAGTCTCAGCCCCAGCACACACCAAGTGGGCCCCAGAAGTGGATTTCTGCACCATCTATCATAGTTTACTCATTTTTTGTAAACCTAGGTTACTAGTTTACTATTTAAACAACTTTTAGAGATTAACTCTATACCTCATGACATTTTCAGATCTGAATTTTATACACTTTGACGGCATGAGTCTCTAAACTCCATTGTTGGGGGTGAGGAGCTCTGCAGCGTCTCGATGAATTAATGCAATTGTTTCTATTTCTCCATTCAAACGTGTGTGTTCCTATCTAAGATGTTCATTCGCGCTTAATTATGAAGAAGGTGATGATCCGTGACACTCATCACCTTCCGCAGTCCATGAACGTGTGCCTGACAACCACCTCCGTTCTACATCAGATTGAATGAGCTTCTCTTAGATTCTTTAATCAGAATCTTCGTGGTATAAGCTAGATTGATGGCGGCATTCATGAGAATCCGGAAAGTCTAAACCTTGTCCGTGGTATTCCGAGTAGGATTCCGGGATTGAATGACTGTGACGAGCTTCAAACTCCTGAATGCTGGGCGTTAGTGACAGACGCAAAAGAATCATTGGATTCTATTCCCACCTGATTGAGGACCGACAGATGATTAGCCGTGCTGTGACAGAGCATTTGGACCATTTTCACTGAGAGGATGGGAAGTAGCCATTGACAACGGTGACACCCTACATACAGCTTGCCATGGAGGGAACTTTGCACTTTTCCATGGATGGAATATTACATTACAGGAATAAATCAGACAAAGCATCTCCAAAACTCCAACATATTCTCCATTACTGCATAACAAGTATTTATTTTATGCCCTTTTCCCTTTCTTCACTGAACTTGAAAAACACTGTTGTTGGCATCCTAACTAAGAATAATAAGATAAACATAACTTGCTTCAACCCAACAATCTCCGTGGGATTCGACCCTTACTCATGTAAGGTATTACTTGGACGACCCAGTGCACTTGCTGGTTAGTTGTGCGGATTGCAAAAAGTGTTATTGCAATTTCGTGCACCAGAAGCCAAATCAAACTAAAAATGCTCCTTGGGTGAAGTGGATCTGTATTCTAGCGTTAGCATGCGTTCAGCAACGAAGATGGGCAATTTTGGCATTTTTCTGGCATTCAGCGCCGAAAATGGGCAGTGAGTTCTGTCTTCCTGGGCGCTAAATGCCAAGCTCCATGTTTAGCGCCAGATTTGGCAGTGATTCCAGAAGAAAATTATAAACTATTATATATTGTTGGAAAGCTCTGGAAGTTGGCTTTTTAGAGCTATTAGAGTCGCTCAATTAGAGATCAGTAGCTCAAGTTATACTCATTGGAATGCATGGAGGTCAAGGTTGACAGCATCTACTTTCTTTCTTTGTTTTTGCACAAAACTCTGCCAAATTCGTCCGAATTTCACCTGAAATCATAAAAATACCAAAAAACTCAAAGTAGCAACTAGAAACAACTAGAAATGAAAGGAAAAAAGGGTATAAGATGCTCATGTATCAGCGAACAGCCTCCATGCCCGGTGCATGGGCTCCACTCCCGGCAGATGGTCCTCACACTCGGCGGACTCCTTCCCAGCTTCCTGCACGCCTAGCGGCCTTCCCTCACGCACAGCAGAGCTGCCTCCCTTGGAAGTGTGTTTTTTGGGCTTTTTTCCCAATTTTATCTAATACAAGCCCAACTTAGAGCTAATTATAACTCTCAAGAAACAACAATTAAGGTCCAAGCTTAATTATCCACATCATTACAATTCTTAATCACATCCAAAATATTGAAGATTCTAGAAGATTAGTTGTTAATTATTTCTAGAAACATAAGAGATTTGATTATTATGAGTTGATTTGAATTATTCTTTTGAATTTAAAATTGAAGTCAATAAGTAGTTATCTTATCTTTCTCTCCAAGAGATAAGACAGCAAAGCTGCCAGTATTCCGGTCTTCCACATGAAGAGCCTACAGAGTTTCTGGCACAATTTTTACGAATTGCTGACACAGTGCATGATAAGGAAGTAGATCAGGATGTCTACAGATTACTACTGTTTCCATTTGCTATAAAAGATCAAGCTAAGAGGTGGTTAAATAACCAACCTAAGAACAGCATAAAGACATGGAAACAGCTGTCAGAAAAATTCCTGAATCACTACTTTCCTCCAAAACGGATGATACAGCTAAGGCTAAGCATCCAAGGCTTCAAACAAGGAGATAATGAATCCCTTTATGATGCCTGGGAGAGATACAGAGAGATGCTAAGAAAATGCCCCTCTGAGATGTTTTCAGGGTGGGTGCAATTAGACATCTTCTACTATGGGCTTATAGAAAAAGCTCAGATTTCTCTAGATCACTCAGCTGGTGGATCTATACATATGAGAAAAATGATTGAAGAAGCTCAAGAGCTTATTGATATAGTTGCCAGAAATCAGCATCTGTACCTAAGCAGTGAATCTTCTATGAAAGAAGAAGCTAAAATAGTAACTACTGAAATCAGTCCTGTAGATCAGGCTAATGAATTCAATAAGCAATTAGACTTTCTAACTCAGTAGCTAGCCGAATTCAAGGAAATACTACAGGAAACAAGAATGGCTAACAGGAATATGGAAGTACAGTTAAAGCAAACAGAAAAGCAACTGTCAAAACAAATAATAGAAGAATGCTAAGCAGTTCAATTAAGAAGTGGGAAAACATTAAATACCTTACTTCAAAGCAGCAGGAAGCCAAGAAATGAACAAACGGCTACTCAAAATCCCTCTGAGGACAATCAGAGCCCAGAGAGGAATAAAGCTGGCGCTGAACGCCCAGACCATGCTCATTCCTGACATTCAACGCCAAAAATAAGCATGAATCCGGCGTTGAACGCCCAAGGGAAGCACAGTTCTGGCATTCAGACGCCAGTAACAGATAAGGAGTTGGTGTCTAACGCCACTCCAGCTTCCACCCCTAGCATTCAAACGCCAGTGGGGGATCAGTCACATACAAGTGTTGATAACAACCCTTCTAAAAAGGCTTCCCAACCCACTTCTACAGGTAATAAACCTGCAGCAACTAAGGTTGAGGAATACAAAGCCAAAATGCCTTATCCTCAAAAACTCCGCCAAGCGGAACAGGATAATCATTTTGCCCACTTTGCAGACTATCTCAGGACTCTTGAAATAAAGATTCTGTTTGCAGAAGCACTTGAGCAAATACCCTCTTATGCCAAGTTCATGAAAGAGATCTTAAGTCATAAGAAGGATTAGAGGAAAACTGAAAAAGTTTACCTCACTGAAGAATGCAGTGCAGTTATCCTAGAAAGCTTACCTAAGAAGCTTAAGGATCCCGGAAGCTTTATGATACCATGAACATTAGAGGGTAATTGCACCAAGCAAGCTCTGTGTGACCTTGGGGCAAGTATCAACCTAATACCTGCATCTATTATCACA
>NC_029780.3:32139467-32139809 GCF_000817695.3 Arachis duranensis
GGCCATTTGCCTTTCCCACTGACTTTGTGGTGCTGGAAATGGAGGAGCACAAGAGTGCAACTCTCATTCTAGGAAGACCTTTCCTAGCAACTGGCCGAACCCTCATTGATGTCCAAAAAGGGGAAGTGACCTTGAGAGTCAACGAGGAGGAGTTCAAGTTGAATGTTGTCAAAGCTATGCAACATCCAGACACCCCAAATGACTGCATGAGTGTTGATATCATTGACTCTCTGGTGAGAGAGGTCAATATGGCTGAGAGTATCGAATCAGAGTTAGAGGACATCTTTAAAGATGTTCAGCCTGATTTGGAGGAATCAGAGAGAATAATAGAACCTCTGAAAA
>NC_029780.3:32140154-32140514 GCF_000817695.3 Arachis duranensis
AAGACCAGATGCTAGAAAGACTAGCAGGTCATGAATACTACTGCTTCCTGGATGGATATTTAGGTTATAATCAAATTGCAGTAGATCCCCAGGATAAAGAGAAAACGGCATTCACATGTCCATCTGGAGTATTTGCATACAGAAGGATGCCATTTGGCTTGTGCAATGCACCTGCAACCTTTTAAAGGTGCATGCTCTCTATCTTTTCTGATATGGTAGAGAAGTTTTTGGAAGTCTTCATGGATGACTTTTCAGTATTTGGAGACTCATTCAGCTCATGCCTTAACCATTTAGCACTTGTTCTGAAAAGATGCCAAGAGACCAACCTAGTTTTAAACTGGGAGAAATGTCATTTTATGG
>NC_029780.3:32140593-32141041 GCF_000817695.3 Arachis duranensis
GGAATAGAGGTGGATCAAGCTAAGGTAGAGGTAATTGAAAAATTACCACCACCAGCCAATGTTAAGGCAATCAGAAGCTTTCTGGGACATGCAGGATTCTATAGGAGGTTTATAAAGGATTTTTCAAAAATTGCCAAACCTCTAAGTAATCTGCTAGCTGCTGACACGCCATTTATCTTTGATAAAGAGTGTCTTCAGGCATTTGAGACTCTGAAAGCTAAATTGGTCACAGCACCAATCATCTCTGCACCAAACTGGACATTGCCATTTGAATTAATGTGTGATGCCAGTGACCATGCCATTGGTGCAGTGTTGGGACAGAGACATGACAAGCTTCTGCACGTTATTTACTATGCCAGTCGTATTTTAAATGACGCACAGAAGAATTACACAACCACAGAAAAAGAGCTACTTGCAGTGGTTTACACCATTGACAAATTCAGATCCT
>NC_029780.3:32141853-32143879 GCF_000817695.3 Arachis duranensis
CCTACTGGGCAACCAGATTCCTGAACCTTGATGCCAAGTTAGCTGGAGAAAAACGATTGCTTTAGTTAAATGAGCTAGAGGAATTTAGACTCAATGCTTTCGAGAACGCAAAAATTTATAAAGAGAAAGCAAAAAGATGGCATGATAAGAAATTGTCATCCAGAGTCTTTGAGCCGGGGCAGAAAGTTCTGCTATTTAATTCTAGGCTCAAATTATTCCCCGGGAAATTAAAATCCTGGTAGAGAGGTCCATATGTAATTACAAGTGTATCACCATATGGATACGTAGAGCTTCAGGATAATGACTCTAACAAAAAGCTCATTGTTAATGGACAGAGAGTTAAACATTATCTTGAAAGCAATTTTGAGCAAGAATGCTCAAAACTGAGACTTAATTAAAGCTCAGTAATAGTCCAGCTAACGACATTAAAGAAACGCTTGCTGGGAGGCAACCCAGCCAATCACAAAATTTCATTTTATTCATTTTGATTAATTAATTGATTTTTACAGGTATATGTCAAAGTATCTTCAAGGTAACATAGCAATTGATTGGATTTACAGAGTTACAAGGAAATTTGGAAGCTCACTGGAATGAAAAAGCCAGTAAGAAACATTTTGGGCATTGAACGCCCAAAAGAAGCACCCACTGGGCGTTCAAGTAAGGGTAGCCATCTGGGCGTTAAACGCCAGAAAGGAGCATCTTCTGGGCGTTGAACGCCAGAAAGAAGCACCTTCTGGGTGTTTAACGCCAGAACTACAGCATCCTGGGCGTTTAGAAAAATGCCCAGTGACAAAGGACTTCCTGGCGTTCAACGCCAGAAAGAAGCAACAGCTAGGCGTTGAACGCCCAGGAGAAGCAGCAATTGGGCGTTAAATGCGCAAAACAAGCAGCATTTGGGCGTTTAACGCCAGAATGGTGGGGAGGAGGTAAAATTCCTTTTTCTTCACAAATTTTCTAATTTTTATGTTTCAATTCATGATTTCTTGCATAAACATGTTTCAAAATATCATCCTTCAACTCCAAAAATTTTAATCCTAATTTCTAAAAACCCTAATTTCTAAAATCCCTTTTTTTCAAAATATCAAATGTATCTTAATTCATAAACACAAATCTTTTTCCAATCCAAATATTTTTCAAATCTTTTTCAACTCATCATATCTTATGGATTTCGAAATTGCCTCTCCCTCTATTCATCTCCTATCCTTTCTTTTGCTTGAGGACAAGCAAACCTCTAAGTTTGGTGTGATTTGCCATGATCACTGAGCTAAAACTCATTAAGATCATGGCACCTAAGGGAACAAGAAGAGCAAGGATGTGAACTGAAGGAACTGAAGCGTCAGAAATTAATTCTTGAAGGACCAAGCATCCCACAGACTATAGGAACATCCACTTCCCAAAATACAGGTTGTTATGTTCTAATTCTAGCTTTAACTCTGTGATAGTATTATTATAGGATTTTACCTTAGATGTTATATAGGAGTAGTAGTAATTAGCATATCTACTTTGATTTTATTTTCAATTAAGTTATAATTTATTTTTCTCATCATCATCAAACATGAATAAAATAGTAGATTTTTAGAATAAAGAGGCAATAATTTTTTCAAGTTCTTAATAAGAAAAATTCTAATTATTTATATGTGGTGGCAATACTTTTTGTCTTCTGAATGAATGCTTGAACAGTGCATATTTTTGATCTTGTTGTTTATGAATGTTAAAATTGTTGGCTCTTGAAAGAATGATGAAAAAGAGAAATGTTATTGATGATCTGAAAAATCATGAATTTGATTCTTGAAGCAAGAAAAGGCAGTGGAAAAAAAAACTTTTACAAGAAATCATTGGATCAAGAAAAAGAAAAAGCCAATAGCCCTTAAAACCAAAAGGCAAGGGTGAAAAGGATCCAAGGCTTTGAGCATCAGTGGATAGGAGGGCCCAAGGAAGTAATTCGAGGCCTAAGCGGCTAAATCAAGCTGTCCCTAACCATGTGCTTGTGGCATGCAGGTCCAAGCGAAAAGCTTGAGACTGAGTG
>NC_029780.3:32148978-32151289 GCF_000817695.3 Arachis duranensis
GAGCATAGGAACGTTTTCACTGAGAGGATGGGAAGTAGCCACTGACAATGGTGACGCCCTACATGCAGCTTGCCGTAGACGTGTTTTACAAACAATTGAGTTAAATATTACATAGCAGGAATTCAGAGGACAAAGCATCTCCAAAACTCCAACATATTCCCCATTACTGCACAACACGTAACGCTATTATTCTCTATTATTTTAACTTACAATTTTAAGTAGTTTGTAGTTTGGCTTTTTACAAATAAATCCAAATAACTTCATTAGCCTCCTGACTAAGATTAATAAAATAACATTGATTGCTTCAAGCCAATAATCTCCGTGGGATCGACCCTTACTCACGTAAGGTATTACTTGGACGACCCAGTGCACTTGCTGGTTAGTTGTGCGAATCACAAATTCGTGCACCAAGTTTTTGGCGCCGTTGCCGGGGATTATTGAGTTTGAACAATTGAAGGCATATTTTATTTCTTAGATTAGGAATAATTTGTTTTTATAGAGTCATTAAATTCTGATAGGATAGTTTCTTTTCAAAAATTTCTTTTCAAAAAAATTTATTTTTCTTAATTAATTGTTAATTTTTCGTGAGTCTAGTGTCTTATTTTGAGTTTGGTGTTAATTGCATATTTGATATTTTTCTTTAAATTTTCGAACTTGTGTTCTTTGTTCTTCATTGATCTTCAAGTTGTTCTTGGTTATTTTTCTTGTTTGATTTTGAGTTTTTCTTGTTTTGTGTCTTTTCTTGTTTTTCTTGTGCCTTTTTTTAAAAAAAAACATTAACTTTCAAAAAAATTATACTTTTATCCATAAAAATAATACATCTTTAAAATACGTTACATTTTTAACTCAGTTGGTTATAGCGTTGGCTTATGTTCTTGGCAATTGGGCACCAGTTCTTTTGAAAATCTTTTTCAAAAATAATTTTTCTTGATTTAATCTGTGCCAAACTTTAAGTTTGGTGTTTTCTTGTTAATCTTTTTATAATTTTCGAAAATTTTATTAAAATTTTCTAAAAATTTTAAGTTTGGTGTTTTTCCTTTTGTTCTTGGTGTTCTTGTGAATCTTCAAGGTGTTCTTGAGTTTTCTTTGTGTTTTGATCTTAAAATTTTTAAGTTTGGTGTTCCTTGGTGTTTTCCCTCCAAAAATTTTCGAAAATTAAGGAGCATTAGATCTAAAAATTTTAAGTCTTGTGTCTTTTGTGTGTTTTTCTCTTTCATCATAAAATTCAAAATTCAAAAAATTTTTTATTTTCCAATTAATTTTGAACTACTCTTTCGAATTTTTTTTACAAAATTCAGATTTCAATTTCAAATTATTTTTCAATTGCTTTTGTTTCGTTTTTATTTTATTTTATAAAAATTAATTTCTTTTTTTAGACAATAGCAACATACATACCATCTCTTTTATTCCATTATGGAATTAAGGGGGAATGATCAGTCCAGGAGGACTCTGGGGTCATATGCTAACCCCACTACTGCTTCATATGGGAGTAGTATCTGTATACCCTCCATTTGAGTTAGTAGCTTTGAGCTGAATCCTCAGCTCATTATCATGGTGTAGCAAAACTGCCAGTATTCTGGTCTTCCACAGGAAGAACCTACAGAGTTTCTGGCACAATTCCTACAAATTGCTGACACAGTACATGATAAAGAAGTGGATCAGCATGTCTACAGATTATTACTGTTTCCATTTGCTGTAAAAGATCAAACTAAGAGGTGGTTAAATAACCAGCCTAAGAACAGCATAAAAACATGGAAACAGCTGTCAGAAAAATTCCTGAATCACTATTTCCCTCCAAAAAGGATGACACAGCTAAGGCTAAGCATCCAAGGCTTCAAACAAGGAGATAATGAATCCCTTTATGATGCCTGGGAGAGATACAGAGAGATGCTAAGAAAATGTCCCTCTGAAATGTTTTCAGAATGGGTGCAATTAGACATCTTCTACTATGGGCTTACAGAAAAAGCTCAGATTTCTCTAGACCACTCAGCTGGTGGATCCATACATATGAGAAAAACAATTGAAGAAGCTCAAGAGCGTATTGATACAGTTGCTAGAAATCAGCATCTGTATCTAAGCAGTGAATCTTCCATGAAAGAAGAAGCTAAAACAGTAACTGATGAACTCAGTCCTGTAGATCAGGCCAATGAATTCAATCAGCAATTAGACTTTCTAACACAGCAGCTAGCCAAATTCAAGGAAATACTACAGGAAACAAGAATGGCCAACAGAAATATGGAAGTGCAATTAAAGCAGACAGAAAAGCAACTGTCAAAACAAATAACAGAAGAATGCCAAGCAGTTCAATTAA
>NC_029780.3:32151390-32152584 GCF_000817695.3 Arachis duranensis
CAACCCACTTCTGTAGGTAATAAACCTGCAGCAACTAAGGTTGAGGAATACAAAGCCAAAATGCCTTATTCTCAAAAACTCCGCCAAGCAGAACAGGATACGCAATTTGCCCGCTTTGCAGACTATCTTAGGACTCTTGAAATAAAGATTCCGTTTGCAGAAGTACTTGAGCAAATACCCTCTTATGCTACGTTCATGAAAGAGATCTTAAGTCATAAGTAGGATTGGAGGGAAACTGAAAAAGTTTACCTCATTGAAGAATGCAGTGCAGTCATTCTGAAGAGCTTACCTGAGAAGCTTAAAGATCCTGGGAGCTTTATGATACCATGCACATTAGAGGGTACTTGTGCCAAGCAAGCTTTATGTGATCTTGGGGCAAGTATCAACCTAATACCTGCATCTACTATCAGAAAGCTTGGTTTGACTGAAGAAATCAAACCAACCAGGATATGTCTTCAACTTGCTGATGGCTCCATTAAATACCCATCAGGCGTGATTGAAGACATGATTGTCAAGGTTGGGCCATTTGCCTTTCCTACTGACTTTGTGGTGCTGGAAATGGAGGAGCACAAGAGTGCAACTCTCATTCTAGGAAGACCTTTCCTAGCAACTGGCCGAACCCTTATTGATGTCCAAAAAGGGGAAGTAACCTTGAGAGTCAATGAGGAGGAGTTTAAGTTGAATGTTGTCAAAGCCATGCAGCATCCAGACATCCCAAATGACTGCATGAGTGTTGATATTATTGACTCTCTGGTAAGAGAGGTCAATATGGCTAAGAGTCTCGAATCAGAGCTAGAAGACATCTTTAAAGATGTTCAGCCTGATTTGGAGGAATCAGAGAAGATAATAGAACCTCTGAAAATTCCTCAAGAAGAGGAGAAACCTCCAAAATCCGAGCTCAAACAATTACCACCATCCCTGAAATATGCATTTCTGGGAGAAGGTGACACCTTCCCTGTAATTATAAGCTCTACATTAGAGCCACAGGAAGAGGAAGCACTAATTCAAGTGCTAAGGACACACAAGACAGCTCTTGGGTGGTCCATCAGTGATCTTAAGGGCATTAGCCCAGCCCGATGCATGCACAAGATCTTGCTGGAGGATGACGCCAAACCAGTGGTTCAACCACAAAGGCGGCTGAATCCAGCTATGAAAGAAGTGGTGCAGAAGGAGGTCACTAAATTACTAGAGGCT
>NC_029780.3:32154097-32154471 GCF_000817695.3 Arachis duranensis
ATATCTTCAGCAGATTTGGTATCCCTAGAGTGTTAATCAGTGATGGGGGCACTCATTTCTGCAATAAACAGCTTTACTCTGCTCTGGTACGTTATGGAGTTAGCCACAGGGTAGCTACTCCATATCACCCACAAACTAATGGGCAAGCTGAAGTCTCAAACAGAGAACTTAAAAGAATCCTGGAACGGACTGTAATTAACCGTAGAAAGGATTGGGCAAGAAGCTTGGATGATGCTCTGTGGGCATACAGAACAGCATTCAAGACCCCCATAGGGACCTCTCCATACCAGCTAGTGTATGGAAAGGCATGTCACTTGCCAGTGGAACTGGAACACAAGGCCTACTGGGCAACCAGATTCCTGAACCTTGATGCC
>NC_029780.3:32154656-32157376 GCF_000817695.3 Arachis duranensis
TTCAATTCTAGGCTCAAATTATTCCCTGGGAAATTAAAATCCCGGTGGAAAGGTACATATGTAATCACAAGCGTATCACCATATGGATACATAGAACTTCAGGATAGTGACTCTAACAAAAAGTTCATTGTTAATGGACAAAGAGTTAAACACTATCTTGAAGGTAATTTCGAGCAAGAATGCGCAAGACTGAGACTTAATTGAAGATCAGTGATAGTCCAGCTAATGACATTAAAGAAGCGCTTGTTGGGAGGCAACCCAGCCATTTACAGAGTTTATTTACTAATTAAATAAATTTTCTTTTTTTACAGGTTTGAGTCCAAGTATCTTCAAAGGTGAAATAGCAATTGGTTGAAGTCACAGAGTTACAGGGAAATTTGGAAGCTCACTGGCGTGAGAAAGCCAGTAAGAAACACTTTGGGCGTTAAATGCCCAAAAGAAGCACCCACTGGGCGTTTAACGCCAGTAAAGGTAGCCTTCTGGGCGTTAAACGCCAAAAAGGAGCATCTTCTGGGCGTTAAACGCCAGAAAGATGCACCTTCTGGGCGTTTAACGCCAGTCTGCTAGCATCCTGGGCGTTCAGAAAAATGCCCAGTGACGAAGGACTTCCTGGCGTTCAACGCCAGAAAGAAGCACCAAATGGGCGTTGAACGCCCAGGAGAAGCAAGATGTGGGCGTTAAACGCCCAAAACATGCACCATGTGGGCGTTTAACGCCAGGATGGTGGGAGGAGGTAACAAATTCGTTTTTAATCCTAATTTTTCAAAATTTTTATGTTTCAATTCATGATTTCTTGCATCAACATGTTCCAAATTGTCATCAATCATATCAAAGTTAGTTTTCCAAAAACCCTAATTTCTAAAAATCCACGTTTCAAAAATATTAAATATATCTTAATTCATAAAGCCAAATGGTTTTCCAATCCAATCCAACTCTTTTAAGTTTATTTTCAAAACTCAATTATCTTTTTAAAATCTTTTTCAAAATTAAAAATTTCAAAATTATCTTTTAAATTATGATTTATATCTTTCTTCTTTTAAACTATATCTTTTTCTTATCATATCTTCTAAAATCATATCTTCTATCTTATCTTTTTCTTATTTTCGAAAATTACCCACCCCCTCCCTATATTTTGAGTTCGACGCCTCCTCCTCATCATCATCCCACACTTGCTCTCCTTCTATCCCTCTTCTTTCTTCTCTTTTGCTTGAGGACAAGCAAAGCTCTAAGTTTGGTGTGTTTTACCCGTGATCACAAAAACATACCCACTAAAGATCATGGCCCCTAAAGGAAAACAACCCAACCCAAGAGGCAAGAAAGAAAGCACTCCAAAGCCACTTTGGAATCAAGGGAAGTTCTTAACTAAAGAACATTCAGACCATTACTACAAGATAATGAGTCACAGATCCGTGATCCCGGAAGTCAGATTTGATCTGAAAGAAGATGAATATCCGGAGATCCAAGAGCAAATTCGAAACAGGAATTGGGAAATTCTGGCCAATCCTGAAACGAAAGTGGGAAGGAACATGGTTCAGGAATTCTATGCTAATCTATGGCAGACAGACAGGCAAAGAATAATTGGAGCTGCTCTCTTTGACCATCGGACTGTAGTCAGAGGAAAGATCATTCATACCAATTCTGACAAGATCAGGGAGATATTTAAGCTTCCCCAACTGAAAGATGACCCAGACTCCTTTAATAGGAGAATGATGAGGGTAAATAAAGGCTTGGACAAGATTCTAGAGGATATATGTATCCCTGGAGCCAAGTGGACCACCAGCACGACTGGCATCCCAGTTCAACTAAAAAGAGAAGATCTAAAACCAGTAGCCAGAGGTTGGCTGGATTTCATAGGGCGTTCCATATTGCCCACTAGCAATCGTTCTGAAGTCACTATCAAAAGAGCAGTAATGATTCACTGCATCATGTTGGGAAAAGAAGTGGAAGTCCATCAGCTGATCTCATGTGAGCTATACAAAATAGCAAACAGGAATTCTAAGGACGCCAGATTGGCTTATCCAAGCTTAATTTCGATGCTTTGCAAAGATGCTGGAGTAAAGATGGGAATAACTGAATATATCCTTATTGAAAATCCCATTACTGGAATATCAATGGTCAGACAATAGCAACAAGATGATTCAACCAAGAGGAGAGCACAAGAAGCCCTCCCAGAACTGCCCCAATTCGAATATTGGGAACATCTTGAGGCTTCTATTTCTAGACTGCAAGAAGCTATGGACCAAATAAAGGAAGAACAGAATAATCAAAGTAGCATGATTTGCAAACTGCTCAAGGAACAGGAGGAGCAAGGGCGTGATCTAAGGGAGCTGAAGCGCAAAAAATTAATCCTTGAACAACACCCCACAGATTAGAGGAACATCTACTCCTCAAAACAACAGGTTGCTGAATTCCAATTTTTCTGCTTTAGCTTAGTGATAGTATTATTATAGAAATTCACCTTAGGAGATATTTAGTAATAATTAGTATGTCTATTTTGATTTTATTTCCAATTAAGCTATAATTTATTTTTCTCATCATCATCAGGCATGAATAAAGTAGTAGATTTTTTTAGAATAAAGAAGTAATCTATATTTTTCAAGTTCTTAATAATAAAAATTATAATTAATTATATGTGGTGGCAATACTTTTTGTTCTCTGAATGAATGCTAGAACAGTGCATAATATGTACTTTGGATTTGATGAATATTGGCTCCTGAAAG
>NC_029780.3:32158549-32160697 GCF_000817695.3 Arachis duranensis
TTACTTAATTTTCGAAAATCACTTCCCTTCTTCTCACATCCTTCTATTTATGGACTAACACTATTCCTTAATGCAGAATTCGAACTCCATCTCCTTTGATAAGTTCGAATTTTCTACTTCTGTCTTCTACTCTTTTTTTCCTCTGACACTTCAAGGAATCTCTGTACTGTGACATAGAGGATTCCACATTTCTTGTTCTCTTCTCTTTCTTATGAGCAGGAGCAAAGACAAAAACATTCTTGTTGAGGCTGATTCTGAACCTGAAAGGACCTTGAAGCGAAAGCTAAGAGAAGCTAAGGCACAATTCTCTGTAGAGGACCTAACAGAAATCTTCAAAGAAGAAGAACACATGGCAGCCGAAAACAGCAACAATGCCAACAATGCAAGGAAGGTTCTTGGTGACTTTACTGCACCTACTCCCGACTTTTATGGGAGAAGCATCTCTATCCCTGCCATTGGAGAAAACAACTTTGCGCTTAAGCCTCAATTAGTTTCTCTGATGCAACAGAATTGCAAGTTCCATGGATTTCCATTGGAAGATCCTCATCAGTTTTTAGCTGAGTTCTTGCAAATTTGTGACACTGTTAAGACTAATGGGGTTGACCCTGAGGTCTACAGACTTATGCTATTCCCTTTTGCTGTAAGAGACAGAGCTAGAACATGGTTAGACTCTCAACCTAAAGAAAGCCTGGACTCTTGGGAAAAGCTAGTCAATGCCTTCTTGGCAAAATTCTTTCCACCTCAAAAATTGAGTAAGCTTAGAGTGGAAGTCCAAACCTTCAGACAGAAGGAAGGAGAATCCCTCTATGAAGCTTGGGAAAGATACAAACAATTAATCAGAAAGTGTGCTTCTGATATGCTTTCTGAATGGAGCATCATAGGTATTTTCTATGATGGTCTCTCTGAACTATCCAAGATGTCTTTGGATAGCTCTGCAGGAGGATCTCTTCATCTGAAGAAGACGCCTACTGAAGCTCAAGAACTGATTGAAATGGTTGCAAATAACCAATTCATGTACACTTCTGAAAGATATCCTGTGAACAATGGGACTAGTCAGAAGAAAGGAATTCTTGAGATTGACACTCTGAATGCCATATTGGCTCAGAATAAAATATTGACTCAACAAGTCAATATGATTTCTCAAAGTTTGTCTGGAATGCAAAATGCACCAAGCAGTACTAAGGAGGCTTCATTTGAGGAAGAAGCTTATGATCCTGAGAACCCTTCAATAGAAGAGGTGAATTACATGGGAGAACACTATGGAAACACCTATAATCCTTCATGGAGAAATCATCCAAATTTCTCATGGAAGGATCAACAGAGACCTCAACAAGGTTTCAACAATAATAATGGTGGAAGAAGCAGGTTTAGCAATAGCAAGCCTTTTCCATCACCTTCTCAGCAACAGACAGAGAGTTCTAAGCAGAATAACACTGACTTAGCAACCATGGTCTCTGATCTGATCAAAACCACTCAAAGTTTCATGACTGAAACAAGATCCTCCATTAGAATTTTGGAGGCACAAGTGGGTCAGCTGAGCAAGAAAATTACTGAACTCCCTCCTAGTACTCTTCCAAGCAATACAGAAGAAAATCCAAAAGGAGAGTGCAAAGCCATCAACATGGCCGCCAACATGGCCGAATTTTGGGAGGGAGAAGAGGCAGTGAACGCCACTGAGGAACACCTCAATGGACGTCCACTGGCCTCCAATGAGTTCCCCAATGAGGAACCATGGGAATCTGAGGTTCAAAATGGGACCATAGAGATTCCATTGGACTTACTTCTGCCATTCATGAGCTCTGATGAGTATTCTTCCTCTGAAGAGGATGAGTATGTCACTGAAGAGCAAGTTGCTAAATACCTTGGAGCAATCATGAAGCTAAATGACAAGCTATTTGGAAATGAGACTTGGGAGGATGAATCCCCTTTGCTCACCAAGGAACTGGATGACTTGTCTAGGCAGAAACTGCCTCAAAAGAGACAGGATCCTGGGAAGTTTTCAATACCTTGTACCATAGGCACCATGACCTTCAAGAAGGCCTTGTGTGACTTAGGGTCAAGTGTAAGCCTTATGCCTCTCTCTGTAATGGAGAAGTTAGGGATCTCTGAGGTACAAGCTGTAAAAATCTCACTAGAGATGGCAGACAA
>NC_029780.3:32161467-32162104 GCF_000817695.3 Arachis duranensis
TGCCATTTGGTGCAGGGATGACTTTTCCTTGACACCTCAGGATCTGTGGGCCCCACAGGACCCCCACCTACCCCACCACTCTCTCTTTTCTTCACCCATTCACCAATCACCTCAACACCTCTTCCCCAAAAACCCTTCACCTATCAAATCCCATCTTTCTCTTCACCACTCACATCCATCCTTCATAAAACCCAACCTACCTCACCATTCAAATTCAAACCACTTTCCCACCCAAACCCACCCTCAAATGACCGAACCCTACCCTTCCCCCTCTCCTATATAAACCCTTCTTCACTCCTTCCTTTCCACACAACCTAAACACCATTTCTCCCCCCTTTGGCCAAACACACAACCATTCCCCTTCTCCTCATTTCTTCTTCTTCTCCTCTCTTCTTTCTTCTTTTGCTCGAGGACGAGCAAACCTTTTAAGTTTGGTGTGGTAAAAGCATTGCTTTTTGTTTTTTCATAACCATTTATGGCATCCAAGGCCGGAGAAATCTCTAGAAAGAGGAAAGGGAAGGCAAAAGCTTCCACCTCTGAGTCATGGGAGATGGAAAGATTCATCTCAAGGGTGCATCAAGACCACTTCTATGAAGTCGTGGCCTTGAAGAAGGTGATCCCCGAGGTCCCTTTTTCA
>NC_029780.3:32164063-32164243 GCF_000817695.3 Arachis duranensis
AGGACTGCAGATGCTGTTGGATTCTGACCTCCCTGCACTCGAAGCGGATTTTCTGGAGCTACAGAAGCCCAATTGGCGCGACCTCAACGGCGTTGGAAAGTAGACGTCCTGGGCTTTCCAGCAATATATGATAGTCTATACTTTGCCCAAGATTTGATGGCCCAAACCGGCGTTCAAAGT
>NC_029780.3:32165909-32166879 GCF_000817695.3 Arachis duranensis
GGTAATTTCATGTAGATTTTAGTATGTTTTAATTAGTTTTTAGTAGAATATTATTAGTTTTTAGGCAAAAATCATATTTCTTGACTTTACTATGAGTTTGTGTGTTTTTCTGTGATTTCAGGTATTTTCTGGCTGAAACTGAGGGAGCTGAGCAAAAATCTGAGTTAGGCTAAAAAAGGACTGCTGATGCTGTTGGATCCTGACCTCCCTTCACTCGAAATGGATTTTCTGGAGCTGCAGAAGTCCAATTGGCGCACTCTCAATGGCGTTGGAAAGTAGACATCCAGGGCTTTCCAGAAATATATAATAGTCTATACTTTGTGCGAAGATAGATGACGGAAACTGGCGTTCAACGCCAGTTCCATGTTGCAGTCTGGCGTCCAGCGCCAGAAACAAGTTACAAACTGAAGTTCAACGCCCAAAACACGTTACAACCTGGCGTCCAACTCTAGAAACAGCCCAAGCACGTGAAAGCTTAAGTCTCAGCCCCAGCACACACCAAAGTGGGTCCCAGAAGTGGATTTCTACACTTAGAATTATTTCTGTAAACCCTAGTAACTAGTTTAGTATAAATAGGACTTTTTACTATTGAGTTTACATCTCTTGTCAGTTTAAGGATTCATCTTTTGTCTTTTTGACTGATCATTGATCACGTTTGGATTTCAGATCTGAATTTTATACACTTTGACGGCATGAGTCTCTAAACTCCATTGTTGGGGGTGAGGAGCTCTGCAACGTCTCAATGAATTAATGCAATTATTTCTATTTCTCTATTCAAACGTGTGTGTTCCTATCTAAGATGTTCATTCGCGCTTAATTATGAAGAAGGTGATGATCCGTGACACTCATCACCTTCCTCAGTCCATGAACGTGTGCCTGACAACCATCTCCGTTCTACATCAGATTGAATGAATATCTCTTAGATTCCTTAATCAGAATCTTCGTGGTATAAGCCGGATCGATGGCGGCA
>NC_029780.3:32166906-32172156 GCF_000817695.3 Arachis duranensis
TTTTCACTGAGAGGATGGGAAGTAGCCATTGACAACGGTGACACCCTACATACAGCTTGCCATGGAGGGAACTTTGCACTTTTCCATGGATGGAATATTACATTACAGGAATAAATCAGACAAAGCATCTCCAAAACTCCAACATATTCTCCATTACTGCATAACAAGTATTTATTTTATGCCCTTTTCCCCTTTCTTCACTGAACTTGAAAAACACTGTTGTTGGCATCTTGACTAAGAATAACAAGATAAACATAGCTTGCTTCAACCCAGCAATCTCCGTGGGATTCGACCCTTACTCACGTAAGGTATTACTTGGACGACCCAGTGCACTTGCTGGTTAGTTATGCGGATTGCAAAAAGTGTTATTGCAATTTCGTGCACCAGTTGTTGATCATGTGAAATCACAAAAACAATTGAAAAAGCAAAAACAGAAAGAAAAATAGCACACCCTGGAGGAAAAGCTTGCTGGCGTTTAAACGCCAGTAAGGGCAGCAAATGGGCGTTTAACGCCCAGTCTGGTATTATTCTGGGCGTTTAACGCCAGAAAGGGGCACCAGACTGGCGTTTAACGCCAGAAAAGGGCAGCAGCCCGGCGTTTAACGCCAGGATTGGCAGAAGGGGCATTTTTACACGCCACTTGGTGCACGGATGAGCTATCCTTGACACCTCAAGATCTGTGGACCCCACAGGATCCCCACCATTCTCTCTCTTCTTCACCCATTCACCAATCACCTCAATACCCTTCCCCCAAAAAAAAAAACCTCACCTATTAAACCCCACCTACCCCACCATCCAAATTCAAACCACTTTCCCTCCTAAACCCCACCCATAATGGCCGAACCCTACTCCTCTCTCTACTCCTATATAAATCCATCTTCACTCCCTCATTTTCACACAACCTAAACACTACTTCTCCCCCTTGGCCAAAACACATAGCCCCCCCATCTCCTTTATTTCCTCTTCTTCTACTCCCTTTTCTCTTCTTTTGCTCAAGGACGAGCAAACCTTCTAAGTTTGGTGTGGTAAAAGCATTGCTTTTTGTTTTTCCATAACCATGTATGACACTTAAGGCCAGAGAAACCTCTAGAAAGAGGAAAGGGAAGGCAAAAGCTTCCACCTCTGAGTCTGAGAGATGGAGAGATTCATCTCAAAAGCTCATCACTAAGAAAAGGATGGAGCAAACAAGAGCTTGAGCAAATTCCTCATCATGAAATCCCTGAGATGCCTCAAGGGATGCACTTTCCTCCACAAAACTATTAGGAGCAAATCAATACCTCCCTAGGAAAGTTAAGCTCTAACGTGGGACAACTAAGGATGGAGCACCAAGAGCATTCCATCATCCACCTTGAGATTAGAAAAAAAATCAAAAAGCTTTGAGGGAAGAGCAACAAAGACAAGGAAGAGACATAGACGAGCTCAAAGGCACTCCATAAGATCTTCAAGAGGAAGAACAAGCCGCCATTACTAAGGTGGACCCGTTCTTTAATTTCCTTGTTCTTTATTTTCTGTTTTTCAAATTTTTATGCTTTATGTTCATCTATGTTTGTGTCTTTATTACATGATCATTAGTGTCTTAGTGCCTATGCCTTAAAGTTATAAATATCCTTTGAATCCATCACCTTTCTTAGATGAAAAATGTTTTTAATCACAATAGAACAAGAAGTACAGGATTTCAAATTCATCTTTGAAACTAGTTGAATTAGTTTGATGCGGTGACAATACTTTTTGTTTTCTGAATGAATGCTTGAACAGTGCATATGTCTTTCAAATTTGTTGTTTTAAGAATGTTAAAATTGTTGGCTCTTAAAAGAATGATGGAAAACGAGAAATGTTATTGAGGATCTGAAAAATCATCAAATTGATTCTTGAAGCAAGAAAAAGCAGTGAAAAAAAAGCAAGCAGAAAAGCCAATAGCCCTTTTTAAACCAAAAGGCAAGGGTAGAATAAAAAGGATCCAAGGCTTTGAGCATCAGTGGATAGGAGGGCCCACAGGAATAAAATCCTGGCCTAAGCGGCTGAACCAAGCTGTCCCTAACCATATGCTTGTGGCGTGAAGGTGTCAAGTGAAAACTTGAGACTGAGCGGTTAAAGTCATGATCCAGAGCAAAAAGAGTGTGCTTAAGAACCCTGGACACCTCTAATTGGGGACTCTAGCAAAGCTGAGTCACAATCTGAAAAGGTTCACCCAGTTATGTGTCTGTGGCATGTATGTATCCGGAGGTAATACTGGAAAACAGAATGCTTTGGGCCACAGCCAAGACTCATAAAGTAGCTATGTTCAAGAATCATCATACTTAACTAGGAGAATCAATAACACTATCTGAATTCTGAGTTCCAATAGATGCCAATCATTCTAAACTTCAAAGGATAAAGTGAGATGCCAAAACTGTTCAGAAGCAAAAAGCTACTAGTCCCGCTCATCTAATTGGAGCTAAGTTTCATTGATATTTTGGAGTCTATAGTATGTTCTTTTCTTTTATCCTATTTGATTTTCAGTTGCTTGGGGACAAGCAACAATTTAAGTTTGGTGTTGTGATGAGTGGATAATTTTTACGCTTTTTGGCACTGTTTTTAGTATGTTTTTAGTACATTTTAATTAGTTTTTATTATATTTTTATTATTTTTTATTTAAAATTCACTTTTCTGGACTTTACTATGAGTTTGTGTGTTTTCTGTGATTTTAGGTATTTTATGGCTGAAATTGAGGGATCTGAGCAAAAATCTGATTCAGAGGCTGAAAAAGGACTGCAGATGCTGTTGGATTCTGACCTCCCTGCACTCGAAGTGGTATTTTTGGAGCTACAAAAGCCCAATTAGCGCGTTCTCAATTGCGTTGAAAAGTAGACATCCTGGGCTCTCCAGCAATGTATAATAGTCCATACTTTTCTCGAGATTTGATGGCCCAAACCGGCATTGCAAATCAGCTTCAGAATTCTCGGCGTTTAACGCCGGAACTGGCACAAAAATTGGAGTTAAACGCCCAAACTGGCACAAAAGCTGGCGTTTAACTCCAGGAAAAGTCTCTACACATGAAAGCTTTAATGCTCAGCCCAAGCACACACCAAGTGGACCCCAGAAGTGAATTTTTACATCATTTACTCATTTTTGTATATCCTAGGTTACTAGTTCACTATAAATAGGGTATTTTGACATTGTATCTTGACCTCATGACACTTTACACTTTTCATACTGTACTTTCTATGACATGAGTCTCTAAACCCCATGGTTGGGGTGAGGAGCTCTGCTGTGTCTTGATGGATTAATGCAATCATTACTGTTTTTCATTCAATCACGCCTGCTTCCATTCTAAGATATCACTTGTTCCTCAACTTGATGAATGTGATAATCCGTGACACTCATCATCATTCTCACCTATGAACATGTGCCTGACAACCACCTCTGTTCTACTTTAGATTGAGTGAATATCTCTTGGATTCCTTAATCAGAATCTTCGTGGTATAAGCTAGAATTGATGGCGGCATTCAAGAGAATCCGAAAGGTCTAAACCTTGTCTGTGGTATTCTGACTAGGATTCAAGGATTGAATGACTGTGACGAGCTTCAAACTCCTGAGGGCTGGGCATTAGTGACAGACGCAAAAGAATCACTGGATTCTATTCCAACCTGATTGAGAACCGACAAATGATTAGCCGTGCTGTGACAGAGCGCGTTGAACATTTTCACTGAGAGGATGGGAGGTAGCCATTGACAATGGTGAAATCCTACATACAGCTTGCCATGGAAGGAGCCTTGCGTGCATGAAGAAGAAGACAGTAGGAAAGCAGAGATTCAGAAGCTAGAGCATCTCTAAGACCTCAACCTGTTCTCCATTACTGCAAAACAAGTATTTATTTCATGTTCTTTTACTTTTCACAATTAAACCTGAGAATTATTGATATCCTGACTAAGAGTTACAAGATAACCATAGCTTATTTCAAGCCAACAATCTCCGTGGGATCGACCCTTACTCACGTAAGGTATTACTTGGACGACCCAGTGCACTTGCTGGTTAGTTGTGCGAAATTGCAAAAGTGTGATTGCAATTTTGTGCACCAATGCTCAAAGCTGAGGCTTGATTAAAGCTCAGTAATAGTTCAGCTAATGACAATAAAGAAGCGCTTGCTGGGAGGCAAACCAGCCATTTACAAAGTTTATTTGTTAATTAATTGATTTTTACAGGTATATGTCAAGTATCTTCAAGGTAAAATAGCAATTGCTTGAATTCACTGAGTTACAAGGAAATTTGGAAGCTCACTGGCGTGAAAAAGCCAGTAAAAAACATTTTGGCAGAAAGAAGCTCCTTCTGGGCATTTAACGCCAGAATTACAGCATCCTAGGCATTCAGAAAAACGCTCAGTGACAAAGGACTTCATGGCGTTCAACGCCAGAAAGAAGCAACAGCTGGGCGTTGAACGCCCAGGAGAAGCAGCAATTGGGCGTTAAACACCCAAAACTTGCAGCGTTTGGGGGTTTAACGCCAGAATGGTGGGGAGGAGGTAAAATTCATTTTTCTTCACAAATTTTCTAATTTTTATGTTTCAATTCATGATTTCTTGCATAAAAATGTTTTAAAATATCATCCTTCAATTCCAAAAATTTTAATCCTAATTTCTAAAAACCCTAATTTCTAAAATCCCTTTTTCAAAAATATCAAATGTATCTTAATCCACAAACACAAATCTTTTTCCAATCCAAATCTTTTTCAAATCTTCTTCAACTCATCAGATCTTCTGGATTTCGAAATCGCCTCTCCCTCTATTCCTCTCCTATCCTTTCTTTTGCTTGAGGACAAGCAAACCTCTAAGTTTGGTGTAATTCGCCATGATCACTGAGCTAAAACTCATCAAGATCATGACACCTAAGGGAACAGGAAGAGCAAGGATGTGACTTGAAGGAACTGAAGCGTTAGAAATTATCTCTTGAAGGATCAAGCATCCCACAGACTAGAGGAACACCCACTTCCCAAAATAAAGGTTGTTGAGTCTTAATCTTTGCCTTAACTCTGTGATAACTGTTCTTATTATGAATTTCCCTTAGAAGTTATATATTAGTAGTAGCAATTAGTATCTCTATTTTGATTTTATCTCCAATTAAGCTATAATTTATTTTTCTCATCATCATCAAACATGAATAAAATAGTAGGTAATAAGAATAAAGAGGCAATATTTTTTTCGAGTTCTTAATAAGAAAAATTCTAATTATTTATATGTGGTGGCAATACTTTTTGTCTTCTGAATGAATGCCTGAA
>NC_029780.3:32172397-32188080 GCF_000817695.3 Arachis duranensis
AAAGTGCTTAGGGCCACGGCCAAGACTCATAAAGTAGCTGTGTTCAAGAATCAACATACTGAACTAGGAGAACCAATAACACTATCTAAAATTCAGAGTTTCCATTGATGCCAATCATTCTGAGCTTCAAAGGATGAATTAAGATGCCAAAACTGTTCAGGAGCAAAAAGCTACTAGCCCGCTCATCTAATTAGAATCTGAGCTTCACTTAAAACTCTGAGATATTATTGCTTCTTGATTTCTTTTTATCCTCTTTTATTCATCTAGTTGCTTGGGGACAAGCAACAGTTTAAGTTTGGTGTTGTGATGAGCGGATATTTTATACGCTTTTTGGGGGTAATTTCATGTAGATTTTAGTATGTTTTAATTAGTTTTTAGTAGAATATTATTAGTTTTTAGGCAAAAATCATATTTCTGGACTTTACTATGAGTTTGTGTGTTTTTCTGTGATTTCAGGTATTTTCTGGGCTGAAATTGAGGGAGCGAGCAAAAATCTGAGTTAGGCTGAAAAAGGACTGCTGATGCTGTTGGATCCTGACCTCCCTGCACTCGGAATGGATTTTTTCGAGCTACAGGAGTCCAATTGACGCAGTCTTAATTGGGATGGAAAGTAGACATCCAGGGCTTTCCAGAAATATATAATAGTTCATACTTTTCGTGAAGATAGACGACATAAACTGGCGTTCAACGCCAGTTCCATGTTGTAGTCTGGCGTCCAGCGCCAGAAACAGGTTACAAGTTGGAGTCAAGCGCCCAAAACACGTTACAACCTGGCGTTCAACTCCAGAAACAGCCCAGGCACGTGAGAAGCTTAAGTCTCAGCCCCAGCACACACCAAGTGGGCCACAGAAGTAGATTTCTGCACCAATTATCTTAGTTTACTCATTCTCTGTAAACCTAGGTTACTAGTTTAGTATTTAAACAAATTTTAGAGACTTATTTGGTACCTCATGACATTTTTAGATCTGAATTATATACTCTTTGATGGCATGAGTCTCTAAACTCCATTGTTGGGGGTGAGGAGCTCTGCAGCGTCTCGATGAATTAATGCAATTACTTCTGTTTTCCATTCAAACACGCTTATTCTTATCTAAGATGTTCATTCGCGCTTAACTATGAAGAAGGTGATGATTCGTGACACTCATCACCTTCCTCAATCCATGGTATAAGCTGGAATTGATGGCGGCATTCATGAGAATCCGGAAAGTCTAAACCTTGTCTGTGGTATTCCGAGTAGGATTCTGGGATTGGATGACTGTGACGAGCTTCAAACTCGCGAGTGTTGGGCGTGATGACAAACGCAAAAGAATCAATGGATTATATTCCGACATGATCGAGAACCAACAGCTGATTAGTCGTGATGTGACAGAGCATTTGGACCATTTTCACTGAGATGATGGGAAGTAGCCATTGACAATGGTGACACCCTACATATAGCTTGCCATGGAAGGAGCCTTGTGTGTGGGAAGAGGAATACAAGAGGAAAGCTTAAATGAGAAAGACAAAGCATCTCCAAAACTCCAACATATTCTCCATTATTAAAGTAACAATTATTTATTTTATGCTCTTTTTACTTAATACGAAAGTAAAGAACCCTATTGGTATCCTGACTAAGAATAACAAAATAACCATAGCTTGCTTCAAGCCAACAATCTCCGTGGGATTCGACCCTTACTCACATAAGGTATTTACTTGGACGACCCAGTGCACTTGCTGGTTAGTTGTGCGAAGCTGTGTTAAATAGTCCATTAATATTAGCATACACAATTTCGTGCACTAAATACCCAACCTTTGCCACCGCCAGGAACCTACACCTGGAAAGGACCCTCAAAATTCCAGAGGAACTCCAGCAGTATACCTCAGATCAGATCAAACAGGGAGGCTGGTTCTTCCTGGAGAGGAACCTAACTGAGGTTAACTCATCCTGGGTTAGAGAATTCTACAGTAACTACTTTCTATCTTCGCTGGATGCAGTACAGCTCAGAGGCAAACAGATTCTGGTTACTGAGGAAGCAATTGAAGAAATCCTCTATCTTCCACCTAAATCAGATCAGCCAGATGGTTAGCGAAAAGCTGAGGAAGATATGAGATTCATGAGGTTTGATTGGGATGTAGTAAAGAAGGACATCACTCTTGATCATACTATTCCTTGGGTCATGGGAACAAGCACCTTGGTACCAAAGGGAATCAGGCTTATATATCTGAATGATGAGGCTCGACTATGGCAGCAGATTTTGAGCAACTATGTGATGCCGAGCACTCATGAGACGGAAGTGCCAGCTGCTATAATTACTGACGTTAGGATTTTTGCTAGTAAAGAATTTGTAAAAATATAGTCGTGTTGTGAGTATAGATTCTAAACTAATAGAAAATTCCTTCGTACAAACGTTTTGGTTGTCACAAGTAACAAACCCCTTTAAAATTGATAACCGAGTATTTAAACCTCGGGTCGTCTTCTCAAGGAATTGCAGGGAGGTATGTTCTTATTATTGGTTATGCAAAGGTATATTTTGGGGTATTTAAAAGGGTTGAACAAGTAATTTAACTGACAAGAAAAATAAATAAATGACTATAAAATAAACTCTTGGCAAGATATGAGAAATTGGAAGTCCTATCCTAGTTATCCTTATTAGGTGTGATGAGAATTAGGTTTGAATCCCACTTAGTTAACCTTTACTAAAGTAAAGGAAAGTCAAGTGGACTAATTAGTTTGATCCTCAAGTCCTAGTCAATCCCTGTGGGAAGACTAGCTTTAGAGCGATCTAGATCAATTAGAATCTGCCAATTTCAACCACTGCTGAATTTGACAATTCAAGAGTTACCAATTAATCAACCAAAGCCAAGAATGTAGAAAGCTAAATTAAAATCATATATCTGAAAAAATCTCAATAATGTGTATTAAATAAGAAAATCAATCCTAACATGAAAAGTTCATAAGCCAATTGGGCAACACAAATCAGATACAAATGAAAGCATCAGAGTAAATGAAAGTAGAAGAGAAACAGAAATTATTGAACCTGGTATGAAGAAACAATCCTAATGACTAAAAAAAAATCCTAAATCCTAATCCTAAGAGAGAGGAGAGAACCTCTCTCTCTAAAAAATATATCTAAAACCTAAAATTTTGAGTAATGATTTGATATGAGTTCCTCCTTGAGTCTCTGCATGTTCCCTGACTTTAATCTGTGTTTCTGGGCCAAAAAATGGGTTGAAATGCGGCCCAGAATCTCTACCAGTGATTTTTGTAATTCTGCAGATCGCGCAAGTCAGGTGGCCGCGTCGTCCACGCGATCGCGTCACTCAGCGTTATTTGTACCACGCGTGCACATCATCCACACATTCGCATCGTTCGTGCAGCTTCCAATCTGCGCGGTCGCGTCAGGCACACGAACGTGTCACTCTGATTTCTTCCATTTTGTGCGGTCGCGTGAGCCATGCGACCGCGTGACTTCTCGCTTGTCATCTCCTCAATTCCTTGTGTTCCTTCCATTTTTGCACGCTTCCTCTTCATTCTCTAAGCCATTCCTGCCCTATGAAGCCTTAAACACTTAACACACAGATCAAGGCATCGAATGGTAATAAGAGAGGATTAAGATTAGCTAAATTAACACTAAAGAAGCATGTTTTCAATCCTGGAACTAAACTAGGAAGGATTTGTAAAATCATGCAAATCCTATGAATAAGTGGGTGAAAAGCTTGATAAAACCACTCAATTAAATACAATATAAACCATAAAATAGTGGTTTATCAACCTCCCCGCACTTAATCATTAGCATGTCCTCATGCTAAGCTCAAGGAGATAAAATAAATGAGTAGGGAAAAGCAGGACTCATGCAATGCAACCTATGAATGTGAATGCAACTACATGCTAAAATGATTCTACCTACTTGGTGAAAAAGTAAATAAATCCTTCAAGAATAAATATGAACTGGATTTCACTAATTCAAACCACAAAACACAATACAAATAACTTGCAAGAAGAAGATAGCTCATGAAAGCAGGGAACATAGAATTAAGCACTGAACCCTTACCGGTAGTGTATATCATTCTAACTCTCAAGTGTCTAGGGTCAATTCTCTCAATTCTCTACTAATCTTGCTTTCTATAGCTTGCTCTTCATCTAACAATCAACAAAAATTTAATGCATAGATACACATATCAAGAGGTCTTTTAAGGGTTGTAATGGGGTTAGGGTCAAGGTAGGATTATATTTGGCCAAGTGGACTAAAATCTGAATCCTTAATTAACATAAACTTTCCACCTAACTTAAGACAATCCATTTAATTAAAATGCAGAATCTAACTTCCCATTAACTGTGTTTTCCACATATTCATGCATCCTAAATTTGAGTTCAGTACATATGCATTGATACCAACACTTACTTTGGGGCATTTTGTCCCCTTTTATTATTTGCTTTTTTTTCTTTTCTTTTTCACTTTTTTTTCTTTTTTTATTTTTCTCTTCTTTTTTTATTTTTCTTCTATTTTTCTCAGTGCATATGATTAAAGTATTGAATGCAATAATATGTGCACAACTATTATTTTGCACATTTTCACTAAAATATACAACACCCAATTACTCAAACCAAATATTTTTAAATCCAACTTCCCCACACTTAAATCGTGAGCACTTTTACTAGTCTAAGCTAACTAAGGATTCAAATTAAGGATATTATTGTTTTCCGCTTAGAGTTAGTAATGAGCTAAAGTAAAGAACAAATGGGTAAAATAGGCTCAAATTGGTTTGCAAAGGATAATGGAAGGGTAAAGCCATATGGGTATGTAAGCTTAGTGAAACAAGGCCTCAATCATATATGTGCATGCATACATCAAACAGTGAAAATATAGAATTAAGCAAGACAAAGATTACAATTTTAGAGAGAATAACACACACCAAAAATAAAATATTGGTTGATAAGATGCAACCAATCAAATAGGCTCAAAATCTCACTAGTTTTGTGTGTTCGAGTTCTAAACCATGTTCCAAAATAATATTTCTTCATACAAGTTTTTTCAAAAAGTTTTATTCAAATTAGTGAAATACTATAAAAATTTTCTTGAAAAAGAAAATGTTACTTCAACCAAGTGGTAAAATATGCACAAAATCAAGAAAATATGCAATCAAATATGCAAATGCAACAATGAAAAACAAAAATTGGTGTTGAGAAGGGACTAACTTACCCGTGGAGATCGGAATCGACCTCCCTACACTTAAAAATTACACCATCCTCGGTGCATGCAATGATGTGCAGGTGGGCGGGGGTTGTGGTTCCTCAGCCGGTGCTCATTGTAGAGTCTTTTTCTTTACTCTTCCTGGTGGCCAGCCTGAAAAAGGGAGAAGAGAAAGGGACATGAAGTAAAAGGGATAGAGTAAGGGAGAGGGTAGTACTAGTAATAATCATGCCAAAATAAAGAAGAATGTCGTTAACACATGGTCGCGATTCCATGAAATTAGGACATCAATGGAAGCATAGCATGATAAATTGAGGCAATTAAATGCAAGATGTTTATTGGCATGCTGGCAAAGGCATGAGTAGCGTAAATCAAGCATTAAAAGCCTTAATGTATTATTAGTCATGAGAAACTAACAATAACGTTTGTATTGACAATTATATTTAATTAATAAAATATTGAAAAGGGTTTTGTGAAAAATAGGTATTAGAGTAGAAGGATAGAATAATTAAGAATGCACAATGCCATACGGGCTTTTTCACAAACACAAAGCATGCATATTAAATAAGGTATGGAAAGTATTGAATTGAACATGCAAGCACCCTTAAAAAAATATAATATATAATTGTCAAGCAATTTCTTAACAATCCACAAGCAAAATAATGACCCGAATAAATTTCTAACACCAATTGAAAGGAAAAAAGAAAGAAAAAGAAAGGAAGGAAAAAAGAAATAAGAAGGGAAAGAAAAGATTTAGATTTGGGGAAGAAAAAGATAAGATATTTGGCTGATTTGGATAAGTTGTGCGGCGCTTGTGACGCAGACGCGTGAGTGATGCGTTCGCACGGATAGCGCTTCTATGAAATGACATAGACACGTCATCCACACGGTCACGTGGATCGATTTGTGCCATTAGCGTGAGGGCAGCCTCACGGTCGCGCAACTCTCTGTGTGAAATGCATATTGCCAAATCTTTGGGTGACGCAATCGCGTGGTTGGCGCGATCGCGTGGTTAACGCGATCGCGTGGATGACCTAAATTTGAAAACGGCGTGGATGCATAGGGCACGCGTTCGCGTGGTAGGGCTGGTGCTACTAGCACGAGTCCAGCTCAATTCCAGCTCAACTTTCGGCCAGACACCCTTATACGTCGATTTACAAGGCACGCGTTCGCATGGGTGACGTGGACGCGTGGGAGGCATTTTTTCCATATGACGCAGACGCGTCAGTGACGCGGTCGCGTGGATCAAGTTGTGTCAAAGGAACGCCTCCAGCCACGCTTTCGCGTGGCTCTCTGTTCAATTTATTTTCTGCCTAACGCACCTATGACGCGGACGCGTCGGCGACGCTGTCGCGTAGCGTGCGAAATTTTTTTTTATGCAGTATGCAGAATGCAAAATGCAATGAATGTCATGCAAAGATTCAAGTTCAAACAAAATTCAAAAACAGAGCAAAATAGAGAGGGAACGATCATACCATGGTGGGTTGTCTCCCACCTAGCACTTTTAGTTAAAGTCCTTAAGTTGGAGATTTGATGAGCTTTCTGCTATGGTGGCTTGTGCTTGAATTCATCCATAAATCTCCACCAGTGTTTGGAATGCCAGCATCCTCTGGGGTCCCAAACAAGGCATGTAAAGCCTTTGAGCAGTTTCAAACAGGTTTCCAGGCTCCTGGGGTGTTGAATGTCAGAATAGATTCCAGAATCCCAAACTCTACTTTTACACCCATGTTTGTCTTGATCTGCATTTTTCCAGTCGGGTGGTGAGTAGTCTGAATTCTCACTAAAGCGGCCAAACAACTTCCTGGATCCATTCAGTTGAGTTTTATACCAACCCTTGCATTTAAACCTTGAGCTCATAGCCATGTTGAACCTTGCTTGACAACTTCTACCACTGACCATCTCCCTTTTACGCTTAATGCCACAAAGGGCTCTAAGCTGACCATCCGTCTCTAGTAGCCCATATTCAAGTGGAATTAGAAAGCTAAAGGATATGAATTTTACCCACTTAAATGTTGTGAAGGATGATGGCAACTTAGGGGAAGGGGATTCTAATGAACTTGCAAGCTCCACTCCTTTGTGTTCTTCTTTGACAACTTCCACTTCTTTGTAAGCTTCTTCAATTTCAACATTTTCCTCTTGGTAGCTCTCTTCCAATTCAATCTCTTCTTCATTGCTCACCAAGGGTATGGGAGGTTGTGCTTTTTCTTCTTGAATCTCCATCTCTTGATCAACCTCTTCCAAGTCTTCAACCATGATATGCCTTGGAGGTTGTACACCCTCTTCAGCATCAATTTCAACCGCCTTGGAAGGAGGCTCTATAACTTGACTTTCCCATGGAGGTTCCGCATCTCCTAAGTCTGCAACCACTTCTTCCTCTATAACTTTTATGGCTTCCTCCACTTGTTCCAGTACAAAGTCATGCTCCTTATTGTCCACTGGAGTCTCTAGTGTCTCCCTCATGCTACGTTCTTCATTGGATTCTCCACATGGGGCCATGGGAGACTATTGGATGTCTGAACGTCTGGAAGATAATTGATTTATTGCTTGCTCCAGTTGATGAAGGGTTGCATGAAATTGATCTACTGTTTCCTTGAAATGATCCCTTGACTCTTGTTCCTCCTTGATGATTACCTTTCCATGACAACTCCCTTCAATTACTCCTTCACCTTCAAGGGTCTCTTCTACCTTCACCTTTAGTGCCTCCTCTAGCTCCTTATGAAGTATGGATTCGCGAAGATGATCCTCTCTCTCTTGTTCCATATCAATAGCATAATTGGGATCATCTTGCTATTGGATTGATAGATGTGGGTGCTCTTCCATGGATGGTGGTGATGGGATGGGTGGATTATTATGCGGTTGAGATGGAAGTGCATTGGAGCTTGAGGGTTGAATATTGAAGGTATTCAGTGGTCCGATTTGGGCGGCAAGGGCTTGTATAGTAGAGTTTAGATTGGTAAATACTTTCTCCAAGGAGGTTTGGGGTGGATAGGAGGGTTCATTTGTTGGGAGAAAGGGTTCATGGTAGGAAGGTGGTTCTATGTATGGTTCATAAGGTGGATAAGGTGGTTGGTATGGTGGATACAGGTTAGGGTCATATGGAGGTGAGTGGTGGTAAGGGGCTTGTGAGTATGGTGGTCCAAAGTCATATTGAGGAAGGGGTTCATAGGCATATGGTGGTGGTTGTTGATAATCAAAAGAGCGTTCACCATAGCCATTACCTTGATATGCATCACAAAATGGTTGTTGATAGTCCATTGGAGGTGGTTGTTGCCATGAGGGTTGATCAAATCCTTGTGGCTCCTCCCATCTTTGATTTTTCCAACCTTGATGCCTGTTCTCATTATAGTTCCCATTCCTAACAACAACATTGGAATCAAACTTGAAGCCAGAGGGGTGAGAGTTCATAGTAGTGAGAGAAAATAGAAACAAAAACTAACAAAAAAAATATTTTGAAAAAGATATAATTTTTGAAAAAAAAATAAGATAGGATTTTGAAAAAGATATGATTTTTTTAAAAAGGATAAGATAAGATAAAAATTTTTAAAATCTAAATTTTTTTTTTTGAAAAATATTTACAATAACCAATAAAAAGAATTTTGACGTTAGGATTTTTGCTAGTAAAGAATTTGTAAAAATATAGTCCCATTGTGAGTATAGATTCTAAACCAACATAAAATCCCTTCGTACAAACGTTTTAATTGTCACAAGTAACAAACCCCTTTAAAATTGATAACCGAGTATTTAAACCTCGGGTCGTCTTCTCAAGGAATTGCAGGGAGGTATGTTCTTACTAAAGCAAAGGAAAGTCAAGTGGACTAATTAGTTTGATCCTCAAGTCCTAGTCAATCCCTGTGGGAAGACTAGCTTTAGAGTGATCTAGATCAATTAGAATCTGCCAATTTCAACCACTGCTGAGTTTGACAACTCAAGAGTTACCAATTAATCAACCAAAGCCAAGAATGTAGAAAGCTAAATTAAAATCATATATCTGAAAACATCTCAATAATGTGTATTAAATAAGAAAATCAATCCTAACATGAAAAGTTCATAAGCCAACTGGGCAACACAAATCAGATACAAATGAAAGCATCAGAGTAAATGAAAGTAGAAGAGAAACATAAATTATTGAACCTGGCATGAAGAAACAATCCTAATGACTAAAAGAAATCCTAAATCCTAATCCTAAGAGAGAGGAGAGAACCTCTCTCTCTAAAAACTACATCCAAAACCTAAAATTGTGAGTAATGATTTGATATGAGTTCCTCCTTGAGTCCTGCATGTTCCCTGACTTTAATCTATGTTTCTGGGCCAAAAACTGGGTTGAAATGTGGCCCAGAATCTCTGCCAGCAATTTTTGTAATTCTGCAGATCGCGCACGTCACGCGGCCGCATCGTCCACGCGATCACGTCACTCAGCGTTTTTTGTACCACGCGTGCGCGTCGTCCACGCATTCGCATCGTTCGTGCAGCTTCCAATCTGCGAGGTCGCGTCAGGCACGTGAACGCGTCACTCTGATTTTTTTCATTTCGCGTGGTCGCGTGAACTATGCGACCGCGTGACTTCTCGCTGGTCATCTCCTCAATTCCTTGTGTTCCTTCCATTTTTGCATGCTTCCTCTTCATTCTCTAAGCCATTCCTGCCCTATAAAGCTTGAAACACTTAACACACAGATCAAGGCATCGAATGGTAATAAGAGATGATTAAGATTAGCTAAATTAAGACCAAAGAAGCATGTTTTCAATCATGGAACTAAACTAGGAAGGAATTGTAAAATCATGTAAATCTTATGAATAAGTGGGTGAAAATCTTGATAAAACCACTCAATTAAAAACAATATAAACCATAAAATAGTGGTTTATCAATTACCCTCATCTGGTGTGTGATGATGGGTAAGGACCTTTATCTACCTCGCTTCATCCGGCATTACATGGCCAGGGTCCATGTTAGAGGCACCCTCTCTTTTCCTTACCTGATTACTCAGTTGGGTCGCCGAGCTGAGGTACCTTGGGAGGCTGTTGATGAAAAGCCCCTCGCCACAGAGTGCCGAAAGATCATCCCTCACAGTCGAAAGTTCCTGGCTTTCGGCTACCGCCCTCCATTTTTCACTGACACTACTGAGGCAGCCACCTCTTCAGCTACCCCTTTTGCTTCCACTGGCCCAACACCACCCACTGCACCCCCACCTACTCCTGAGCCCGTCTACCGTCTGGTGCACAAACTATTTGACCGCCTAGATCAGATGGAGCGCCATCACCAGCAGCAGTTTGAGAAATCTGACCGTCGCACCAGGCGACTTTTTGAGAGGTCTGAGCATTGCCACAAGCGACGCTATGAGCACCTCAAGCTGATGATCCGCTCTGGTGGTGACATTCCTTCCGAGCCCAACACGCCCTCCGACACATCTGAGGAGGAGGTGAGCAATCACGAGGAGGAGGTACCTACCCAGGCTGAGCAGGGAGATCCCGGCCACACTGCACCACATCATGAGGAGCACCACCAGCTACAGACCACAGATCCGGAGGTTCCTCTATGGACAGAGCCCCCGCTTCCGCAGACCACTCGTCCGATCCTTACAGCGACTGCAGACCCTCAGCCTACCATCGAGACACCAACAGCCCATCCTTCCAAAGATGACACTTCGTCACACCTTACTTGACTGAGCATCGAGGACGATGCTATTATTTAAGTGTGGGGAGGTTGCCATCTCTGGCATCTATTTATTTTGGTGAACTACTATAGACTCTCTTCTTATTTTGTCTGTTTTCTGTATTTTTGCACATTTCTCTCTTTTGCTTTTATTGTACTTTTTGCATTATGCACTTTGGGCTGTATATATATATCTTGGATATTTTAGCTCGATTTGCACCTTAGTTTACTAGTTATATATTAAGTGGATTAATTAATATAGTTTACCCTTTTTAGCATATGGTAGTTGATTTGATTGAAAATAAAAAGGAAGTAAGCTAGAGACTTTAACAGAATCAATCCACACCCCTTGTATATATAGCATTACATGTTAGTTAGTTAATAACATTTCATCAAGGAGGAACACTAAAACTTTAAAGCCATCCAATATATTTTACATTGAGTTGAATGGAAACTCTTGAATTTCTACTTGCATGACATACATAAAACATATATGATTTATAAGCTTGAGAACACACAACCTGTGAGTTTTGAGCTTAACTGTATGGTTACATTCAGACCATAATTTTTATTCCTGTGTGCTTCGCCCTTCTTTTTTTATTCTGGTGTTCTTTACTTTGCTTTAATCTATATGTCCAATATAGAATATTGATACATGCCAAGATAGGATTGAGGCCATGTTTGATTATTAACTCACTTATCCCAAATAAAGCCTACCTTTTATGCCATCCTTGTTAGCCCCCCTTGAGCTTTTTAATCCCCTTCTGTTTTATAACCACATTACTAGCCTTAAGCAGAAAAACAAAATAAAAACCCCAAGTTGAATCCTTGGTTAGCTTAAGATGTAAATTATGTATAATTTAAGTGTGGGGAATTTTATGGGAACATGGGATGATAGAAAAAGTAGGAAATTAAATTGAACAAGTTAAAAAAATTTTTGGGAAGCATGCTCATGTGAAATCAAAATAATTAAACTACCATGTACATTATTAAAAAAAAAAAAGAGAGAATCAATACACATGGGACAAAGTTAAATTCAATGCATGAGTTTGTAATACAAAGTGAAAAAAAAATTGGGCAAATAGGTTAAGAAACTTTTGATTTGTATAAAGTATGTATATGTTAGGTGAGATCTTAGACTAATCAAGGATTCACTTATTAGCTCACTTAGCCTTATATATACACCCTTACCTCTACCTTGACCCCATTACAACCTTAAAAAGACCTCATGATCTTTGTATGTCTGTATTCTATAATTGTTGATTGGTTAGATGAAGAACAAAGTTATAGGAAGCAAGGATAAAAAGAAGATTAAAGTGATTAACCCAATAGACACTGAGTGACTAGAGAGTAAACACAAAATCCAGTGACGGTTCAATAGCTCATCACCATATATCTCTACCTCTATTGTTAATTGTCTTGCAAGTTTGAAAAATATTTTATTTACCTATCTCAATTGTAAAAGTGCTTTAACATTATCTAAGGTTGGCTATGCGTATATGATTCCTTGAGAATGTGAATTAATTTAACTACATGTAAAGCCTTATATATAGGTGAATAATAACTAGATTTGCATGACTCATTTAGGTAGTTGCATCTAGGATAGATTGCATTGCATGAGATTCCACCACTTTACCTTATTCTTTATCTTGGATTTAGCATGAGGACATTCTATTGTTTAAGTGTGGGGAGGTTGATAAACCCATATTTTATGATGTATATTGAGCTCAATTTAAGTGATTTGTTTAACCCTTCACCTACTTATTCATGTAAATTGCATGGTTTCACTTTCCCTTCCTTATTATGTGATATATGAGAAAATATGTCCCTTATGCTTTAAAATAATCAAATTTAATTATCCTTTATTACCATTCGATGTCGTGATTTGTGTGTTGAGTACTTTAAGGTTTTATAGGGCAGGAATGATTTAAAGGATAGAAAGGAAACATACAAAAATGGAAGAAAAGCACAAATTGGAGTTTTGGAGCAACTGGCAGTTAGCGTCCGCATGGACGACGCGAACGCGTGGTTCGCACAAAAGAGAATCGACGCGAGCTCATGGATGAGGCAAATGCGTGACTTGCAAAATACAACTGACGCGGGCGCATGACTGACGCGACCGCATGGTAGAGCAACACTCCAGATGACGCGACCGCGTGACCCACGTGGACGCGTGACGTGCGTGATCTGCAAAATTTGCAGATTTCGTTTCCAGCAATTTTTGGGCCCTTTTGGCCCAGATCCAAATCCAAGAGGCACAGATTAGAAGTTATGAAGTGGGGGAATGCATTCATACAGGGGATGACAATCAGATAGCGGAGAATTTTCACTTTTCATAGTTTTAGATGTAGTTTTTAGAGAGAGAGGTTCTTTCCTCTTTCTTAGGATTTAGGATTAGGATTCCTCTTAAAGGATTTAGAATTTCAACTCTTCATCAGGTTCAATATTCCTTTTACTTTATATTTCTCTTTTATTTTCAGATACTTTAATGCTTGTATTACTTATGTTGCCTATTTGGCTTATGAGCCATTCATGTTAGGATTTTCTTTATTTAATATAAATTGAGGTATTTCAGACTTATATGTTATGGATGCTTTGGCTTTATCCAAATTACTTTCATTCGAGTAGGTTTTCTTCCCTTTTGGCCTTGGTTGATTAATTGGTAACTCTTGAGTTGTCAAACTCATTGTTGACTGAAAATTGGAATTCTTCAAGAATTAACTCGAGTTCCAATAACTCTAGCCTTTTCCAAGGAAAGACTAGGACCTGAGGAACCAAACTTATTCCAACCACTTGACTTACCTTCATAGTTAGAGGTTAACTTAGTGGGAGAAAAATCCAATTCTCATCACAATTGATAAGGATAACTGGGATAGGACTTCCAGTTTTCATACCTTGCCAAGAGTTTTATTAGTTATTAATTTATTAATTCTTGCAATCTATTTCTCTTGCTTAAAACCTTTTTCAAATCCAAACACTATTTTTCCATAACCAATAATAAATCATACTTCCCTGCAATTCCTTGAGAAGATGACCTGAGGTTTGAATACTTCGGTTTATAATTTATTGGGTTTTGTTACTTGTGACAACCAAAATGTTTGTACGAAGGGATTTTCTGTTGGTTTAGAATCTATACTCACAACGCGACTATATTTTTACAAAATTCTTTACTGGCAAAAATCCTAACGTCAAGCAGCTCAAGGAAAATGAAGAAAGACCTTAGCAAAGTAACTTGCTACAACTGCAAGGAAATGGGGCATTTCAAATCTGATTGTCCCAAGTTGAAGAAGGAGGAGAAGCCAAAAAGAGGAAAGAAGAAGGGATATATGGCTTCATGGGAAGACTTGGAAAATGACTCAGATGATGATGAGGAGCCTGAGACCAAGTCACAACCATGTCTCATGGTAGATCACATAGATCAGGTAGTCTTTCACAACCCTAACACTGAAGATCTTCATCTTATGATATACCACCTTTCTGAAAAAATAAGATGTTTTTTGCTTGATAACCAAGATCTTGAACAAAAAATCACCATCCTTAAAGTTGAAAATGATTTTCTCAAAGAAAAGCTAAGGGAGGCCGAAACTGCTACTGAACTTGTTGAAGAAAATAAGCAGTTAAAAGCTCAACTTAAAAGTTGTGAAAGTAACCATTCTGTTGTTGCATATGTAAACTGTTTTAAAGAAAATGAAGAGTTACAAAAAAGGATCAAAAACCTTGAAAATGACCTAGCCAAGTTCACTCAAAGTTCTGAAAATTTAAATCAAATTTTGGCTAGTCAAAAACCACTTTTTGATAAAGCTGGCTTGGGGTTTCAAAAGACTTTCAAATCTGTTGAAAAACCTTGTTTTGGAAATATTGCTTCATCTTCTAATGACACAAGGTTTCAAAACCCAACCTACTTTAACAAAACAGCAACTCCAAAGTTTTGTAGACTATGCAACTGAAATGGCCACTTTCCCATTCAATGTTTTTTTTTTTTTGGTGAAAGAATGATTGGTGATAAAATTTGCAAAGTAATGGACTAGGACATAAGAGATGGTTTAACGTGAAAGGATCCAAGAAGATTTGGATACCTAAGGTCACTTGAGCTTGTTTTGTAGGTGTGCCTAGCATCCAAATGGAAGGAGAATATGTGGTACATGGACAGCGGATGTTCTAGGCACATGACCGGAAAGACAACCTTCTTCATAAAGCTTGATGAGTATGATGGAGGACTTGTCACTTTCGGTGATGATGGTAAAGGAAAGATAGTGGCCATTGGTAAAGTTGGTAAAAGCTTTTCATCTTGCATAAATGATGTTCTTCTTGTGAATGGTTTGTGGTGGACGAAATTGTGATAAAAGAGTTTCAGGCACTGTTAGAGAAGCTCACAACTCCGTTCAACTAACCAGCAAGTGTACTGGGTCGTCCAAGTAATAAACCTTACGTGAGTAAGGGTCGATCC
This sequence comes from Arachis duranensis, assembly GCF_000817695.3. NCBI lineage: Eukaryota > Viridiplantae > Streptophyta > Magnoliopsida > Fabales > Fabaceae > Arachis > Arachis duranensis. The sequence continues at coordinate 32,187,663 of NC_029780.3, forward strand.
CACAGAGATTGTTGGTATGAAGCAAGCTATGGTCACCTTGTAAATCTCAGTTAGGCAGATTAAATTGGTTTATGGGTTTCGGAAATAGAAATAAGAAAATAAATTATAAAAGGGATAGAATACTTATGCAGACTCATTGGTGGGAATTTCAGATAAGCGAATGGAGATACCGCATGGCTCAAGGATGCCTGCTCTCCTACTGCTTCAACTCAATCCTTCTTACTCCTTTCCATGGCAAGCTGTGTATAGGGGTTCACCATCAGCGGTGGCTACTTTCAATCCTCTCGGGAAAATGATCCTATGCGGCTGTCACTCGAACGGCTAATCGTCTGGAGGCATCACCCATGGCTGATGACTACATCCCATCCTCGCAGTGAAAACTAATGCTCACGCACTCTGTCACAGTACGGCTAATCAC
>NC_029780.3:32189000-32189208 GCF_000817695.3 Arachis duranensis
TTCAACGCCAAGTTACGTCGTCATTCTTCGAATAAAGTATGGACTATTATATATTTCTGGAAAGCTCTGGATGTCTACTTTTCAACGCCGTTGAGAGCGCGCCAATTGTAGTTCTGTAGCTCCAGAAAATCCATTTCGAGTGCAGGGAGGTCAGATTCCAACAGCATCAGCAGTCCTTTTGTCAGCCTTTTTCAGAGTTTTGCTCAAT
>NC_029780.3:32192076-32192925 GCF_000817695.3 Arachis duranensis
GGATGTTGCTTGTTTCTGGCGTTCAGCGCCAGAATGGTGCTCTGTTCTGGCGTTGAACGCCAGCCAGATGCATCTTACTGGTGTTGAACGCCAGTCTGCGCTACCTCCAGGGTGAAAAATTTTTTCTTCTGTTTTTGACTCTGTTTTTAATTTTTTTGATTTTTTTCGTGACTCCTCATGATCATGTACCTAATTAAACACAAAAATAACAAAGAAACAAAATAAAATAAAATTAGATAAATAAAATTGGGTTGCCTCCCAACAAGCGCTTCTTTAATGTCAATAGCTTGACAAGCGCTTCTTTAGTGTCAATAGCTTGACATTGGCTCTCATGGAGCCACAAGGTGATCAGGTCAATGTTAGTGTAGTCCCAACACCAAACTTAGAGTTTGGACATGGGGTCTGAACACCAAACTTAGAGTTTGGTTGTGGCCTCACAACACCAAACTTAGAGTTTGACTGTGTGGGTTCTTCTTGACTCTGAACTAAGAGAAGTTCTTCATGCTTACTCTCTTTTGTCACAGAGGGATGGCCCTGTGCCTTAAACACAAGGTAGTCCCCATTCAATTGAAGGACTAATTCACCTCTGTTGACATCTATCACAGCTCCTGCTGTGGCTAGGAAAGGTCTTCCAAGGATGATGCAATCATCCTCTTCCTTCCTAGTGTCTAGGATTATGAAATCAGCAGGGATGTAAAGGCCTTCAACCTTTACTAGCACGTCCTCTACTAACCCATAAGCTTGTCTCAATGACTTGTCTGCCAATTGTAATGAGAACAAGGCAGGTTGTACCTCAATGATCCCCAGCTTCTCCATTACAGAGAGTGGCATAAGATTTATCCCTGACCC
>NC_029780.3:32193604-32194309 GCF_000817695.3 Arachis duranensis
TGCTTCAAACCAATAATCTCTGTGGATTCGACCCTTACTCACGTAAGGTATTACTTGGACGACCCAGTACACTTGCTGGTCAGTTGAACGGATTTGTGAGCTTCTCTAATCAGTTAGTTAAATTAGTTTTCCTTGGCACATGCCAAGGAGCCATTAATTAAAGATCACAATTTCGTCTTTGGATCCTTAATAGGAAACTCCTTCTTGCTTGAAGGACGTCCCAGGAGGTCTTCCTCACTAGGATTTTCGTCCTCCTCCTCCCTAGTGCATCCGGCCATTTTGATCAAATCAATGGCCTTGCACTCTCCTTTTGGATTCTCTTCTGTATTGCTTGGGAGAATACTGGGAGGAGTTTCAATGACTTTCTTACTCAGCTGGCCCACTTGTGCCTCCGAATTTCTAATGGAAGATCTTGTTTCATTCATGAAACTGAAAGTGGCCTTTGACAGATCAGAGACTATATTAGCTAAATTAGAAGTGTTTTGTTCAGAGTTCTCTGTCTGTTGCTGAGAAGATGATGGATATGGCTTACTATTGTTCAGCCTATTGCGTCCACCATTGTTAAAGCCTAGTTGAGGCTTTTGTCGATCCTTCCAGGAGAAATTTGGGTGATTTCTCCATGATGGGTTATAGGTGTTTCCATAAGGTTCACCCATATAATTAACCTCTGCCATGGCAGGGTTCTCAGGATCATAAGCTTCTTCA
>NC_029780.3:32196489-32197042 GCF_000817695.3 Arachis duranensis
GAAATCATCAAGATCAAACAAGAAGACTTGTCAAGAACAACTTGAAGATCATGAAGAACACTATGAATGCATGATATTTTCGAAAAATGCAAGAAAAAAATTTAAAAGCATGCAATTGACACCAAACTTAAAAATTAACACAAGACTCAAACAGGAACACAAAATATTTTTGATTTTTTTATGATTTTCTAATTTTTTTTGTATTTTTATTGATTTTTATTCGAAAAACATTTTTGGAAAAACGAAAAAGAAAAGAAAAATTTTTGAAAAAGATTTTTGAAAAGAAAATTACCTAATCTGAGCAACAAGATGAACCGTCAGTTGTCCATACTCGAACAATCCCTGGCAACGGCGCCAAAAACTTGGTGGACGAAATTGTGATAAAAGAGTTTCAGGCACTGTTAGAGAAGCTCACAACTCCGTTCAACTAACCAGCAAGTGTACTGGGTCGTCCAAGTAATAAACCTTACGTGAGTAAGGGTCGATCCCACAGAGATTGTTGGTATGAAGCAAGCTATGGTCACCTTGTAAATCTCAGTTAGGCAGATTAAAT
>NC_029780.3:32197395-32221143 GCF_000817695.3 Arachis duranensis
TAATTGTATTGAAACTTGAGGTACAGCAGAGCTCTACACCCTTAATCTATGGTGTGCAGAAACTCCACTGTTGAAAATACATAAGTGAAAGGTTCAGGCATGGCCGAAAGGCCAGCCCCCTGAATGATCAAGAGACCGAATGATCAACGACTACAAAGTCAAAAGATTAAACTGTCAAAAGATGTCTAATACAATAGTAACTTATCCTATTTATACTAGACTAGCTACTAGGGTTTACATGAGTAAGTAATTGATGCATAAATCCACTTCCGGGGCCCACTTGGTGTATGCTTGGGCTGAGCTTGATTAATCCACGAGCTGAGGCTTCTCTTGGAGTTGAACTTCGAGTTATGACGTGTTTTGGGCGTTCAACTCCGGATCATGACGTTTTTCTGGCGTTTAACTCCAGACAGCAGCATGAACAACGCCAAGTTACGTCGTCATTCTTCGAATAAAGTATGGACTATTATATATTGCTGGAAAGCTCTGGATGTCTAATTTCCAACGCCGTTGAGAGCGCGCCAATTGTAGTTCTGTAGCTCCAAAAAATCCATTTCGAGTGCAGGGAGGTCAGATTCCAACAGCATCAGCAGTCCTTTTGTCAGCCTTTTTCAGAGTTTTGCTCAAGTCCCTCAATTTCAGCCAGAATTTACCTGAAATCACAGAAAAACACACAAACTCATAGTAAAGTCCAGAAATGTGAATTTAACATAAAAACTAATGAAAACATCCCTAAAAGTAGCTCAAACTTACTAAAAACTATATAAAAACAATGCCAAAAAGCGTATAAATTATCCGCTCATCAGTTTGAAACACAATTTACTTAGTGTAAGCTAATTATGTGATTTAGGATTTGAAGTTATTTTTAGAAAGTTTGTGTGTTTAGTTGTTTGTGAAAAAACTGGGGATATTTTATTTAAAGCTAAAAGATGCAACAATGTGTATGGATTAACTCTTGAGGACTTGAAAGAACAAAATGTAACATGTTTTACTTCACTTGAATCTGAAAAATGGCTATGGCATAGAAAGTTGGGTCATGCTTGCACGTACCAAATTTCTAAGCTAGTAAAGAAAAATTTGGTTAGAGGAATTCCCAATATCAAATTTGATAAGGCTCTTACTTGTGATGCTTGCCAATTAGGTAAACAAGTAAAATTCTCTTTTAAACCAGAAGATGGAATTTCAACCAAAAGGCCATTAGAGATGTTACACATTGATCTTTTTGGTCCAACAAGAACTCTAAGTTTAGGAGGTAAACACTATGGTTTAGTAGTGGTGGATGATTACTCTAGATTTGGTTGGGTACTTTTTCTTGCTCATAAAAATGATGCTTTTCATGCATTCTCAACCCTTTACAAAAGAATTCAAAATGAAAAAGATTTAAAGATAGCCCATTATCACGGAAAGGAATTTGAAAACCAAGATTTTAAAAAATTCTGTGATGATTTTGGAATTGCTCATAATTTTTCATGCCCTAGAACACCTCAATAAAATGGGGTTGTTGAAAAAAGGAATAGAAGCCTTCAAGAGATGACTAGGGCTATGTTATGTGAAAATGAGGTTCCAAAACTCCTATGGGCTGAAGCTGTAAATACAACATGCTATATTTTGAATAGAACAATAATTAGAAAAGGGTTGAAGAAAACTCCTTATGAGCTATGGAAAGGAACCCCTCCAAATCTTAAGTACTTTCATGTTTTTGGATGCAAATGTTTTGTTCTTAACAACAAAGAAAATATTGGTAAATTTGATCCAAAATCATATGAGGGAATGTTTGTTGGATATTCCACTACTAGCAAGGCCTATAGGATTTATCTCAAAGAACATAGAACTATAGAGGAATCCATACATGTTACTTTTTGTGATTCTAATTTAATTCCAGTACTATGATAGATAATGATTCAGATTGTGAAAAAGCTGGAACAAGTAAAGAAAATCCCAAGTTTGCCCAAATTGAAGAATCTGCCAGTCCAATTTTGTCTCGTCAGATTGGAGGAGACATTTCCATTTTGTCTCCTGAGCCAGCACGGGAAATTGAGACAGTGAGACCAAAATAAACTCATCAAAGCTCAACACCACAAAGGAAGCCTAGAGAATGGAAGTCCATAAGGGGTTATCCTCATGACTTTATCATTGGTGATCCCTCTCAAGGAGTAACAACAAGATCCTCAACCAAAAGGCAATCCGAACCAAGCAATTTTGCACTCTTGTCACAAATAGAGCCCAACAATGTCAAACAAGCTCTTGAAGATCCATCATGGGTGAAGGCCATGCAAGAAGAGCTTGCTCAATTCAACAAGAATGAGGTTTGGACACTAGTACCTCATCCGGATGGTAAGAAGGTAACGGGTACTAAGTGGGTTTTTAAAAATAAACTTGGTGAGGATGGACAAGTTGTTCGTAACAAGGCTAGATTAGTAGCCCAAGGTTACGATCAAGAAGAGGAAATAGATTTTGATGAGTCTTTTGCTCCGGTAGCTAAAATGGAAGCAATTAGGTTGCTTCTTGCCTATGCTGCCCATAAGGGCTTTAAAATGTTTCAAATGGATGTAAAATGTGCTTTCTTTAATGGCTTTATTGATAGAGAAGTGTTTGTCGCACAACCCCCCGGTTTTGAGCATAAATATTTTCCAAATCATGTTTTCAAACTTTCAAAGGCCCTTTATGGCCTTAGGCAAGCCCCAAGAGCTTGGTATGAAAGGCTTAGTGCCTTCTTGTTGGAAAATCAATTTCAAAGGGGTACCACCGACACTAGTTTGTTTATTAAAGCATCTAATGATGATATTCTCCTAGTTCAAGTTTATGTGTATGACATTGTGTTTGGATTGGCCAATGAGTCCTTATGTGAAGAGTTTGGAAAACTCATGACTAGTGAGTTTGAAATGAGTTTAATGGGAGAGCTAACTTTCTTTCTAGGCCTCCAAATTAAACAAACTCCTAGTGGTACTTTTATTCACCAAGGAAAGTATGCTAAATAATTAATCAAAAAATTTGGCCTAGAAAATTCCAAACCAATGGGAACTCCAATGCATCCAAATACTAAACTCGAAAAGGATGATGATGGGAAAGATGTGGATGAAACAAGGTATAGAGGAATGATCGGATCACTTATGTATCTTACTTCCTCTAGACCGGATATTGTTCAAAGTGTGGGTGTATGTTCAAGATTTCAATCTCACCCAAAAGAATCCCATCTTTCAGCCGTTAAACGCATCATTAGATACATTAAGGGAACTAGTGATTATGGTCTATGGTATCCAAAATCTGATGAGTTTTGTGCAGTAGGGTTTTGTGATGCAGATTATGTGGGAGATCGGGTGGATAGAAGAAGCACATCGGGCATGTGTTGCTTCCTTGGAAGCTCACTCAATATGTGGTCAAGCAAAAAACAAGCCACAGTAGCTCTATCCACAGCCGAAGTTGAATATATTTTTGCCTCCACTTGTTGTTCACAATTAATACGGTTAAAAACTCGATTAGAGGATTACAAATTAAAAATCAATAGTATACCCTTGTTTTGTGACAATATGAGTGCCATAAATATTTCAAAAAATCCTGTTTTGCACTCAAGAACGAAGCACATTGAAATAAAATATCATTTCATTAGAGAACATGTGCAAAAGGGAACTATTGATATTCAATTTGTAAAATCCGAAGATCAACTTGCGGATATTTTCACTAAGCCCTTGTGTGAAGACAGATTCTGTGCTTTGAGAAGTAGTTTGGGAATGATAGAATTATGTTCTGTTGATAACTTGTGATTTTTTTTATTCCGTTTAGTTTTGTCTCGTAGGAAAGCAGGAGACAAATTTCAGGATGTGATGAACGGGCCATGTTACAGGGGGAGACTGCGCTGATATTAATTATCTTGGGCCCTACAAAAAAATTTCTTTGACCTTGCTCTGACCCGTTTTTGAGTTTGCCTTAATCATGCTTTTGGGAAGTTGTCAAATCAAATCTTTATCCTTCCCTCATCCCTTGATTCTAGGAACTATTTTCACTTGTCTTGAATTATTATGGACTGCATTATTTTTTCCTCATTTTTTGCAGGGTCCCTCCTTGGTGACAAAAGGGGGAGGAGAAGAGAAAAAATGATGAATTGAAACTGTTATGTTTCATTGATTTGTTGCACTATTTTGCAGACTTGTTTGGCTCTATTTTATGCTCTGATCTGGCTCTGTTTTAAGCACTTTGTGTTAGTGGATTAATTTCGAGTTGAACTTTGATTGTCATTTGCTCAAATACATGTGTGCTGACTGGACCATTGTGTTTTGGTGAAAAACAAATATTCTGCCTTTTGTATGTTGTTTTCATTTATTTTGCAAGACCCCATTGATGACAAAAGGGGGGAAAATGACTGGAAAATTGAAATTAAGAAAACAGGGGATGAAATCCTTTGTGAATTTATGATCACGCTTGTTTCAATTACTTGTTATGGTGATCTGCTTGATGCATGGGATGCATTTGTTTTATCTTTGTAAATATGCCTGTTGTATTTTGGATTAGAGATATGCATTTGACTAGTCTTGATTTATCTTGTGGATGCATTTATTTTTGGCAGTTCCTTTAAACTGTGATATGAAAATTCTGATAGCTGCCATGTTTTAAGATGCCATGTTTTGAGATGATCATGCTTGATTAAAAATATTTTGCTCTGATATGTTGATTGGAAAATATTTTTGAATAGATTGGACAACAACCTTTTGAAAACATCAAAAATATTTTGGTTGATATGAACACAATTGCTTTGTATGTGTTTGAGCAGAAAATCATTTTATGATAACAAAAGAGTTTTGTTTGTCATCCAATTCTGCTCATAAATCAAGCATTCAACATTTCAAAAAATTTATATGTTGAATAACATAGTTGCCTCAAGCTTGATTTTAAAGTTACAGGTATAAAGCTTTCCTTGGAAAAAATAGCATACATTTAGGGGGAGCCATGTGACAATTGGAAAGGGGGAGAAATTCAAATATTCAAAGGGAGTACTCTATACTCTAATCTTTAATTTCTTTCCATTTCAATTTTAATAATGTTTGTCATCAAGGGGGAGATTGATGAGTTTGGAAAACTTTAATTTAATTTGATGATGAACAAACATTATTAAAAATAATTAATTACAAAATTATTAATTTGATCTTAATTCATACTTGCTTAATTAATAATTTTGTGTGTGCAGATTTGCTATTGGGCCGAAAAGAAAAGAAAAATATAACAAGCCCAATTGTATCAAAAATATTCAACCTTGGTATTAAGATATTGTGATTATGGTGGCTGAAATCATGGTTATGATATTTGGGCCAGAAATTGTTACTTAAGCCCAATTGGTTAAATCCATCAGTATTGATGCAAGAATATATGATGAGTAGCTAAATTATTATAATGTTGGGCCAGAATTCAAACTTACCATAAGCCCAATTTATTTTGCTTACATAATCTGAAACCATTAAGCAAAGAAAGCAAAATTTCATTGCCTCTAATGGATCTCATGTTTCATCATGTGATGTAATTCAATTTCATTAAAGTGAAGTTAATACATGGGAACTATGAGAGAGAAATTGTCATTGATTTGATTGATGGCATAATGAGGCACGCTACCTAAAGCAAAGGGAAGTAATTAACTTTAATTCATCAAACCCATTTGATTGCTTCTCTTTCTACACTTTCTTCTCTCTCATCTTTCTTCTCTATTTTCGGTCATAGCAACACAGAGAAAGTATGGAGGCTATGGCTAGACACCGAAGAGAAGAAGATGCACGCTACAAGACCATCAAAATGATGGCAAGAAAAAGTAAAAAAAAAAGTATGTTGTGGCTAAGATTCTCATTCACTTATGGTAAGATTTTGTGATGAGATCTTGGCTTCTTCATACCAAAAATGGTTGAAGGAGATTTTGCCAGCAAGGCAAAGATCTTTGGAGGGATGGCTTGTCTTTGATTCTGCTCAACCACCACATGAAGTAGCTAGGGTGGCGTGATGGAAGAGGAAGAGATTAGAGCAGATAAAGCTATCATCATCATGAAGCATCAAGGGCCAGAAATTCATCTTGGAGAGCAAGCCAAGGATGGAGCGCTCAGATTGATGAAGATTGATGACCAAGGAAGGACTAGAGGTAATTGCATGTTGGGTTTTGCATGAGTTATCTCTTCTCTCTCTCTGGCCGAACCGGTTTTATTTTTTGAAGAAGAAGAAGTTTAGCTTGGTTTGTTTGGTTTCAATCATGAAGGCTTCTCTCTATAAGTAAGAGTGAATAGTCAGGGTTTGAAATAAGGAGAAAGGGTGAAAGTGCAAGACACAGGGTTCTCAGAGCTACCTGAGCTAACATATTTTCTTCTTCTTCAATGTATTCTATTTTGTATTTTTCTGTTTAATTTTGTCATGTCTTGAGTCTCATGGAAAAAGGCAAATAGTGAGGTTTGTATGAAAAAGCCATAGAGCAAAAAAAGGCAGAGAGTGCAAAATTAAAAGAAAAAGCCATAGATGTCCTTAGAGTTCCTTTGTACATCTGTGTTGTGTATCATGATTCTATGGGAATCCCCTTGTAAGTTGGGTTAGCACTTTAAAGTCTGTAATCAAGAAGATTATAGTAAAATTCCATCATTATTGTGATGGAGACTGGATGTAGGCTGCACTGTACTTAGCAGCTGAACCAGGATATATCTGGTGTAATTTTCTCTCTCTTCTATTCTATTTCTATTTTTGCTGCACAGGAGATAAAACCAAAAAATATCTTGTGCCAAGTCACGAGACAAAAAGAAAAGTCTCGTGGCTAGGGACGAGACAAAAATTAAAAGGTCTCCAGAAAGTTGCTTCAAATACCAATAAGTGTTACTAAGCAAAAAAGGGGCTAAGATTCAACCCTCCCCCTTCTGTTAGCCACTGAAACCATCAAAGTGCTTGTGGTGTTTTTGTGCCAAGTGGAGCTTGAGACAGCATTTAAAGTCACGGCTAGGCTCAAAGTGCAAAGAACCAAAGAAAATAGAATGAAAGGAAATTTGTTGTGTTCAAGGATTAAACCAAAGTATAAAGGCCAGGGAATTCATAATATTATCCGGATTCTCATTCCAAATGACAGTAATATTCCTGTGATTTAAAGAATAGTGAGATGCCAAAACTATTCAGGATTATAGTGTATAAATCCCACTTTAAGAAGAGACAGGAGCTTAAGTGAACACTCACCTCTCATGCAAATTCACATCCTAAGCTTATATTTTTGGTTGCTTGAGGACAAGCAGTAGTTCAAGTTTGTTGTTGTGATGCGTGAGCATCTTTTCTATCTTTTCCTAGTGAATTTGCATTCAAATTGTCAAGTTTAATCAAGATTTAACTATATTTTAGCCAATATGGATGCTACTTTGAGTTGTGTGCAATTCTGTTTATTTCATGTAGCATTCGAATGGATTTGATGGAGTTTTTATAGACAAAGAGAAGAAAGTGAATGATGTTGTCAACCCTGACCTCCTGGCACTCCAATGAAAATACCTTAAGTTACAGAGGTTCGATTGACATGATTTTAGTGGCATTGGAAAGCTAACTTTCAGAGATTTCCAACGATATATAATAGTATACACTTCTTATCCAGTTTACTCAGCCATGGTGGCGCCTAACTCGGGATTTTCCAAGTTAGGCGCCAAAGGAAGACTTACACATTAAGTGCATGCTGCCCCCTTCACGCCTAACTTCACAATTGTGAAGTTAGGCGCCAGTCTTATAACACCAAATGGTCCCCACGCTCCTCAAGGAAAGCCACTAAGACCTTCATTTTTTTATTAAACTTTTATTTTATTTATAAATAGGAAAAGATAATATTTAGTTTTAGAAAATATATTTTACATTAATTAGGATTAGATATAAAAGGGAAAAGAATCAGCCCTTCGGGCTCTTCTCTTCTCTCATCTCTTACCTGATTCCGCACTTTACAGTTTTACAGAACCCTAGTTTTCTCTCTGAAGCATGAGCAACTAAACCTCCACTGTTAAGGTTAGGAGCTCTGTTTATTCTATGGATTAATACTATTACTGTTCTATTTTAATTCATGTATTGATTTCAAATTCAAGAATTTTTTCGTTCTTTATCATATGAATCTGTGTGGAACGGAAGTATAACCTTTGTTCTAATTGAGTTCTTGTAAAACTTGGAAAAGCTCTTTGCTTGAACAACAGCTTGAAAACAATTTCTCCTAAATTTCTAATCATCTGGACTTAACGGGATACGTAACATATAATCCTCTTATATTTGGATAATTAGGGTTTCTGTAGCACATAAACTAGTTTTGAACTTAACCCTCTTATTGGAATCAAATGACAAAGGAATTAGCGGTTGACGAAGGTTAGAGAAGACTAAAAAGGTCTAAAGTATTAGGGTTTAGTCACATATAGTTTGCCATGAATTGAATATTGCATGATTAAAATAGTTTGTAAGAAAAGTTAATCTGAAAAATAAATATCTCTGAAACCTTAACTGTTTTCTCCATATATTTCACAACCTGTTTACTACTTGCTTTATTAATTCTCTGAATTTACTGTTTGATGCAATTGAACTCTCAAAGCATTATTTTCTATTTGTCAAACAAAGTAAATCACTCAATCATTGTCGCTTAGTCCATCAATTCTCGTGGGATCGACCCTCATTCACTTGAGGTACTACTTGGTACGACCTAGTGCACTTGCCAATTTATTTGTGAGTTATAAATTCCGCACCAATACCCCTCCCAACCGTTACCCCCTCACCAATCCTCCTTCAATTCCATTAACTTCCAATCAATCCCCTTTTTCTTTTTTTTTCTGTTAACCCAATATAACCCCCTCCCTCCCTCTTCTATATATACCACTATATTTACCTTTTTTTATACTACCATAATAATTCTCGCTCCCTACTCCTTCCTCTTCTAACCACTTCTTCTTTACTTCCATTTACCTCCATTCACTTTTCAATTTCTTAATTCCCTCTCCACTTACCTTTCCTTTTCTTTTTATCCCCTTTTCTTGTCGCTTTCTCCCCACCTACTCCTCTCCCTGTTTTCTCTTTTGCTTTGCTCGGGAACGAGCAAACACTTTAAGTTTGGTGTGGCCGCGCCATTGTCTCTTTTATTTATACTACCCAGGTATCACATTCAAAAATTCATTATCATTTCAATTCTTTCATATTCATTTAAAATTTATAATTAAACTCAGTTTTCATCATTCTTCTTCCTCATCTCATACTCGAAGCAAGTGGACAACGCCATTGCCTCTTACCCGGTCACATATATCTCAATGAAATTCAGGTCTATGTTCAAGTTCATCCTCTGCCTTACTCCACTTCCTTCATAGTCAATAACATCATTAAACATCTCTCAATTCAGTCATATTTCATTATTACTATCATTATCTTTATCAATTACTTCTTACTCAACATTACCCATATCTCATTACATAGTCATCACTCTGTAAATCCTCCTCAATATTCCCTTAACTCATTTAAACTATTCACCCTTGTTCTAAAGCTTAAAAGCTTGCTAATGGGCCCTAAACAAGTGTTATAGATGTTTGGAAAGCTAGAGAAATGGTTTACAATTCAAAACACAACTTGGGAAAAGCTGGCTGGTCATGCATATGCATGAGTGTGAAAATTGCCATACTCACGTACGCATGACATGTTCATATACGTGAGACTAATGGGCAGAGCCCAACACTCCCGTCGCGTATGCATGAGTCCAAAATCCTTCAAAAAGCTGTTAAATTGAAAAAAATCAGTTTTACACACCCAACTTTGAACACGCATAACTTTTTTGTAAAAAAAATCATTTTTAACCCATTCTTCAAACGTTATAAACTTCAAGGATCCAATTTTCGTTCAAAAAAAGTTTCACAAAATTTGGGATTCTAGAAGCCAAGTTATGGCCCGCCAAAGTTGGTCAAAAATCTATTTTTACCAAAAACCTTAATACCAAATGTTTTACAACCAAAAATGTCCCAATGTCCATTAACGTGCGAAAACACTACAAGAAAAATACCCATTCAGCCACACTTTTTTTAAGCTACATTTGAAAAGTGTAGCCTATTCATAGAATAGGGTACGCTTTTCTCCGTATTGCCTTTTCATAAGAGAAAAAGATACACAATTGTGGCATCATTTAAAAAGTGTAGCTGTAGGTATTATAGAAATCACTTATAAAGCGTAGCCGTATGTTGATATATATGGCTTCATTTTTTTGTATCTAAGGGAGCGCTTTTAAAGGGTAGCCTATTTGTTAAGTTTTGGGTGCACTTCAAAAGTGATGTCTAATGTATGCATGGCCAAATCCTAACAACACTTAGTAAATTTTTTATTCCACTTTCAATTCCCTCCAAAAGCACACACGAACCCTTTCTCCCACAACAACTAAACTTCACACCTTCAATTCAAAAAGTGAGACCCTCACCTTCGCTAACCTTTCCCGCACAACAACCCTCACCTTCTCCATCTCACCTTTCAACACTCATCACCTTCCCCTTCTCACCGTCGCCGTTGACTGTAAAGGGAAAATTTTTTTCATCTTTTCACCAAATCAGAAACGGTGTCATATCCCACAATCCCTAATCTAATAAACCCCTTTGTCTCTCTTCTCTGTTCTCTGTCGTCACTCTCTTCTCTGTTCTCTCGTTGCTCTCACCTCTCGTCTCTGGTCTCTAGCTCACTTCTCTCTCGGTTTCACGCGTGCACTTGCTGTCTCAGACTCAACCTCGTCGTTGCGGTTTGTGTCGTCACCATGTCGCACTCAGTCGCCGCCTTCCCTGCGCTCACTTCGCCGGTGGCAGAAGAAGACGAAACCAACATCTTGTCCCTCGGGTGGTGGTGGTCTTCGTTTTCTTGTTTCGGCCATTAATTCAGTTGGTCAGCTTTCTTCACCGTCGATCCCAGGTCAGTTTCCTTCGGCCCTGTTCTTTTAATGTTAATTTCGATGTATCTTAGGGTTTCATAGTGAAATTAGAATTTTATGGTAGTGATGGTTGTTGTTGTATGTGGCTTTTTTTTATTAATTGTTGAAGCTGAATACTAGGGATTTGGAAATTGGAATTGTATTTCTTCACAGTTTTATTGTTGCTCTCTGTGTTTGTGAAAATGCATGTGTTGTAGCACTAGTGTTGTTGTAAAGAGAGTAACTGCTGCTCATTTTCTAAGTCAAGTTGCTGTAAATGGAGAAGCATCTTCCGGGTATAATTTTGCTTCCGGTGGTATGTATCAATTTTTAGTTGGTTCTTTGAAATTTGAGAGGTTTGGGGTTCTGATTTAGGGTTTTTATTTGGGGGTTTTAGCTACTGGATATGCCACTAGGAATTGGGGATTTAGCTTCAGAACGATCCACCTGAATCGCATTTTCCTGCAGGATCAATGGCAAGCAATAGGCTTTCATTTTCTCTCGGTGTCATTTAATCAGAAAAGAAGAGAAACTATTAGTAAGTATAGCTTCTGCTAAATGCATCCATTCATTCATTCATCTTCATCTTTTTCATTCCTATTACTGAATGCATAGTGACTGAACCAAAAAGGAAAAATGAATGTTGCTCTGTGTGCGTCCATGCTTTAAATGTAATTCCTGCACCTAAGCCAAATTGCAACCTGTTTTGATTACATTTTTGTTAATATGCTTTGTTATAAGATCATAAAGCTAAGAGTGTTTCGAAACTGATTCTAATGGATACGAGAATATTATCAGCTTCTACCAATACAGGCTAACTGTGACTGCTCTGCAACATTGCAACTAATTTTTCTATTTTCATTTTATTTAACAAAAGTCTAAACATAATAAAAACAATTTCTTCTTAATCTTAAAAAATTTATTGCTTTGCTATTGTAAAAAATTTAATGGGGACATTTTCAAGGTATCATTATTGTCTTGATTTGGTTCCAGTTATCATTGCTTTTGCAATGAAATTTCATTTCACATGTTTTTTAACATGTCTAAAAATTTGATGGTACAATTTGTTTATTTTATAAAGGATATTGCTTCGAGACTTAAAGCTACTATCAAGTATGCGAAGACTTTGGTTGACCTGTATTACTCAATAGGAAGTTTGGTACTTATAAAGGTAACTATCTGGACTCAACTTAACTATGCTTAGTGAGCTATGTTACATGAGTTTCTATTACATTTCTCTTGGGATAATGGTGTATTGCTGGAAATTTTTTCTTCTCTGTACTTGTGAATTAGGGCTTTATTTCTTCTGAACCTTCAAATGTTATCCAAATATGCCCAAAGTTTCTTCTGTTATTTCTAAATATTGGATGCATGTCTTAATGGGTCAGAATCATAAACAAATAAATAACAAAATAAAAAATGTTATCTATCTCCCCTCTTTGCTACTTTTCTAGTAATTATACACCAATTAGAATTTTTTTCCTTGTTAAATTAATTTTTGCCTAGTAATTTTGGATCATTATAAATATATATTGGTCTCATGCTTATTTTCAATTATGTTTTCTATTCTTTTCCGATTGATGAAAAAGGTTGGTTTTTGCATGACACATTATTCATAACTTAGTTTTCCAATGCAGAACTAGATTTTCGCTTCCCAATGGGAGCGACATTGCATGGGATAAACTCTTTTTTGTCCACAAATCATCTTAAGGTAATCCCATTTTGAACTTTATTCTATTTTATTTTATTTGGTGTTAAGATTGCATGACTATAGTATTATTCAGAAACCTCCTCTCAATATGGTATTTGTACCCAAAGTAAAAAGAAAAAAACATTCTTCATATTCCTCAGTAGGACTCACTGCATTTAACTATTTGTTTTTTATTTATGAATAGACTTATGATAAGGCTAGAAATGTTGTGGCTCTTGCATTGAGTTCAGTTGTCAAAGCTCTTATTAATTCATAAATCATAAGCTTTATCCAAAAAATGATGAAATGCTTTCTAAGTGCTTGCTAGATCATTTGGGACTTTCTAACTCTAATGACTTAATGAGCACATAAAAGAAACATGTAGTCTTGTTTGATTATTCAATTAACTTTTGTAGCTGTTCTAGGCATATGTGTTAGGCTGTTAGCATTTAACAGTTTCTGTACTAATAACAACAATAAATTTTACAAAATTAACCTAATAATCCTCACTAATTGTTATTAAAAAACATTGGTGTATATTGCTTCTTAAAGTGTTTATCTTAGTGCTGTTCAGCTTCTTTTAGACAGCTAGAACTTACTCGAAAGTTGACATGAATGAGCACCTATTAAGTTGTTTATCTAAATAGATAATTTATATTTAATTAATGGCAGAGATGCTGCTTTATTGCAACCAAATTGACTAAGAAAATATGTATTTTTGTAGTATATTTTAGTGGGCTATGTTCGGATATACATGTTGGTGATGATTGTTAATATTTGTTTAGTTGAACTTAGACTATAAACTAGTTATCTACTTGCACAATTTCTAAATAAAAATTGTCATATAAACAATGGTTTGAGTGTTTAAATATTTAAGTATTAGATTTTAATATCATTATAAATAAAAATTATATGTTTTGTTTCTGAATCACTTGTGGCAATGGCTTCTCAGCTTTCCGAGGCAAAGGAATGAGAACGGGCCTTTACAAATAGGGGACACTGGAAGCTTGGAATCAGTTGCGCTCAATGGGAGAAGCCAAGAATTTGCTTCAATATATGTTCAATTCGGTCATCCTAGGTGCTCTATTTGACATCAACAGTTTTTTTCTATTATCAGAAGATTAATGACTTTTTTAGAAGATAGTTATGTAGGATATAATATTTTGGTTTTTCCTAATTTATTAGTAGTAAATTCTAAGTGGTCTCATGCATATTTTGATATGAATATGTTTATTCTAGTGTGAGATGTATGAATACTCAAAATTATGATCATTCTAAAATTTTTGGTTCATTATATAAATATATTTTGTTTCAGGATAAATTTTATTATTTAAAGATTATTGTCTGGTATTATTATGTATTTATTTTTATTTTATAATAATTAACTAATTTAATTAAAAATACAGGATTATATATAATTATACTCTCATTAGATTTTAGATAAAAAATTATTAGAAATTTCTATTTATATATATATATAGAAAATAAAAAAAAAACAATAAGGGACCTAAGACTACACTTATATATAGTAGTTATGGTATATAAAAAAATAATGAGGAAGCTAAGGCTACACTTATAAACGGTAGCCATAGTATACAATGTGGCTACGCTTTACAGGTGATGCAGTAGCGTTGAAAAGTGTAGCCTATTCTGGTAAAATGGAAGCTGAAAAGCGTAGCCTTTGGTCCTGGACAGCATCACTTTAAAAGCGTACCCTATTCCCAAATGTCAAAAGCATAGCCCTTGGTACAGAAAAGCGTAGCCTTTGAGAATAGGCAACGGCCGAATAGGAATCACCCCAGAAAGCATAGCCGTAGCCCAAAAAGCGTAGCTGTAGCCTAAGGCATCATTTTTTTCCACTTTTGGCTACAATTTTCAAGTGTACCTGAATGGGTGTTTTTCTTGTAGTGAAAATTGTCGATTAAGAATTTATAATGAACTAACGTTGCGAGTATAGTCCTTAACCAACAAAGATTCTGCATATCAATTTAAAAAGGGTTTTTGTCACAATATAAGAATAAAATACTGGGAGTATGAATCCCAGGTCGTCTCCCAACGAGTTACTAAGAGAGTGCTATTTATTGATCAGGAGGTTTCTGAGAAATTTGAAGTTGGAGAATAGAATTAAAATAAAAAAAATGAACGAGAGATTTAATTAATTATGATGAAAAGCCTTGACTGGTAGAAGATTAATCGGAAGTTCTATCCTTGTTGGCTTCCCCAAGGTTAATAATAATTGGATGTTGTTCTACTCAGTTATCCCTTACCGAATAAGGGAAAGTTAAGTATTGAGCCAATTTCTATTCACAAGTCCTAATCCTCTCCCTTGGGAAGGATTAGCATTAGTAATTAGAGAGCCAGCCAACAACTTCCAATTACTAATTAACTCTTAAGTATTCCAACTCAAGGTTCTCGTTTTAATCAACTCCCAAGTCAAGTTGGGAATCTACTCCATTGACATGAATACTACGTTCACAGGCATATAAGGGGAATAAAGAGAAGACATGATAAATTGAATAACAACTGAAAAATGATTAAAGGTAAAGGTAGTTCTTTGCATTACTAAATCCCAAAATCATAAACATACGTATCTGAACAGGGTAAATGGGCAATTAAAAGAGTAAAGGAATAAGGAAACAAACTAGGATAATGCAAACTTCAACGGAGGTAGTAAATCTTCCCAATATCCTAATCAAAAGCATAAAACTAGAAATTTATGAATGTTAAGAACCCTAGAGGAAGTACTAATTTTCTCTCTAATATTCCAAAACTAAAACTAAAAACTAAGAATGTGTGAATTGTGTGAATGTGTCTTGAGTCCCTGCTGTCCCCTGGCTCTAGTCTGTGTTTCTGGGCTGAAAACTGGGTCAAAACTCGGCCCGAAATTGCCCCATCATTTTTTGCATTTTCTGCACGTGGCGCATGTCATGCGTACGCGTCAGTCACGCGTACGCGTCGATGGTCTTCTTCGCGTGTCACGTGTACGCGTCAGGTACGCGCATGCGTCGCTGTGCGAATCTCTAAATCACGCGCACGCGTCAGGCACGCACACGCATCGCTCCTTGCTGGTTATTTCCTTCAATTATTGTGATCCTTCCATTTATGCAAGCTTCCTCTCCATCCTCTAAGTCATTCCTACCCTATATAGCCTAAAAACACTTAACGCATGGATCACGACATCGATTGGTCAACACAAGATAAACCATAAAATAGTGGTTTATCAACCTCCCCACACTTACACATTAGCATGTCCTCATGCTAAGCTCAAGGAAACCAAAAAGAATGAATAGGGACAATAGGACTCATGCAATGCAATGTAACCTATACATATGAATGCAACTATATGATGAAATGTATATACCTACTTGGTTAAGGAAATGAACAAGTTTTCCAAGACAAATAAAATTCAGATTCCACTAACTCAAATTACATAATAAAAGATATGTAAACTTGTGAGAAGATAGCTTATGAGAGCTGGGAACATGGAGTCAAGCATTGAACCCTCACTGGAAGTGTATACGCACTCTAATCACTCAAGTGTATAGGGTAATCCACTCTAGTCTCCCCTACTCATGCGTTCTAAAATTTGTTCTTCATCTAACCAATCAACAAATATTTAGTACACACATGCAAACATCATGAGGTCTTTTTCAAGGTTGTAATGGGGCTTAGGTAAGGGTAAGGATACATGTATGGCCAAGTGAGCTAAGAATTGAATTCTTGATTAACCTAAGTTCTCACCTAACGCACACACATTCCCTATGCTTTTAAAATCATGCCTAACTACCCATAGTCTCACTTTTGTGTTTTTCACCTACTCATGAATTTAAATGTTCTTCTATTTTATCTCACATGCATTGATCTTTTTATTGAACTTAACATTGGGGTGCTTTCATAATAACATCAATGCATTTGGTTTTCATAATTTCACATGAGTAGTATTCAAATTTTTAATATTTATCAATTAAGCAATATACATTCTTATTAACCATAGTTCCCATAGTTTTCCACACTTATTTTGACAAACAATCCCTATCCTAAACTAGCCAAAGATTCAATTGGGGTAGTTCTTTGTTTTTTCGCTTAAGCCTAGTGATGTGGTAACATAAAGAACAAAAGGGAATAGAGAAAGCTCAAAGTGGCGAACAAAGGTAATTAGAATGGTAGGCCATTTGGGATAGTGAGCTAATAACAAATGATGGCCTCAATCATACATATGCATGAATACATTAAATAATGGACATATAGAATGGAACAAACCATAGATTGCAATCATAGAGGAGAGAAAACACACAAGAATAAAAATAATGGTTAAATCATGTAACCATACAATTAGGCTTAAAATCTCACTGGGTTGTATATTCTATCTCTAAACCATGTTCCAAATTACAATCTTCAGACAAGTTTAACATAGAAATTTAATTTGAATTAGTGAAATTATCAAAAAATAGGGTCTTAAAAAGAAACTTATTATTTTTCAACCAAGTAAAACACACATGCAAACACTTATTACTGTGCAATTTATCCTATCTAACAAAAGAAAGAAAAAAATAACCTATTGGTGTTGAGAAAAACAATTACCTCCGGAAGTCAGGTACTGACCGACCTCCCCACACTTAAAGCTTGGCACCATCCTCGGTGCCATCGGTCAGGAGTAAAGAGGGGTTGGTAACAGCATCTCCACAGTCGGGGTCGTCATGGCTCCCGGTGTTGGTAGGTGAAGTGTAGTCCGGAGTGTCTAGTTCTTCTTCAGGTAGGTGGTTGCCAACAATTAGCTCCTTGAGGTATGTAAATTGGCACTTGTTACGGCGCTCCTTGCGCTTTGCCTGCCGGTCTAGCCGGTCCAACCTCTGAAGTATCTGAAGGAGCAGCTGATGTGTTGAAGGTGCTTGTGGTGTGGAAGGAGAGGAAATGTTGCTGGCCAGGTCTTCAGTCCCTATTTCAGGGGATGCTGGGGGTCTGATGTACTTCCCACTCGGAACATACTGATCATCCCGAGGGATCATGTTCTTGGTGTCCCCAGCTCTATAGAAAACTCCGGCAGTTGAGATTAGATCTGAAACCAATGCGGGAAATGGTAGGTTGCCCGTAATTTACAGGTGTCACATGGCTTGCCGGATGTGTCTGGGTAAGTTTAGAGGCTAATCTATAAGAATGCACCAAATGAGAACAACCATGTTTGCAGTGAAGGAGGACTCGTGAGTGCTCAGAAAGACATAGTGGGACATGATCTGTGCCCACACTTGAGCCTCCAAGGTAAGTGCTGAAGCCAATATGCCCTTAGGTCGGGATCGATGGTATCCATAGATCCATCGGCTGCCAGGTTGTGCTATAACTCTGAGGACATCATCCCAGTCAAACTAGTATGTCTGGCGCTTGAAAGAGGCTTCTTGGTATGCGTCCAATCCTTCTGGAGCAGGAGGGAGATCTAAAGCTCACTGAATGGCCCCTTTAGATATAGGGACTTGCTTCTGATGGACATAGACAGACTGTAGGGCTGGCATGTGAAAATTGGAGTCGAATTCAACTACCCAAGAGAGGTTGACCTGCCGTGGCTGCCTCCGTAAGAAACCCCATTGTCTCTTTTGAATGTGGGGCTCCATAAAATCAACAACGCGGGCGGGGAAGATAAGAAGGTGCTCATTATTGTAGTTCTGCTCATCCAATATGGGAAACATCTGCTCATAGTAGCGGTTAGTGAACCGCGCAGTGTTCCTTGCTGGAAAAGCTTTCTCGGTTTCATCGACCTTGATGATCCTCTTGACCCGCTTTATTGATGACTTGACTGATATTGAGGATGGTTCTGTAACTAGTGCTCTTTTCGTTCCGCTCATCGCCGATGGCTTGTTAGAGGCTTTCTCTTTACCCTTCCTGGTGGCCATCCTGAAAAAGGAGAAAACAAAGGCACATGAAATCAAGTAGCTAGAATCGGGAGGAGGAAAATATAAGTGATAATCAATGCCAAGGTAAAGAATAATGTCGTAAACACATGGTCGCAATTCCATGTGATTAGGACATCAATGGAAATATAGCATGATAAATTAAGACAATTAGATGCAAGATGTTTATTAGCATGCCGACAAAGGCATGAGTAGCATAGATCAAGCATTAAGAGTTTAATTTGATTATCAAATGTAACAAACTAACAACCACGTTTGTGTTGACAATTATATCTAATCAATAAAAGATTGTAAGGGTTTTGTGAAAAATAGGTAGTAGAGTAGAAGAATAGAATAATTAATAATTCACAATGCCATACGGGCTTTTTCACAAACACTTAGTATGCATGTAAAATATGTTAGGAAAAGAATGGAATCCAAACATGCATGCAACCCAAAAATTAATATTAATTGTCAAATCACTCCCTAATATATCCACAAGCAATTATAGAAGAAAACAATAACCCAATTAAATTTCTAACACCAATTAAAAGAATGCAAAAAGAAGATATAAATAGAAAGAAGTAAAGAAAGAAGATAGGAAGAAAGAACCTTGAGAAGAAGATGAAAAGAGAGAGGTGATGGAGGATGTGAGTGGGAAAGAAGTAAGAGTAGAAGAAGAAGAAGAGGATAGAAAAGATAGAAGAAGAAGAAGAAATAAGAAGGAAGGAAGAAGAAAAAATTAGGATTGAGGGAAGAAAGGATAAGAAATCTGGCGGCGTTCTGGTCTAACCACGCGGGGCATGCGACGCGTACGCGTACAGCACGCGTACGCGTACAGCACGCGTACGCGTGGGTCGCATGAAGTTCAAGTGACGCGTAAGTGTCTGGGACGCATACGCGTGATCTCAGTTTGTGTGAATCATGTGAAGGCCGCCTCGCTCATGCACAACTCTCTGTTTGTTCTGGGTTGTGGCCAATAATTGCACATGACGCGTGCGCGTGATGCACGCGCACGCGTGGATGGCCAGTAAGGGAAAATGACGCGCACGCGACAGGGATGCACACGCGTGACAGGGTTTGTACGTCTAGCACAGTTCTAGCCCCCCAACCATCACAACTCGTTGTTCAGTATGCTATTTACGCAGATTTCTTGGGTCACGCGTACGCGTCAGGGACGCTTACGCGTGGTCTGCTGAAAGCGCAAGTGACGCGCATGTACGCGAAAGTGAAGCTTGTGCGTCGAACACCCTTTTTATTTATGCATAATGCAGGTGATAATGCAGAATACAGAATGTATGCAGTGATAATGAGAAGAGTCACTAAAATAAAAACTAAGAAGAGAGGAACGATCATACCATAGTGGATTATCTCCCACCTAACACTTTGCTTTTACGTCCTTATGTTGGACGGTCATAAGCTCAGTCCGTTACTGTTGGTGGATCTTCCAAGAGGAAGATCTCCAGCTCCTTGTTGTCCTTCATCTTCTCACCGTGGTAGAGCTTCAAGCGGTGACCATTGACCTTAAAGACATTGGGGTTTGAAGGGTGACTCAAGTGGAAAACGCCATATGGCTCAGCCTTTTCCACTCTGTAGGGGCTTGTGAGTATAGTGGTTCAAAGCTATGTTGAGGCGGGAGTTCATAGGCATATGGTGGTGGTTGTTGATAATCAAAAGAGCACTCACCATAGCCATTATCTTGATATGCTTCTTTGAATGGCTCTTGGTCATAGTATGTTGGCGGAGGCTGTTGCCAAGAGGGTTGATCAAATCCCTGTGGCTCCTCCCACCTTTGATTCTCCCATCCTTTATGCATGTTCTTATTGTAATCTCCTCTTCCTGCAACATGATTATAACCAAACTCATAGCCAAAGGGGTGAGAATTCATAGTAGAAAATAAAAACAAAAACTAGTAAGAATAAGCAACTAAGTCCTAAAACTAACAAAAAGCAAAAAGCAAATATTTACAATAACCAATAATAAGGCACACGTTTGCAATTCCCCAGCAACGGCGCCATTTTGACGAACTGATTCTTGCGTGGTCTAGAATTTTACAGTAAATTCTCGTTGCAAGTATAGTATCTAAACCAACAAAAATCCTTTCGTACAAAAACTTGGTTGTCACTTAAGCAAACCCAATAAAATTAAACCGAAGTATTCAAACCTCGGGTCGTCTCTCAAGGAATTGCAGGGAGTGTGCTTATAATTGGTTATGGAAAAGTGTGTTTTTGGGATTTTTGAAATAAGGAACAAAGAAAGTAAATGGCAAGAAAGTAAACTAATAGCTAAGAAGGCTCTTGGCAAGGTATGAGAGTTAGAAGTCCTATCCTAGTTATCCTTATCAATTGTGATGAAAATTGTCTATTGTTCCCACATAGTCAACCTTTAACTATGAAGGTGCATCAAGTGGATAAATTAATATGAATCCTCAAGTCCTAGTCAACTCCCAAAGAAAGACTAGAATTAGTAGAATTCAAATCAATTAGCAACTTCCAATTATCAAGCAACAAAAGAGTTTGATAACTCAAGAATCTCTAATTACTCCACCAAAGCCAAGAGATTCAATAACAACAAATGGAGAAGCAAGCATTAAACACGAAATACCTCAAATTGCATTAATAAAAAAAATCAATACTAACATGAGAATTCATAAATTAAAGTAATAGAATAAATAAAAGTAGAAGAGAAACAAAATTAAAGGAACATTGAACCTGGAATTGGGAAGAAATAAACCTAAACCTAAGAGAAATCCTAAATCCTAAAACCTAGAGAGAGGCTCTCTAGAAAACTACATCTAAAACCTAAAAATTATGTGAATGAGAAATTGTGTGATTGAATGAATAAATGAATTCCCCCACTCTGTAGCCTATAATCTGTGTTTTCTGGGCCAAAAACTGGGTCAAAAACAGCCCTCAGTGATTTCTGATACGTACAGGTCGCAGCTCTGTCACGCGTACGCATTGTCCATGCGTACGCGTGGATTGAACTTTTGCCAGGTCACATGTACCCGTGATCCACGCATGCACGTCGCCTAAAAGCATGGAAACTATAGCAAATTATATATCGTTGCGAAGCCCCATATGTTAGCTTTCGAACGCAACTAAAACTGCCTCATTTGAACCTTTGTAGCTCAAGTTATGATCGATTGAGTGCAAAGAGGTTAGGCTGGACAGCTCAGCAGTTCCTTCAATTACTTGTATTCCTTCCACTTTTGCATGCTTCTTTTCCATCCTCTAAGTCATTCTTGCCCTATAATCTCTGAAACACTTAACACACATATCAAGGCATCAAACGGTAATAAGAGAGGATTAAAATTAGCAAAATTAAGGCCAAAGAAGCATGTTTCCAATCATAGTACAAAATCAGGAAGGAAAATGTAAAACATGCGATTTCTATGAATAAGTGTGAGATTAGTGGATAAAATCCACTCAATTAAGCACAAGATGTACCACAAAATAGTAATGCATCAAATATCCCCACACTTAAACATTAGCATGTCCTCATGCTAAGCTCAAGAGAGACTATAGAGAGTGAAGAGGAATGGTATAATTTATGAGATGCAACTTATCTATATGAATGCAACTAAATTCAAAATGCTTTTACCTACATTGGTGAAAAGTAAATAAACCTTTCAAGAACAAATATGAACTGGATTTCACTAATTCAAATCATAAAATGAAGTACAAATAAACTTGCAGAAGAAAATATCTCATGAAAGCCGGGAACAAAGAATCGAGCATCGAACCCTTACTGGAAGTGTATGCACTCTAATCGCTCAGGTGTTTAAGGTTCGATCTCTCAATTCTCTACTAAGCTTGCTTTCTAAGACTTGCTCTTCTTCTACCAATCAACAAAATTTTAATGCACAGATACACATATCAAGAGGTCTTTTAAGGGTTGTAATGGGATTAGGGTCAAGGTAGGATTGTATTTGGTTAAATGGACTAAAACATGAATCCTTGATTAACCTAAACTTTTCACTTAGCCTAAGACATTTCATGTAATTACAATGCAAAATCTAACTGCCCATTAACTATGTTTACCACATATTCATGCATCCCAAATTTAAGTACAACTCATATGCATTGATATTATTACTTAACTTGGGGCATTTTGTCCCCTTTTTATTATTTGCTTTTTTTCATTTCTTTTTCTCATAATTTTTTTCTTTCTTTTGCTTTTCTCAAGGCATATGATTAAGGTATTGAATGCATAAACATCTTCTCAACATTCTTTCATATTTTCACAAAATTCTAACATACTCAATTCTCAAACCGAACGTTTCCTAACCCAATTTCCCCACACTTAATTCATGAGCACTCTCACTAGTCTAAGCTAACTAAGAATTCAAATTAAGGACATTATTGTTTTTCGCTTATAGTTAATGATGTGCTAAAATAAAAAATAAATGGGGTAAAATTGGCTCAAAGTGGTTTGCAAAGGATAATGAAAATGGTAAGGCCATATGGGTATGTAAGCTTAGTGAAACAAAGACCTCAATCATATAAGTGCATGCATATATTAAACAATGGAAATATAGAATTAAGCAAGACAAAGATCACAGTTTTAGAGAGAACAACACACACCAAAAACAGAATATTGGTTGGTAAGATGCAACCAATCAAATAGGCTCAAAATCTTACTAGTTTAGTGTGTTCGAGCTCCAAACCATGTTCCAAAATAAATTTTCCTCAAACAAGTTTAACAAAAATTTAATTCAAATTAGTGAAATGCTATAAAATGATTTCTTGAAAAAGAATTTATCACTTCAACCAAGTAATGTTATAATATGCAAAAAATCGAACAAACATGCAATCAGACATGCAAATGCAACTATGAACTAACAAAAAAATTAATGATGAGCGGATATTTTATACGCTTTTTGGGGGTAATTTCATGTAGATTTTAGTATGTTTTTAATTAATTTTTAGTATAATATTATTAGTTTTTAGGCAAAAATCATATTTCTGGACTTTACTATGAGCTTGTGTGTTTTTCTGTGATTTCAGGTATTTTCTGGCTGAAATTGAGGGAGCTGAGCAAAAATCTGAGTTAGGCTGAAAAAGGACTGCTGATGCTGTTGGATTCTGACCTCCCTGCACTCGAAATGGATTTTCTGGAGCTACAGGAGTCCAATTGGCGCGCTCTTAACGGCGTTGGAAAGTAGACATCCAGGGCTTTCCAGCAATATATAATAGTCCATACTTTGCGTGAAGATAGACGACGTAACTTGGCATTAAACGCCAAGTATATGCTGCTGTCTGGAGTTAAACGCCAGAAAAACGTCATGATCCGGAGTT
>NC_029780.3:32221527-32239307 GCF_000817695.3 Arachis duranensis
TTGAGAACCGACAGATGATTAGCCGTGCTGTGACAGAGCATAGGAACGTTTTCACTGAGAGGATGGGAGGTAGCCATTGACAACGGTGACACCCTACATAGAGCTTGCCATGGAAGGAACCCTGCGTGTGGGAAAAGGATTTCAAGGAAAAGTTGAGAATCAGAGGGCAAAGCATCTCCAAAACTCCAACATATTCTCCATCAATAAAGTAACAATTCCTTATTCCAAATACTTTGACTTCTTATCATTAAAACGAATTAATCCTATTGCCATCCTGACTAGGATTAATAAAATAAACATAGATTGCTTCAAACCAATAATCTCCGTGGGATCGACCCTTACTCACGTAAGGTATTACTTGGACGACCCAGTGCACTTGCTGGTTAGTTGTGCGGATTACAAATTCGTGCACCAATTAAACATTGGTGTTGAGTCAAAAAGTAGTTACCCGCGGAAGTCGGTATCAACCTCCCCACACTAAAAGATTACACCGTCCTCGGTGTATGCAGAGATGTACAAGTGGATGGGTGGCTCTAACTGATGCTTTTTCTCCAAAGATTGTGTGGAGGACGTGTTTATCGCCCCCAGTTAGACTTTTCCTTTACCCCTCTTTGGTGGCCAGCCTGAAAGAAGAGCAAAAGAAAGAAGAATGAACCACAAACAAAAATATAAAAATAGACAAAATCTAGGTGGGCTAATGCCAAATAATAATGAGGTTCTCAACTACATGGTAGCTACAACATGCAAATGAGAAAATAGTAGAAGCAAATGGCATATCAATAGTGCATAAATTGCAACAATGGGGGAGAGATAATGGGTAAAGAAAGACTATATAAATTCATGTCAATGCAAAAGGAGTACAAGTATCATAAAAGATTAGCATTGCCTTATAAATGATATCACCCAACAATATAGAACAAGTCACTAAGCACCAAAAGAATGCAAGAAAAGATGTAACAGTCAAACAAGAACATTTTACAACAGTGATAAAATAGGAAAGTAAAAAAGGAGATAAAAACATGAACAAAATTAAAATACAATGAAGGAAAGTATGCAAATGTAATATGTAAAAGGGAATGAAAGAGAATAAGGAAGGGAGGTGATGAAGAAGAAGAAAGGAAGAAAGGAGGAAGAAAGAAGGAGAAATGATAGAAGAAAGAAGTAGGAAATCGAAAACAGGGCGCGATGTGTGCGCGTGCATCACGCGCACGCGTGAAAAGTGAGTTGGCCATTCGACGCGTAAGCGTTGCCCATGCATACGTGTGGGTAGTCTGGAAGCAAAATGACGCACACACATCAGGGACGCATACACGTGGGGTGAATTTGTGCCTCTAGCACAGTTCCATTGCAAGGGCAGCACAACTCTCGGGTCAAACACCCATTTACGCCGATTACCATATCTACGCGTGCGCGTGTTTGACGCATACGCGTGGATTTCCCAAGTTGCAAGTGATGCGCACGCATGCTCGACGCGTACGTGTGGGTCGAATTGTGCGCAGAGCACACCAGCCACACAATTCCATCACAACTTTTTGTTCGTTGGATAGGATAGCAAAATTGGGAATCGACGCGCACGCGTGGCCTACACGCACGCGTGGGTTGCCCCTTTTTTTTTGCAGAATGCAGATGAATATGCAGAAATTATGAATGAACACTAATAAAAACAAAACAAAATAAAACTAAGAATGAAAAGGAATGATCATACCACGGTGGGTTGTCTCCCACCTAGCACTTTTAGTTAAAGTCCTTAAGTTGGACATGTGATGAGCTCCTTGTCATGGCGACTTGTGTTTGAACTCGTCCAGGAATCCCCACCAATTTTTGCAATTCCAGTAGCCTCTGGGATCCCAAACTAGGCACATCAAGCTTCCAAGCAAATGTTAACAAGTGACAAGGCCCCAAGATTGAGGAAGGTTGAGGTGTATTCCGGGGTCCCAAACCTTACTTTTGCACCCGTCTTCTTGTTGATCATCATTTTTCCAACCCTTGCATTTAGATTTTGAGCTCCCAACCACAACGAACCTACGATTGTGTTGCCAACCACCAACCATATCCCTCTTACTCTTAAAGCCACAAAGAGCTCTAAGCTGACTATCTGTCTCAAGTAAACCATATTCAAGTGGAAAAGTAAAGGTCAAGGATAAGAGTTTTACCCACTTGAATATTGTATTGGATGGTAATGGATTTGGGGGAGGGGTCTCCAACAGCTTTGGCAAGGTGATTTCAAGCTCCGTTCCCTTGAGCTCCTCCTTGACAACTTCCACCTCTTTGCAAGCCTCTTCAACTCCAACTGCAACCTCATCAAATTCTTCTAATTCGTCCCCATCATAAGTTGGAGGTTGAGAAAAGTCTACCTCCACATCATTTTCAAATTCACTTGGAGAAGGTTCTTTAAACTCAATGGGTTCAATCGCAGATGCGAGGTCATCACTAGGATAGCTTGATTCATGCTCATCATCACCAAGGAAACTTACCTCTTGATTTATTCCGTCCAATTCTTTATAAGGAACATGCCTTGGAGGTTGTGCACCACCCTCCTCAACATCAATTTCGATCTTATTGGAGGAATACTCTACGATTCGGGATTCCCATGGAGGTTCAGCATCTCCTAGATCTTTAACTACTTCCACCTCTTCTCTGGCAAGCGTAGCTTCTTCCAATTGTTCCAATACAAAATCATGCCTCTCACTGTCCACCAGAATCTCTAGTGTTTACTTCCTGCTACGTTCTTCATTAGATTCTCCACATGAAGCTTTGGGGGTTCCTTGAGTGTCCAAATGTTGGGAAGCTAATCGGTTTATTGCTTGCTCCAGTTGATGAAAAGCTGCATGAAATTGATCCACTATTTCCTTGAGATGATCCTTTGGTTCTTGTTACGCTCGGGTTGCATGATTAGGATCATATGGCTCTTGGATGGGTGGATATGGACATGGTGTATATGGAGGTGGTGGTTCTTGGGAGTAATTGGGTTGGAATTGGGGTGGTTCCATATATGGTTCATATGGCTCATAGGGTGATTGGTATGGTGGATATGGATTAGGGCCATATGGGGGTGTTTGGTGGTAAGGGGCTTGTGAGTATGGTGGTTCAAAGCTATGTTGAGGCGGCAGTTGATGAGCGGATATTTTATACACTTTTTAGGGGTAATTTCATATGGTTTTTAGTATGTTTTAGTTAGTTTTTACTATATTTTTATTACTTTTTAGGTAAAATTCATATTTTTGGACATTACTATGAGTTTGTGTGTTTTTCTGTGATTTCAGGTATTTTCTGGCTGAAATTGAGGGAGCTGAGCAAAAATCTGATTCAGGCTGAAAAAAGACTGCTGATGTTGTTGGATTCTGACCTCCCTGCACTCGGAATGGATTTTTTTGGAGCTACAAGAGTCCAATTGGCACGCTCTCAATTGGGTTGCAAAGTAGACATCCAGGGCTTTCCAGCAATATACAATAGTCCATACTTTGCGCAAAGATAAATGACGTAAACTGGCGTTTAACGCTAGTTCCATGTTGCATTCTAGCGTTGAACGCCAGAAACAAGTTACAAGTTGGAGTTGAACACCAGAAATAGCCCAGGCACATGAGAAGCTAAAGTCTCAGCCCCAGCACACACCAAGTGGGCCCCAGAAGTGGATTTCTGCACTATCCATCTTATTTTACTCATTTTCTGTAAACCTAGGTTACTAGCTTAGTATTTAAACAACTTTTAGAGATTTATTTTGGATCTCATGACATTTTAGATCTGAACTTTGTACTTTTCGACGGCATGAGTCTCTAAACTTCATTGTTGGGGGTGAGGAGTTCTGCAGCGTCTCGATGAATTAAGGCAATTATTTCTGTTTTCCCTTCAAACACGCTTGTTTCTATCTAAGATACTAATTCGTACTTAAACATGATGAATGTGATGATCCGTGACACTCATCACCATTCTCAACCCATGAACGTGTGCCTGACAACCACCTCCGTTCTACATTCGATTGAATGAGTATCTCTTAGATTCCTTAATCAGAATCTTCGTGGTATAAGGTAGAATCCATTGGCAGCTTCCTTGAGAGTTTGGAAGGTCTAAACCTTGTCTGTGGTATTCCGTGTAGGATTCAGGGATTGGATGACTGTGACGAGCTTCAAACTCGCGAGTTTTGGGCGTAGTGACAGACGCAAAAGGATCAATGGATCCTATTCCAACATGATCGAGAACCGACAGATGATTAGCCGTGCTGTGACAGAGCATTTGGACCATTTTCACTGAGAGGATGGGAAGTAGGCATTGACAACGGTGACACCCTACATACAGCTTACCATGGAAGGAGCCTTGCATGTTTGAAAGTAAGAAAGCAGTATGTTGCAGGGATTCAGAAGACAAAGCATCTCCAAAACTCCAACATATTCTCCATTATTGCGTAACAATTACTTATTTTAGGCCCTTTCACTTTTTACAATTGAAACTAAAGAACCCTATTGGTATCCTGACTAAGAATAATAAGATAACCATAGCTTGCTTCAAGCCAAGAATCTCCGTGGGATTCGACCCTTACTCACGTAAGGTATTACTTGGACGACCCAGTGCACTTGCTGGTTAGTTGTGCGGAATTACATAGTGTGAGTGTAGTTTTCGTGCACCAAGTTTTTGGTGCCGTTGCCGGGGATTGTTTGAGTTTGAACAACTAACGGTTTATCTTGTTACTTAGATTAGGAAAAATTTGTCTTTTTGTTTAGAGTCACTATGATTGCATCTTCTATTATTCCTTTTAAAAATCTTTCAAAAATATTATTTTTCTTTATTAGTTTTTAATTTTTCTTGGAGTCTTTTGTTTGAGTTTAGTTTCATATTTTATGTTTGGTGTCAATTGCATGCTTTTCTTTTTCTTTCAATTTTCGAATTGCATGTTCTTTGTTTTTCCTTGATCTTCAAATTATTCTTGTCAATTTCTCTTGTTTGATCTTTGGTTTGTCTTGTTTTGTGTCTCTTCTTGTTTTTCTTGTGCTTTTTCAAAATATTAGTTTTCAAAAAAAATATTTTTATTTATTAAAAATACCTCTTTAAAACACGTTATATTTATAGCTCAATTGGCTAGAGCGTTGGTTTGTGTTCTTGGTAATTGGGTATCTTCTTTTTAAAATCTTTTTCAAAAATAATTTTTCTTTGATTAAATCTTGAGCCAAACTTTAAGTTTGGTGTTCTCTTGTTAATTTTTCTTTAGTTTTCGAAAATTTTAAATTGGTTTTCTAAAAATCTTAAGTTTGGTGATCTTTCTTTTGTTCTTGATGTTCTTGTGAGTTTTCAAGGTGTTCTTGAGTCTTCTTTGTGTTTTGATCTTGAAATTTTTAAGTTTGGTGTGCCTTGGTGTTTTCCCTCCAAAATTTTCGAAAACAAGGAGCATTGGATTTAAAAATTTTTAAGTCTTGTGTCTTTTGTGTGTTTTTCTCTTTCATAATAAATTCAAAAATAAAAAATATCTTTTCTAACTATTTTTAAGCAAATAATTTGAAATTTTTTCATAAAAGTTCATATTTTAATTTTAAAATTTTAAAATCATATCTTTTTCAAAAAATATACTAACCACTTTCTCTCTCCTCACTTTTTCGAAAAAAAATTTTAAATATTTTTTTAATTTTATTTTTATTTTATTTTCAGTTTTTATTTTATTTTATTTTATTATTTCGAAAATTATTTTTTTTAAAATAAGATAAATAAAATAAATCCAAATCATCTCCCTTTCTCCATCATGGACCTAAGTGGAAATGAACAGTCCAGAAGGACTCTGGGGTCATATGCTAACCCCACTACTGCTTCATATGGGAGTAGTATCTGTATACCCTCCATCAGAGTCAGTAGTTTTGAGTTGAATCCTCAGCTCATTATCATGGTGCAGCAAAGTTGCCAGTATTCCGGTCTTTCACAAGAAGAACCTACAGAGTTTCTGGCACAGTTTTTACAAATTGCTGACACAGTACATGATAAGGAAGTAGATTAGGATATCTACAGATTATTACTGTTTCCATTTGCTGTAAAAGACCAAGCTAAGAGGTGGTTAAATAACCAACCTAAGGCTAGCATAAGGACATGGAAACAGCTGTCAAAAAAATTCCTGAATCAATATTTCCCTCCAAAACGGATGACACAGCTAAGGCTGAGCATCCAAAGCTTTAAACAAGGAGATAATGAATCCCTTTATGATGCCTGGGAGAGATACAGAGAAATGTTAAGAAAATGCCCCTCTGAAATATTTTCAGAGTGGGTGCAGTTAGACATCTTCTACTATGGGCTTACAGAGAAAGCTCAGATTTCTCTAGACCACTCAACTAGTGGATCTATCCACATGAGAAAGACAATTGAAGAAGCTCAAGAGCTCATTGATACAGTTGCCAGAAATCAGCATCTGTACCTAAGCAGTGAATCTACCATGAAAGAAGAGGCTAAAACAGTAATTGATGAACTCAGTCCTGCAGAACAAGTTACTAAATTCAATCAGCAATTATATTTTCTAACAAAACAGCTAGCCGAATTCAAGGAGATATTGCAAGAAACAAGAATGGCTAATATGAATATGGAAGTGCAATTAAAGCAAACAAAACAGCAGTTATCAAAACAAATAACAGAAGAGTGTCAAGCAGTTCAATTAAGAAGTGGAAAAACATTAAATACCTCACTTCAAGGCAGCAAGAAGCCAAGAAATGAACAAACTGCTACCCAAAATCCCTCTGAGGACAGTAAGAGCCCATGGAGGAGCAATTATGGCATTCAAACACCAGAAAAAGGTGAAGAGCTGGCGTTAAACACCCAACCTATGCTCAGTTCTGGCGTTCAAACGCCAGAAACAAGTAAGAAGTTGGCGTTGAACGCCCAAAGGAAGCTCAGTTCTGGCGTTCAGCTGCCAGAAATAGGTAAGGAGTTGGCGTCTAACGCCACTCCAGCTTCCACCCCTGGCATTCAAACGCCAGTGGGGGATCAGACACATACAAGTGCTGATAGCAACCCCTCTAAAAAGGCTTCTCAACCCACATCTATATGCAATAAACCTACAGCAACTAAGATTGAGGAATACAAAGCCAAAATGCCTTATCCTCAGAAACTCTGCCAAGCAGAACATGATAATCAATTTGCCCGCTGATGCTGATGTGGCAGAAATTGGCGAGTTAAGAAATTAAGAGATACGTTGCAAGTACAGTCCTTAACCAGCCGAAAATCCGCTTATCAATTTAGAAGGGTTGTCACAATATTGAAATTAAAATACTGGGAGTATGAATCCCAGGTCGTCTCCCAACGAGTTGCAGAAAGATGTGCTATTTTAATAATCAGGTGTTTTCAAAAATGGTTGAGTTGATAAACAGAAAATTAAATCAGAGAATTTAGATAATTTAAATAAAAGCCTTGACTGGGAGTAGATTAGTTGGAAGCCCTATTCTTATTGAAGTACTCTCAAGATTTATTGATAATTGATGGTTACTGTGCTTAGTTATCCCTTACTAGGTAAAGGAAAGTCAAGCAAGTTGGAAAGCTATTTCTAGTCACAAGTCCTAATCCTCTCCATCCCTTGGGAAGGACTAGTGTCAATGACTAGAGGGTGATCCAACAATAAACCCAATTACAATTTTTTCTCTTGAGTAATCCAACTCAAGGTTTCCTTTCAATCATCTCCCAATCAAGTTATGGAACTACTCACTCATCATAATTATAGACTTCACAGAATCAATGGGGAAAATAAAAGAAGACATAATAAATAATAATAAAAGGGATTAATTAAAAATAAAAATAGTTATGTATTAATAACTAGTGAAAATAATCCAATGTCAACTATGGAGGAATTAAGAATATGGAAGAATAATTGAAAAGTAAATAACAAACTATAGTGACTGGTACCAGAGATAGACTCTTCTCAAAGCTAAAGCCAAAATCTTCAAAATCCTAATTATGAATGTTCAAGTGAGAAACCTAGGGGAGGAGTAAATTCATATCTAAAAACTAAAAATTATGCGAAATGAATGTTCCTTTGTCTCTGCATGTTCCCTCGCTCTAATTTGTGTTTCTGGGCCAAAAACTGGGTTGAAATGCAGCCCAAAAACTCTACCAACGACTTCTGAAATTCTGCAGATCACGCACGTCACGCGGCCGCGTCGTCCACGCATTCGCGTCACTTAGCGTTTCTCGTACCACGCGTGCATGTCGTCCATGCATTCGCGTCGTTCGTGCAGTTTCCAATCCACGCGGTTGCGTCAGGCACGCGAGCGCGTCACTGTGATTTCTTCCGTTTTGCACGGTCGCGTCAGCCATGCGACCGCGTGACTTCTCGCTGGTCATCTCCTCAATTCTTTGTGTTCCTTCCATTTTTGCACGCTTCCTCTTCATTCCTTATGCCATTCCTGCCCTTTGAAGCCTGAAACACTTAACACACAAATCACGGCATCGAATGGTACAAAGGAAGATAAAAATATATAACTAAAAGATTTTAGGAAGTAAGTTTTT
Source organism: Arachis duranensis (assembly GCF_000817695.3). Taxonomy (NCBI): domain Eukaryota; kingdom Viridiplantae; phylum Streptophyta; class Magnoliopsida; order Fabales; family Fabaceae; genus Arachis; species Arachis duranensis. The sequence goes on from NC_029780.3 coordinate 32,229,991, forward strand.
AATGATAGGATATTTTTAGGAAGGAATTGTAAATACATGCAAATCATATGAATAAGTGGGTTAAGACTTGATAAAACCATACAATTAAATACAATATGAATCATAAAATAGTTGTTTATCACCTGCTTTGCAGACTATCTCGGGACTCTTGAAATAAAGATTCTGTTTGTAGAGGCATTTGAGCAAATACCCTCTTATGCTAAGTTCATGAAAGAGATCTTAAGTCATAAGAAGGATTGGAGGGAAACTGAAAAAGTCTACCTCAATGAAGAATGCAGTGCAGTCATTCTGAAAAGCTTACCTGAGAAGCTTAAAGATCCCGGAAGCTTTATGATACCATGCACATTAGAGGGTACTTGTACCAAGCAAGCTCTATGTGATCTTGGGGTAAGTATCAACCTAATACCTGCATCTACTATCAGAAAGCTTAGCTTGACTGAAGAAGTCAAACCAACCCGGATATGTCTCCAACTTGTTGATGGCTCTATTAAATACCCATCAGGCGTGATTGAAGACATGATTGTCAAGGTTGGGCCATTTGCCTTTCCCACTGACTTTGTGGTGCTGGAAATGGAGGAGCACAAGAGTGCAACTCTCATTCTAGGAAGACCTTTCTTAGCAACTGGACGGACCTTCATTGACATCCAAAAAGGGGAAGTAACCCTGAGAGTCAATAAGGACGAGTTTAAGTTGAATGTTTTCAAAGCTATGCAGCATCCAGACACCCCAAATGACTGCATGAGCATCGATATTATTGACTCTCTGGTAAAAGAGGTCAATATGACTGAGAGTCTTGAATAAGATCTAGAGGATATCTTTAAAGATGCTCAGCCTGATCTGGAGGAACCAAAGAGAATAATAAAACCTCTGAAAATCCCTTAGGAAGAGGAGAAACCTCCCAAACCCGAGCTCAAACCATTACCACCATCCCTGAAATATGCATTTCAGGGAAAAGGTGATACCTTTCCTGTAATCATAAGTTCTACCTTAGAGCCACAGGAAGAGGAAGCACTAATTCAAGTGCTAAGGACACACAAGACAACTCTTGGGTGGTCTATCAGTGATCTTAAGGGCATTAGCCCAGCTAGATGCATGCACAAGATCCTATTGGAGGGTGACGCTAAGCCAGTGATTCAACCACAGAGGCGGCTGAATCCAGCCATGAAGGAGGTAGTGCAGAAGGAGGTCACTAAATTACTAGAGGCTGGGATTATTTATCCCATTTCTGATAGCCCCTGGGTAAGCCCTGTCCAAGTCGTCCCTAAGAAGGGTGGTATGATAGTGGTTCATAATGAAAAAATGAACTGGTTCCTACAAGAATAGTTACAGGGTGGCGTATGTGTATTGATTACAGAAGGCTCAATACAGCTACCAGAAAGGATCATTTTCCTTTACCATTCATAGACCAAATGCTAGAAAGACTAGCAGGTCATGAATACTACTGCTTCCTGGATGGATATTTAGGCTATAATCAAATTGTAGTAGATCTCCAAGATCAAGAGAAAACAGCATTCACATGTCCATCCGGCGTATTTGCATACAGAAGGATGCCATTTGGCCTGTGCAATGCACCTGTAACCTTTCAAAGGTGCATGCTCTCTATTTTCTCTGATATGGTGGAAAAATTTCTGGAAGTCTTCATGGATGACATTTCAGTATTTGGAGACTCATTCAGCTCCTGTCTTGACCATCTAGCACTTGTTCTAAAGAGGTGCCAAGAGACTAACCTGGTTTTAAACTGGGAAAAATGTCACTTTATGGTGACTGAAGGAATTTTCCTTGGGCACAAAATTTCGAACAAGGGAATAGAGGTGGATCAAGCTAAGGTAGAGGTAATTGAAAAATTACCACCACCTGCCAATGTTAAGGCAATCAGAAGCTTTCTAGGACATGCAGGATTCTATAGGAGGTTTATAAAGACTTTTTAAAAATTGACAAACCTCTGAGTAATCTGCTAGCTACTGACACGCCATTTATCTTTGATAAGGAGTGTCTGCAGGCGTTTGAGACTCTGAAAGCTAAGCTGGTCACAGCTCCAGTCATCTCTGCACCAGACTGGACATTACCATTTGAACTGATGTGTGATGCTAGTGACCATGCCATTGGTGCAGTGTTGGGACAAAGGCATGACAAGCTTATGCACATCATTTACTATGCCAGTCATGTTTTAAATGACGCACAGAAGAACTACACAACCACAGAAAAAGAGTTACTTGCAGTGGTTTACGCCATTGACAAGTTCAGATCTTATTTAGTAGGATCAAAAGTGATTGTATACAATGACCATGCTGCTCTTAAATATCTACTCACAAAGTAGGATTCAAAACCCAGACTCATCAGATGGGTATTGCTTCTGTAAGAGTTTAATATAGAAATAAGAGACAGAAAAGGGACAGAAAACCAATTAGCAGATCACCTGTCCCGAATAGAACCAATAGAAGGGGCGTCCCTCCCTCTTACTGAGATCTCTGAAAACTTTTCGAATGAGCAACTCTTTGCCATCCAGGAAGTTCCATGGTTTGCAGACATTGCAAACTACAAGGCAGTGAGATTCATACCCAAAGAGTACAGTAGGCAGCAATCAAAGAAATTGATCACGGATGCAAAGTACTATCTTTGGGATAAACTATATCTCTTCAAGAGATGTGCAGATGGAGTAATACGTAGATGTGTGCCTAAAGAAGAAGCACAAAAGATCCTCTGGCACTGCCATGGATCACAGTATGGAGGACATTTTGGAAGTGAGCGAACAGCCACAAGAGTCCTCCAATGTGGCTTCTACTGGCCTACTCTCTAAAAAGACTCCCGAGTGTTTGTACTTAATTGTGACAGTTGCCAAAGATCTGGCAATCTGCCTCACAGTTATGCCATGCCTCAACAAGGGATCTTGGAGATTGAGTTTTTTGATGTATTGGGTATTGACTTCATGGGGTCTTTCCCACCATCATACTCAAACACTTATATTCTGGTGGCAGTAGATTATGTATCCAAATGGGTGGAAGCTATTGCAACACCCACTAATGATACTAAGACAGTGCTAAAATTCCTCCAGAAACACATCTTCAGCAGATTTGGTATCCCTAGAGTACTAATCAGTGATGGGGGCACTCATTTTTGTAATAAACAGCTTTACTCTGCTTTAGTTCGATATGGAGTTAGCCACAGGGTGGCCACTCCATATCATCCATAGACAAATGGGCAAGTTGAAGTCTCTAATAGAGAACTTAAAAGAATCCTGGAATGGACTGTGATTAACCGTAGAAGGGATTGGGCAAGAAGCTTGGATGATGCTCTGTGGGCATACAGAACAGCATTTAAGACTCCTATAGGGACCTCTCCATACTAGCTTGTGTATGGAAAAGCCTGTCACTTGCTAGTGGAACTGGAACATAAGGTCTACTGGGCAACCAGATTCCTAAACCTTGATGCCAAGTTAGCTGGAGAAAAATGATTGCTCCAGTTAAATGAGCTAGAGGAATTCAGACTCAATGCTTTCGAAAATGCAAAAATTTACAAAGAGAAAGCAAAAAGATGGCATGATAAGAAGCTGTCATCCAGAGTCTTTGAGCCAGGGCAGAAAGTTTTGTTGTTTAATTCTAGGCTCAGATTATTCCCCAGGAAATTGAAATCCCGGTGGAGAGGACCATATGTGATTACAGGTGTATCACCATGTGGTTACGTAGAGCTTCAAAATAATGATTCTAACAAAAAGTTCATTGTTAATGGACAGAGAATCAAACATTATCTTGAAAGCAATTTTGAGCAAGAATGCTCAAAATTGAGACTTGATTAAAGCTCAGTAATAGTCCAGCTAAAGACAATAAAGAAGTGCTTGTTGGGAGGCAACCCAGTCATGAGTTTATTTTATTTGTAATTTTAATTTTAAATTAGATAATACATTTCAGTGAATGATACAGAGTTACAAAAAGATTCAGAGGATAAAACAGCAAAAAGAAGCTCACTGGTGCAAAAAAGCCAGTAAGAGCTGTTTTGGGCATTGAACGCCCAAAAGAAGCATCTACTGGGCATTCAACGCCAGTAGAGATAGCCATTTAGGCATTAAATGCCAGAAAGAAGCATCTTCTGGGCGTTTAACGCCAGATTTACAGCATCCTGAGCGTTCAGAAACATACCCAGTGACAAAGGAGTTCTTGGCGTTTAACGCCAGCCAGAAGCAACAACTGGGCGTTAAACGCCCAGGAGAAGCTACAAATGGGCGTTAAACGCCCAAAACATGCAGTGTTTGGGCATTTAACGCCAGGATTGGGGGGAGGAGGTGAATTCATTTTCAACTCAAATTTTTTTTCCATCTTTCATGCTTCAATTCATGATTTCTTGCATAACCATGTTATAAACTCTCATCTTTCAAAAATTTTAATCCTAATTTTTCAAACCCTTTTTCAAAGATATCAAATGTATCTTAATTCATAAACACAAATCCTTTTCAAATACCATCCAACTTCTTTTCAAATTTTTTTCAAAACTCAATTATCTTTTCAAATTCATCTCAAATCTTTTTTTAAAAAATAAAAATTCAGATTTATCTTTTTCAAATATCTTTCATAACTTTTCAATTTTAAATTACATCTTTTTCCTATCATACTTATCTTTCACAAATCATATCTTCTATCTTATCTTTTTCAAAATTTTCGAAAACCCACCCTCCCTCCCTTTAAATCCACATTCGGCCTCCCTCCTCTCTTCCACCATTCGAAATTGGCTATCTTTCTATCCCTCTCCTTTCCTTTCTTTTGCTTGAGGACAAGCAACCCTCTAAGTTTGGTGTGTTTATCTGTGATCACTAAGCCATACCTACTAAGATCATGGCTCCTAAGGGAAAACAAACCACTCCAAGAGGCAAGAAAGAGAATATTCCAAAACCACTTTGGAATCAAGGGAAGTTCTTAACCAAAGAACATTCAGGCCATTACTACAAAATAATGGGTCTAAGGTCAGTGATCCCGGAAGTCAAATTCGATCTGAAAGAAGATGAATATCCGGAGATCTAAGAGCAAATTCAAAATAAGAGATGGGAAATCCTAGCTAATCCTGAAACAAAGGTGGGAAGGAACATGGTTCAGGAATTCTACTCTAATATGTGGCAAACAGACAGGAAGAGATTAGCTAGAGCCGCCTTCTATGACTATCGAACTCAGAGAAAAGATTGTTCACCTTCACCCTGACAAAATCAGGGAGATCTTTAAGCTACCTCAGCTGAAAGATGACCCAGACTCCTTTAATAGGAGAATGATGAGAACAAATAAGGGATTGGACAAAATTCTAGAGGAAATATGCCTCTTTGGAACCAAGTGGACAACCAGCACAAAGGGTGTCCTAAATCAACTCAAGAGAGAAGATCTCAAATCAGTCGCCAAAGGATGGCTGGACTTCATTGGGCATTCTATACTGCCCACTAGCAACCGCTCTGAAGTCACCATCAAAAGAGCAGTAATGATCCATTGCATTATCTTGGGAAAAGAAGTGGAAGGTCATCAGCTGATTTCTTGTGAACTTTACACAATTGCAAACAAGAACTCCAAAGATGCCAAATTGGCTTATCCAAGCTTAATCTCTATGCTATGTAAAGATGCTGGGGTGAAGATGGGAGTAACTGAGTATATCTCAGTTGAGAGACCAATCACCAAAAAGTCAATAGAGGGACAACAGGTGCAAGACGACCCCATCAAGAGGAAAGCACAGGAGTTCCTCCCGAAAATCCCTCAAATTGAATACTGGGAGCGCCTTGAAGCATCTGTCACCAATTTGCAAGAAGCTATGGAGCAACTAAAGGAAGAACAGCAAAATCAAAATAACATGCTTTGCAAACTGCTTAAGGAACAAGAAGAGCAAGGGCGTGAACTGAGGAACTGAAACGTCAGAAGCTGTCTCTTGAAGGGCCAAGCACCCCACAGATTAAAGGAGCATCCACCTCCCAAAATAAAGGTTGTTGAGTCCTAATCTTTACCTTAACTCTGTGATAACTGCTCTTATTAGGAATTTACCTTAGAAGTTATATATTAGTAGTAGTAATTAGTATATCTATTTTGATTTTATCTCTAATTAAGCTATAATTTATTTTTCTCATCATCATCAAACATGAATAAAATAGTAGATTTTTAGAATAAAGAGGCAATATTTTTTTTTCGAGTTCTTAATAAGGAAAATTCTAATTATTTATATGTGGTGGCAATACTTTTTGTCTTCTAAATGAATGCCTGAACAGTACATATTTTTTATATTGAATTTTATGAATGTTAAAATTGTTGGCTCCTGAAAGAATGATGAACAAGAGAAATATTATTGCTGATCTGAAAAATCATGAAATTGATTCTTGAAGCAAGAAAAAGTAGTGAAAAAAAAAAGCAAAAGAGGTAGAAAAAGCCAATAGCTCTTTAAACCAAAAGGCAAGGGTGAAAAGGATCCAAAGCTTTGAGCATCAATGGATAGGAGGGCCCAAGGAAGTAAATCCAGGCCTAAGCGGCTAGATCAAGCTGTCCCTAACCATGTGCTTGTGGCATGCAGGTCCAAATGAAAAGCTTGACACTGAGTGGTTAAAGTCATGATCCAAAGCAAAAGAGTGTGCTTAAGAACTCTGGACACCTCTAATTGGGGACTTGAGCAAAGCTAAGTCACAATCTGAAAAGGTTCACCCAGTTACGTATCTGTGGCATTTATGTATCCAGTGGTAATACTGGAAAACAAAGTGCTTAGGGCCATGGCCAAAACTCATAAAGTAGCTGTGTTCAAGAATCAACATACTAAACTAGGAGAATCAATAATACTATCTGAATTCTGAGTTCCTATGGATGCCAATCATTCTGAATTTCAAAGGATAAAGTAAGATACCAAAACTGTTCGGAAGCAAAAAGCTACTAGTCCCGTTCATCTAATTAGAATCTGAGCTTCACTTAAAACTCTGAGATACTATTGCTTCTTGATTTCTTTTTATCCTATTCTATTTATCTAGTTGCTTGAGGACAAGAAATAGTTTAAGTTTGGTGTTGTGATGAGAGGATATTTTATACACTTTTTGGGGGGTTATTTCATATAGTTTTTAGTATGTTTTAGTTAGTTTTTAGTATATTTTTATTAGTTTTTAGGCAAAATCCATATTTCTGGACTTTACTATGAGTTTGTGTGTTTTTCTGTGATTTCAGGTATTTTTTGGCTGAAATTGAGGGAGCTGAGCAAAAATCTGATTCGGGATGAAAAAGGACTGCTAATGCTGTCGGATTCTGACCTCCCTGCACTCGGAATGGATTTTTTTGGAGCTACAGGAGATCAATTGGCGCGCTCTCAATTGGGTTGGAAAGTAGACATCCAGGGCTTTCCAGCAATATATAATAGTCCATACTTTGCGTGAAGATAAATGATGTAAACTGGCGTTTAACGCCAGTTCCATGTTGCATTCTGGCGTTGAACGCCAGAAACAGGTTACAAGTTGGAGTTGAACACCAGAAACAGCCCAGGCACGTGAGAAGCTCAAGTCTCAGCCCCAGCACTCACCAAATGGGCCCCAGAAGTGGATTTCTGCACTATCCATCTTAGTTTACTCATTTTCTGTAAACCTAGCTTACTAGCTTAGTATTTAAACAACTTTTAGAGATTTATTTTGCATCTCATGACATTTTAGATCTGAACTTTGTACTTTTTGACGGCATGAGTCTCTAAACTCCATTGTTGGGGGTGAGGAGCTCTGTAGCATCTCGATGAATTAAGGCAATTATTTCTATTTTCCCTTCAAACATGCTTGTTTCTATCTAAGATACTAATTCGTACTTAACCGTAATGAATGTGATGATCCGTGACACTCATCACGATTCTCAACCCATGAACATGTGCCTGACAACCACCTTCGTTCTACATTAGATTGAATGAGTATCTCTTAGATTCCTTAATCAGAATCTTCGTGGTATAAGCTAGAACCCATTGGCAGCATCCTTGAGAGTCCGGAAGGTCTAAACATTGTCTGTGGTATTCCGAGAAGGATTCAGGGATTGGATGACTGTGACGAGTTTCAAACTCACAAGTGTTGGGCGTAGTGACAGACACAAAAGGTTCAATGGATCCTATTCCAACATGATCGAGAACCGACAGATGATTAGCCATGCTGTGACAGAGCATTTGGACCATTTTCACTGAGAAGATAGGAAGTAGCCATTGACAACGGTGACTGATAAACCACTATTTTATGGTTTAAAATGTGTTTAATTGTGTGGTTTTATCATGGTCTTTACCCACTTATTCATATAATTAGCATGCATTTATATTTCTTTCCTAAAATTATTACATGATTGAAAACATGCTTCTTTGGTCTTAATTTAGCTAATCTTAATCCTCTCTTATTACCATTCGATGCCTTGATTTGTGTGTTAAGTGTTTCAGGCTTTATAGGGCATGAATGAGTGAGAGATTGGGAAGGAAGCTTGCAAAAATGGAAGGAACACAAGAAATTGAGGAGATGACCAGCGAGAAGTGACGCGTACGCGTCAGCGACACGACCGCGCGGAAGAAAGGAATCTGCAGTGACGCGGTCGCATGGCTCATGCGACCGCGCGAATTGGAAAAGCACAAGTGACGCGGAAGCGTGGACGACGCGAACGCGTGGCAGGAAAAAACGCGAATGACGCGTCCGCATGGATGACACGATCGCATGACGTGCGCGATCTGTAGAATTACAAAAGTCACTGGCAGAGATTCTGGGCCTCATTTCAACCCAATTTTTGGCCCAGAAACACAGATTAAAGTCAGAGAACTTGCAGAGACTCATCAGGCTCTCATAATTCATAATTTTAGTTTTAGATGTAGTTTCTAGAGAGAGAGGTTCTCTCCTCTCTCTTAGGATTTAGGTAGGATTTTTAGAAATTAGGATTTATTTCAACTCTTCATCAGGTTCAATATCTTTTTATTTCGACTCCTCTTAATTGTTGATTATTGATGTTGCTTATTTGGCTTATGACTCTTCATATTTGGATTGATTTTATTTTATTAATGCAATTGATGTATTTCAGATTTATGATTGTTTTCTCTAATTTATGTTATTGATGCTTGTGCTCCATCCAAATTATTTTCATTCAAGTAGGTTTTACTCCCTTTTGGCTTTGGTTGATTAATTGGTAACTCTTGAGTTATCAAACTCATTGTTGACTGAAAATTGGAATTCTTCAAGAATTTATTCGAGATCCAATAACTCTAATTTTTCCCAAGGAAAGACTGGGACTTGAGGATTCGAATTAATTTATTCACTTGACTTACCTTCATAGTTAGAGGTTAACAAAATGGGAGAAAAATCCAATTCTCATCACAATTGATAAGGA
>NC_029780.3:32239530-32253109 GCF_000817695.3 Arachis duranensis
GGAAAGGCAAGACTCATGCAATGCAACCTATAAATGTGAATGTAACTACATGCTAAAATGATTCTACCTACTTGGTGAAAAAGTAAATAAATCTTTCAAGAATAATATGAACTGGATTTCACTAATTCAAATCACAAAATACAATATAAATAACTTGCAAGAAGAAGATAGCTCATAACAGTAGGGAACATAGAATTAAGCACTGAACCCTTACTAGTAGTGTATATCATTCTAACTCTCAAGTGTCTAGGGTCAATTCTCTCAATTCTCTACTAATCTTGCTTTCTATAGCTTGCTCTTCATCTAACAATCAACAAAAATTTAATGCACCAATACACAAATCAAGAAGTCTTTTAAGGGTTGTAATGGGGTTAGGGTCAAGGTAGGATTGTATTTGGCCAAGTGGACTAAAATCTGAATCCTTAATTAACATAAACTTTCCACCTAACTCAAGACAATCCATTTAATTAAAATACAAAATCTAACTTTCCATCAACTGTGTTTACTACATATTTATGCATTCTAAGTTTTGAGTACAACTCATATGCATTGATTTCACTTATTTATTTTGGGGCATTTTGTCCCCTTTTATTAATTGCTCTTTTCTTTTTCTTTTTCATTTTTTTCTCAATGCATATAATTAAAGTATTGAATGGCAAACGTGTGCCTTATTATTGGTTATTGTAAATATTTAAAAAAAATATATTTCATATTTTTATTTTAAAATTTTTATCTTATCTTATTTTATTTTTCAAAATTCATTTTTTTTAAAAATCATCTCTTTTTCAAAATATTTTCTTTTTGTTAATTTTTGTTTTTATTTTTCTCTCACTACTATGAACTCTCACGCCTTTGGCTATGTGTCTGGTTATAACTATGCTGCAGGAAGAGGAGATTATAATTAGAACCAGCATCAAGGTTAGAACAATCAAAGATGGGAGGAGCCACAAGGATTCAATCAACCCTCATGGCAACAACCACCTCCAATGGACTATCAACAACCGTTCTGTGATGCATATCAAGGCAATGGCTATGGTGAGCATTCTTCTGATTATCAACAACCACCACCATACGCCTATGAGCCCCCTTAACATAGCTTTAGACCACCATACTCACGAGCCCCTTACTACCAAACACCCTCATACGATCCTAACACGTACCCACCATACCAACCACCTTATGAGCCAAATGAACCATACACAGAACCACCACCTCAATATACACCATCTCCTATTCATTATCAAGATGAACCACCTTCCTACCATGAACCCTTTCTCCCAACAAATGAACCCTTTTATCCACCCCAAACCTCCATGGAGAAAGTATTTACCGATCTAAACTCTACTATACAAGCTCTCGCCGCCCGAATCGGACCACCAAATACCTTCAACAATCAACCCTCAAGCTCTAGTGCACTTCCTTTTCAACCACATAATGATCCACCCATCCCATCACCACCATCCATGGAAGAGCACCCACATCCATTAATCCAAGAGCAAGATGATCCCAATAATGCTATTGATATGGAACAAGAGAGAGAGGATCATCTTCGTGAATCCATACTTCATAAGGAGCTAGAGAAGGCACTAAAGGTGAAGGTAGGAGAGACCCTTGAAGATGAAGGAGTAATTGAAGGGAGTTGTCACGAAAAGGTAATCATCAAGGAGGAACAAGAGTCAAGGGATCATTTCCCGGAAATAGTAGATCAATTTCATACAACTCTTCATCAATTGGAGCAAGCAATATATCAATTAGCTTCCCGACGTTCGAACACTCAAGGAACCCCCATGGCTTCATGTGGACAATCTAATAAAGAACGTAGCATGAAGGAGACATTAGAAACTCCGATGGATAGTAAAGAGCATGAATTTGTACTGGAACAAGTGGAGGAAGCCGAAATTATTGAAGAAGAAGAAATGGTTGAAGACTTAGGAGATACGGAACCTCCATGGGAATGTCAAGGCATAGAGCTTCCTTCAAAGGCGATTGAAATTGATGCTGAGGAGGGTGTACAACCTCCAAGGTATATCACAGTTGAAGACTTGGAAGAGGTTGATCAAGAGATGGAGATTCAAAAAGAAGAAGCACAACCTCCCATGCCCTTGGAAAGCAATGAAGAGGAGATTGAATTGGAAAAAAGCTACCAAGAGGAAGAGGTTGCAATTGAAGAAGCTTGCAAAGAGGTGGTAATTATCAGAGAAGATCACAAGGGAGTGGAGCTTGCAATTTCACTAAAAATACCTCCCCCTAAGTTGCCATCATCCTTCACAATATTCAAGTGGGTAAAATTCATATCCCTTAGCTTTATAATTCCACATGAATATGGGCAACTGGAGACGGATGGTCAACTTAGAGCTTTTTGTGACATTAAGAGTAAGCGGAAGATGGCCAGTGGTAAGAATTATCCTGCAAGGTTCATTATGGTTGGAAGCTTTAAGTTTAAACGCAGAGGTTGGTGTAAAGCTCAACTGAATGGGTCTAGGAAACTATTTGGTGGCTACAATGAGAATTCAATTTACTTATCACCCAGTTGGAAAAATACAGATCCCGACAAGGATGGGTGTATAAGCAAGATTTGGGTTCTTGGGATCTGCTCTGACACTTGTTACCCCGGGAGCCTAAGAATCTGTTTAAAGCTTCTTAAGGGCTTTACATGCTTAGTTTGGGACCCCGGAGGTTACTGGAATCACAAACATTGGTGGAGATTCCTGGATGAGTTCAAGCACAAGCCACCATAACAGGGAGCTCACCAAATGTCCAACTTAAGGACTTTAACTAAAAGTGCTAGGTGGGAGACAACCCACCATGGTATGATCGTTCCTTTTTCAATTTTAATTTTATTTAGTTTTGTTTGTTTTTGAATTTTATTTTATTTTATTGAACCTGGAATCATTCATAGCATTCACATTAAGCATTGCATTCTGCATTTTACAAAAAAAAAATTTCATGCGACGCGACCGCCTCATTGACGCGTCCGCATCGCATGTGTGGGAGAGAATAATAAAATGAACAGAGAGTCATGCGAGAGCGTGGCTGGAGGCGTGTCAATGGCAATCGTCCCACGCGACCGCGTCGCTGACGCGACCGCGTCATATGGGAATAATGGCCTCCCACGCGGCCGCGTGCCCTGGATTTCGACGTAAAAGGGTGCACAACCAATTATTATGCTAGAGCGGTGCTGGATTGGTGCTGAACGCACAATTCTACCCATGCGGCCGCGTGACCCACGCGACCGTGTCACATTCTTCTAAAGCCCACTCACGTGAAAGCATGCCCCATGCGATCGCGTCACTTAAAATTTGGCACTAATAATAATTTGAATAGAGAGTTGTGCGAGCGCGAGGCTGCCCTCGCGCCAGTAGCATGAATTGTGTCACGCAACTGCGTAAGCGACGCGACCGCGTCAATCAGTATCAGCGCAAGTCGCGCGATCGCATACCCCACGCGATCGCGTCGCTTGTGCCGCACAGCTTATCCTAATTTGCCAAATATCTTATCTTTTCTTCCCCAATCCTAATTTTTCCTCCCTCCTTTCTTACTTACTTCTTCTTCCCTTCTTTCCCTTCTCATTCTTCTTATCTCTTATTTTATTTTACTTAATTTATTTACATATTTCATTCATTGCATCTTCATTTTGTGCATAATTTTTATTTTTTTTCTAAATTCATTATTTTTCCTTTGGTGTTTGATTTTCTTATTTAACTGTGCATCTTCTCTTGAACTATTTTGGGTGCTTAGTGACTTGTGTTATTCTGGTTAGGTAATATTATCAATGCCAATCTGTTTTTTCTTTGTATTACTTTTGCATTGACATGAATTTATATTATCTCTCCTCCTCCACTCTCTTCCCCATTGTTGTACATTTTGTACCACTGGCATGCGATGACTTCTATTATTTTCTCACTTGCATGTTGTAGCTACCATGTAATTGAGACCCTCATTATTTGGAATGAACCCACCCATACTTCATTTATTTTCTTATCTTTACTTCTGGGTATTACTGTTCTTCTTTTTCTCTTCTTCCAGGCTGGCCACCGAAGACGGAAAAAGGGAGAAACTTCTAAAAGGGGAGACAAACAAGTCCATCTGCACAATCCTTGAAGGAAAGCATCAGTTGGAATAACTCGTCCACCTGCACATCTCAGCATGCACCGAGGACGGTGCAATCTTTAAGTGTGGAGAGGTCGATACCGATCTCCATGGGTTAGTCACTCTTCTATCTCAACACCAATGGTTTATTTTTCTTGTTAGTTGTTGCATTTGCATGTTTGATTGCATATTTATTTGATTTTGTGCATTTAGTTACTACTTGGTTGAAGTAATATTTTCTTTTTCAAGAAATCTTTATAGTATTTCACTAATTTAAATTGAATTTTTTTAAATTTGTTTGAAGTTGTATTTGAAACATGGTTTTTGAGCCAAAGAACACACAACTTGTGAGACTTTGAGCTTATTTATATGGTTACATTATTTAACCATGAATATTTTATTCCTGTGTGTTCCCTTCTCTATGATTGTAATCTATATTTTGTTCCAATCTATATGTCCATTATTTAGTATATTTACATGCTTGCATATGATTGAGGCCATTGTTTGATTTTAGCTCACTTATCCCAAATAAACCTACCCTTTAAATCACCCTTGTCAAGCCACTTTGAGCCTTTTAATCCCCATTTGTTCTGTATTTTACCACATCACTAGCCTTAAAGCAGAAAAACAATTAAATATCCCAATTGAATCTTTGGTTAGCTTAAGATAGGGATTGTGTAACAATTAAGTGTGGGAAAACTGTGGGAATATGGGTTAATAAGGAAATGTATCATATTTCTAAATTATTTGAATATTGGGAATTTGGGAACCTACTCATGAAAAACCAAAATAGAAAAATAATGGAGAATCCATGTGCATTGATAAGTTATGTTTGCTTTTATAATTCAAAAAAAAAGAGAAAAAAAGAGAAAAAGAAAAAAATATATATATATAGCTTTCAAAAAAAATAATATAAATAAATAAATAAATAAGGGGACAAAATTACCCCAATGCTAAGTTAATGAAAATATCAATGCACATGTGACAAAAATAAAGAAATATAAAAAAAATTTGGTACATGAGTATGGGAATCATACAAAAGTGGGAATTTTGGGTAGCTAGGCATGATTCTAGAGTTATATAGAGTGTATGTATGCTAGGCGAGAGCTTGGTTAGTCAAAGATTCAATTTATAGCTCACTTAACTATATATATATATACCTTCACCCTTACCTTAGCCCCATTACAACCTTGAAAAGACCTCATGATGTTTGCATTGGTATACTAAATTTTGTTGATTGATTAGATGAAGAACAAGGTTTAGAAAGTATGATTAGAGAAGAGTAGAGTGAATTACCCTATACACTTGAGAGATTAGAGTGCATATACACTACCAGTAAGGGTTCAGTACTTAATTCTATGTTCCCTACTTTTATGAGCTATCTTCTTACAAGTTTACTTGCTTTTTATTGTATGATTTGAATTAGTGAAATCTGATTTATGTTTATCTTGAAGAGTTTATTTACTTTTAACTAAGTAGGTAGAAACATTTTGCATGTAGTTGCATTCATATAGATAGGTTGCATTTCATACATTCTACCATTCCTCTTCACCCCTTTATAACTTCTCTTGAGCTTAGCATGAGGACATGCTATTATTTAAGTGTGGGGAGGTTGATAAATCACTATTTTATGGTTTATCTTGTGCTCAATTGAGTGGATTTTATCAACTCTTTACCCATTTATTCATACTATTTGCATGGTTTTACATTTGCCTTCCTAATTATGTGCTTTGATTGAAAACATGCTTCTTTGGCCTTAAGTTCCCTATATTTAATCCTCTCTTATTATCATTAGATGCCTTGATATGTGTGTTAAGTGATTTCAGAGATTACAGGGCAGGAATGGCTTAGAAGATAGAAAGGAAGCATGCAAAAGTGGAAGGTATACAAGAAGTTGGAGAAATTGCTAAGCTGTCCAGCCTGACATCTTCGCACTCAAATGGCTATAACTTTAGCTACAGAGGTCCAAATGACGCGGTTCTAATTGCGTTGAAAAGCTAACGTCTGGGGCTTCGATTTGATATATAATATGCCATAGTTGCTCTGACGATAGGCGATGCGAATGCGTCATCCACGCAGCCACGTCGCAGTGGCAAAAATCAGCGTGTTTGAATTCGCAACCAGCGAATTCTGGGCTGTTTCTGACCCAGTTCTCGGCCCAGAAAACACAGATTAGATGCTATGTGGAGGTGCTTGTCCCTGTTGGATCTCTGCTTTCCTACTGTCTTGCTTCAATACTTCTTATTCCTTTTCATGGCTAGCTGTATGTAGGGTATCACCGTTGTCAATGGCTACATCCCATCCTCTCAGTGAAAAAGGTTCAAATGCTCTGTCACGGTACGGCTAATCATCTGTCGGTTCTCGATCTTGTTGGAATAGAATCCCTTAATTCTTTTGCGTTTGTCATCACGCCCAACAATCGCGAGTTTGAAGCTCGTCACAGTCATTCAATCCCTGAATCCTACTCGGAATACCGCAGACAAGGTTTAGACTTTCCAGATTCTCATGAATGCCGCCAACAAGCTAGCTTATACCACGAAGATTCTGATTAAGGAATCCAAGAGATATGCGCCCGGTCTAAGGTAGAACGGAAGTGGTTGTCCATCACGCGTTCATAGGTGAGAATGATGATGAGTGTCCACGGATCATCACATTCATCATGTTGAAGTGCAACGAATATCTTAGAAGAAGAATAAACGAAATTGAATAGAAAATAGTATTAATTGCATTAAAACTTGAGGTACAGCAGAGATCCACACCCTTAATCTATGGTGTGTAGAAACTCCACCGTTGAAAATACATAAGTGATGAAGGTTCAGGCATGGCCGAATGGCAAGCCCCCATGAAAGACCGAATGGTCAAAAGAACTAGATAGTCCTGACGTTAGGATTTTTGCTAGTAAAGAATTTTATAAAAATAGTCGCGTTGTAGATATAGATTCTAAACCAACAGAAATCCCTTCGTGCAAACGTTTTGGTTGTCACAAGTAACAAACCCTTTTAAAATTGATAACCGAGTATTTAAACCTCCGATCGTCTTCTCAAGGAATTGCAGGGAGGTATGTTCTTATTATTGGTCATGAGTTTGTAAATTGGGGGTTTTACGAATGAGGAACAATTACGATGAATGACAAGTAAAATAAATAATTGACTGTAAAATAAACTCTTGGCAAGGTATGAGAACTGGAAGTCCGGTCCTAGTTATCATTATCAATTGTGATGAGAATTGGATTTTTCTCCCACTTTGTTAACCTCTAACTATGAAAGTAAGTCAAGTGAATGAATTAATTTGAATCCTCAAGTCCCAGTCTTTCCTTAGGAAAAGTTAGAGTTATTGGATCTCGAATCAATTCTTGAAGAATTCCAATTTTCAGTCAACAATGAGTTTGATAACTCAAGAGTTACCAATTAATCAACCAAAGCCAAAAGGGAATAAAACCTACTTGAATGAAAATAATTTGGATGGAGCACAAGCATCAATAACACAAATTAGAGAAAACAATCATAATTGTGATGAGAATTGGATTTTTCTCCCACTTTGTTAACCTCTAACTATGAAGGTAAGTCAAGTGAATGAATTAATTCGAATCCTCAAGTCCCAGTCTTTCCTTAGGAAAAGTTAGAGTTATTGGATCTCGAATCAATTCTTGAAGAATTCCAATTTTCAGTCAACAATGAGTTTGATAACTCAAGAGTTACCAATTAATCAACCAAAGCCAAAAGGGAATAAAACCTACTTGAATGAAAATAATTTGGATGGAGCACAAGCATTAATAACACAAATTAGAGAAAACAATCATAAATCTGAAATACCTCAATTGCATTAATAAAATAAAATCAATTCAAATATGAAGAGTCATAAGCCAAATAAGCAACATCAATAATCAACAACTAAAAGGAGTCGAAATAAAGAGATATTGAACCTGATGAAGAGTTGAAATAAATCCTAATTTCTAAAAAGCCTACCTAAATCCTAAGAGAGAGGAGAGAACCTCTCTCGCTAAAGACTACATCTAAAACTAAAATTATGAATTATGAGAGCATCCTGAGTCTCTGCAAGTTCCCTGACTTTAATCTGTGTTTCTGGGCCAACCAGCGACTTTTGTAATTCTGCAGATCGCGCACGTCACGCGATCGCGTCATCCATGCGGACGCGTAATTTGCGTTTTTCCCTGCCACGCGTTCGTGTCGACCACGCTTCCGCGTCACTTGTTCTTTTCCAATCCGCGCGGTCGTGTGAGCCATGCGACCGCGTCACTGCGGATTCCTTTCTTTCGCGCGGTCGCGTCGCTGACGCGTACGCGTCACTTCTCGCTGGTCATCTCCTCAATTTCTTGTGTTCCTTCAATTTTTGCAAGCATCCTTCCCTATCTCTCAGTCATTCATGCCCTATAAAGCCTGAAACACTTAACACACAGATCAAGGCATCAAATGGTAATAAGAGAGGATTAAGATTATCTAAATTAAGACCAAAGAAGCATGTTTTCAATCATGTAATAATTTTAGGAAGGAAATATAAATGCATGCTAATTATATGAATAAGTGGGTAAAGACCATGATAAAACCACACAATTAAACACATTGTAAACTATAAAATAGTGGTTTATCAACCTCCCCACACTTAAACATTAGCATGTCCTCATGCTAAACTCAAGGAGACCAAATAAATGAGTAGGGAAAGCCAAGACTTATGCAATGCAACCTATGAATGTGAATGCAACTACATGCTAAAATGATTCTACCTACTTGGTGAAAAAGTAAATAAATCTTCCAAGAACAAATATGAACTGGATTTCACTAATTCAAATCACAAAATACAATATAAATAACTTGCAAGAAGAAGATAGCTCATAAAAGCAGGGAACATAGAATTAAGCATTGAACCCTTACTAGTAGTGTATATCAATCTAACTCTCAAGTATCTAGGGTCAATTCTCTCAATTCTCTACTAATCTTGCTTTCTATAGCTTGCTCTTCATCTAATAATCAACAAAAATTTAATGCATCAATACAGAAATCAAGAGGTCTTTTAAGGGTTGTAATGGGGTTAGGGTCAAGGTAGGATTCTATTTGGCCAAGTGGACTAAAATCTGAATCCTTAATTAACATAAACTTTCCACCTAACTCAAGACAATCCATTTAATTAAAATACAAAATCTAACTTCCCATCAACTATGTTTACTACATATTTATGCATTCTAAGTTTTGAGTACAGCTCATATGCATTGACTTTACTTATTTATTTTGGGGCATTTTGTCCCTTTTATTAATTGCTCTTTTCTTTTTCTTTTTCACTTTTTTTTCTCAATGCATATAATTAAAATATTGAATGCAATAACATGTGCTCAACCATTATTTTGCACATTTTCACTAAAATATACAACACCCAATTATTCAAACCAAATATTTTCAAACCCAACTTCCCCACACTTAAATCATAAGCACTTTTACTAGTCTAAGCTAACCAAGGATTCAAATTAAGGACATTATTGTTTTCCGCCTAGAGTCAGTAATGAGCTAGAGTAAAGAACAAATGGGTATATTAGGCTCAAATTGGTTTGCAAAGGATAATGAAAGGGTAAGGCCATATGGGTATGTAAGCTTAGTGAAACAAAGGCCTCAATCATATCAATGCATGCATACATCAAACAATGGAAATATAGAATTAAACAAGACAAAGATCACAATTTTAGAGAAAAAAACACACACCAAAAATAAAATATTGGTTGATAAAATGCAACCAATCAAATGGGCTCAAAATCTCACTGGTTTTGTGTGTTCAAGCTCTAAAATATGTTCCAAAATAATATTTCTTCAAACAAGTTTTTCAAAAAGTTTTATTCAAATTAGTGAAATACTATAAAACTTTCTTGAAAAAGAAAATATTACTTTAACCAAGTGGTAAAATATGCACAAAAAAATAAACATGCAATCAAACATGCAAATGCAACAATGAAAAACAAAAATTGGTGTTGAGAAGGGACTAACTAACCCGTGGAGATCGGTATCGACCTCCCCACACTTAATGATTGCACTGTCCTCGGTGCATCCTGAGATGTACAGGTGGGTGGGTGTTGTGGTTCCTCAGCTGATGCTCGTTGTAGAAGTTTTCTCTTTACCCGTTTTGTGGCCAGCCTGAAAAAGGGAGAAGAGAAAGGGACATGAAGTCAAAGGGATGGAGCAAAGAGGAGGGCGGTACGAGTGATAATCATGCCAAGTAAAAAAAATAGTGAATGAAAGACATGGTCGCGATTCCATGTGATCAGTTCATCAATGGAAATATAGCAAGGCATGGGGAGTATTGGATGCAAGATGTTTATTAGCATGCCGGCAAGGGCATGAGTAGCATAGATCAAGTATCAAAAGCTTTAATGTATGGTTAGTCGTGAGAAACTAACAATAATGTTTGTATTAACAATTATATTTAATTAATAAAAGAGTAAAGAAAATTTGTGAAAAGTAAGCATTGAATAGTAGAAGAGAATAATTTAAAATAATGCACAATGCCATACAGGCTTTTTCACAAATATTAATTAGAACATGCAAGAAATCCTTTAAAAATAATATATAATAGTCAAACAATTCTTTGAATAACCCACAAGCAAAATAAATAAATTTCTAACACCAATGAAAATAATGCAATGAATGAAACTATGTAAATAAATTAAATAGAAGGGAAAGAAGGGAAGAAGAAGTAAGTAAGAAAGGAGGGAGGAAAAATTAGGATTGGAGAAGAAAAGATAAGATATTTGGCAAATTAGGATAAGCTGTGCGGCGCAAGCGACGCGATCGCGTGGGGCACGCGGTTGCGCGACTTGCGCTGATACTGATTGACGCGGTCGCGTCAGTCACGCGGTCACGTGACATAATTCATGCTCTTGCCCTCGCGCTCGCACAACTCTCTGTTCAAATTATTATTAGTGCCAAATTTTAAGTGACGCAATCGCATGGGGCATGCGATCGCGTGACTGGGCTTTAGAAGAATGTGACGCGGTCGCGTGGGTCATGCGGCCGTGTGGGTAGAATTGTGCGTTCAGCACCAATCCAGCACCACTCTAGCACAATAATTGGTTGTGCATCCTTTTACGTCGAAATCCAGGGCACGCAGCCGCGTGGGGCACGCGGTTGCGTGGGAGGCCATTATTCCCATATGACGCGGTCGCGTGGGATGATTTGTGCCACTGGCACGCCTCCAGCCATGCTCTCGCGTGACTCTCTGTTCAATTCTTTTCTTTCCAATGCACTAGTGACGCGGACGCGTCAGCGACGCTGCCGCGTCTCGTGCGTGTTTTCCCCTTTTTTTCCGTATGCAGTATGCAAAATGCAATGAATGTCATGCAAAAATTTTAGGTTCAATAAAAAATTCAAAAACAGACTAAAATTAAAACTAAAAAGAGAACGATCATACCATGGTGGGTTGTCTCCCACCTAGCACTTTTAGTTAAAGTCCTTAAGTTGGACATTGGATGAGCTTCCTGCTATGGTGGCTTGTGCTTGTACTGATCCAGGAATTCCCACCAATGTTTGTACTTCCAGTAGCCGCCGGGGTCCCAAACTAATCATGTAAAGCCTTTAAGAAGCTTTAAACAGATTCTTAGGCTCCGGGGTGACAAATGTCAGAACAGATTCCTAGATCCCAAACTGTACTTTTACACCCGTTTTTGTCTCGATCTGCATTTTTCCAGCCGGGTGAAAGGTGATCTGAATTCTCACTGCAGTGACCAAATAGCTTCCTAGACCCATTCAGTTGAGCTTTACACCAACCTTTGCGTTTAAACTTAAATCTTCCAACCATAATGAACCTTGCAGGACAATTCTTACCACTGGCCATCTTCCACTTACTCTTAATGTCACAAAGAGCTCTAAGTTGACCATCCGTCTCCTGTAGCCCATATTCAAGTGGAATTAGAGAGCTAAGGGATATGGATTTTACCCACTTGAATGTTGTGATGGATGATGGCAACTTAGGGGGAGGGGTTTCCAATAACTTTGGTAAGCTAATTTCAAGCTCCACTCCCTTGTGCTCTTTGACAACTTCCACCTCCTTGTAAGCTTCTTCAATTTTGACCTCTTCCTCTTGGTAGCTTTCTTTCAATTCAATCTTCTCTTCTTCATTGCTTACCAAGGGCATGGGAGGTTGTGCTTCTGCTTCTTTAGTCTCCATCTCTTGATTGACCTCTTCCAAGTCCTTAATCATGACATGCCTTGGAGGTTGTACACCCTCCTCAACATCAAATGCAACTGTCTTGGAAGGAGGCTCTATGTCTTGACTTTCCCATGGAGGTTCAGCATCTCCTAAATCTTCCAGCACTGCTTCCTCTTCCTCTTCAATAATTCCAGCTTCCTCCACTTGTTCCAGTACAAATTCATGCTTCTTACTGTCCACCGGAGTTTCTAATGTCTCCTTCATGCTACGTTCTTCATTAGATTGTCCACATGAAGCCATGGGGGTTCCTTGAGTGTTTGAACGTTGCGAAGCTAATTGTTTTATCGTCTGCTCCAATTGATGAAGGGTTGCATGAAATTGATTTACTGATTCCTTGAGGCGAGCCTGTGATTCTTGGGTCGATCTAAAAATTGGCAGTGGTGGTTCTTGGAAGTAATTGGGGTGGAATTTAGGTGGTTCTACATATGGTTCATACGGTTCATAGGGTGGTTGGTATAGTGGATATGGTTAGGGTCATATGGAGGTAAGTGGCGGAAAGGGGCTTGTGAGTATGGTGATCCAAAGTCATGTTGATGAGAGGGTTCATAGGCATATGGTGGTGGTTGTTGATAATCAAGAGAGTGCTCACTGATGTGTGGAAAACGATCCAACACAAAACACACCGGCAAGTATACCGGGTCGCATCAAGTAATAATAACTCACATGAGTGAGGTCGATCCCACAGGGATTGAAGGATTGAGCAATTTTAGTTTAGTGGTTGATTTAGTCAAGCGAATCAAGTTTTGGTTGAGTGGGTTGTATTTAACAGAAGATAAATTGCTTGAAATGTAAAGGGAGAGGGGAAATTGCAGTAAATTAAAGAACAGGAAAGTAAAATAGACTGAATCTTAAAGAACAAGAATTTAAATGACTGAAACTTAAAGTGCAAGAAATGTAAATTGCAGTAACTTAAATGACAAGAAATGTAAATTGCTTGAATGTAAAAGGGGTTTGAGGACTGGGATTGCAGAATCTAAACAAAGAGAAAGTAAATTGCAACAATTGATTGAGCAGAAATTGAATCAGAAGCAATAAGCATTCAAACAGAAAGGAAATAAAATGCAGCAAAGGTTCACAGAAGAACCAAAAGTAAAATGGGATCTCAGGTCTCAAGAGACTAGAAAGCAAAGTCTAGATCTCAATTTGCCTTCCCAGATCCAAGTTCACAAAGCAATTGACAAGAAATTGAAGAAGAAGCAGTAAAGAGAATGTAAATTGATTCAATTATGCAGAAAGAAAACTAAAGAGTTCTTGAGTGGAGATTGAGACAGAATTTCCTCAATTC
>NC_029780.3:32253793-32257377 GCF_000817695.3 Arachis duranensis
GCTTTCCTTTCCTTAGGCTACACTTCTTAGGCTACGCTTTTCCTTTTCTTTTCTTTTCTTCACCTACAATAAACCAAAACAACCACTCCAAGTATCACTAAATTCAAGAGGTTTATAAATCAATTAAAATTCAATTAAAATTAGCTTAAACCTCATGGATTAACATTAATTTCATGGTGGTTGCTTGATTTAAAGAAGTTGTGCATTTTCACTCCAAATCACTTACTTAGGATGCAAGAAAGTGCATAAATGCTAATAAAACAAGTGAAATTAGCTTGAAAAATGGGTATATGATGACTTGTCATCACAACACCAAACTTAAATCTTGCTTGTCCCCAAGCAAGCGTCAAAACTAAGAGTAAATGAAATGAATAAGAAAAGGATACTTATCCTTATTATGTAGATAGCAGAACTTGATCTATGGGGCATTTATGCAGACAATGACAACTCACTTATTGTTGCTGCTACATAATACACATCTTTCCTCAAAGGCTTGCTAACCTTGATGTTATAAGACTCACTTTTTAATTACTCCCTTGCTAACTTTTCTTGGCTTACAATGCTTAGCAAGCTTATTATTCTTTTAGAGGTTTGGTGTCAAATGTTGCAGTTTTAGCCTTTGGCTTTATTTTCTTTTTCTTTTTACTCAACATCTTTCCACCACAGACACATGGCTCACTAATTCTTCCTAGGATCATTGATGCCCAGCATCTCTTTGGATAACTAAATGTTCTGTATCTAAGTTGCTCTTTATTGTGGATTTTCAATTGGCCATCCCAAATCAGTTGATCTAAGTGACCGGGTTTTAAAATACCCCTTAGAATTTACTCATCCAAGCAGATCTTAGTACAAGAACACCACAGGCATATGTCCTAAGGTTCAAGCTATTGGTGTCCAACCTTTATTCTTTGTTTTTCTTGCCATTTTGGCTTTTTCTTTCCCTTTTCTTTCTGTTTTTGTTACCAAGGGCTTTTTCATTATTGAAAAGAGTCTTTGTAACAGCAAGCTAACTCACAATTGAATGAGAATGATATTATACAACAATTATTTCATGAGTCATGCATTTAATCAAACACATATACCACCACCAAATTCCATTCATACTTATGCAACATTGGATATTTCACTTTTAAATTCAAACCAAACTCTTTTATTTAAGCATATGGGAAACAAAAAAAATTTCAAGCTAGGTGATGGATAACAAGCAATATGTAAATTTAGCATTTTTAACAAACAATTTCACTTGCAACTAGATAAACACTTTAGCAAGACATACAATGGTTTCCAGATTCAAAACATTTCACAGCAGCAAGGATCAAGTTTAGATACAACCTTTGAAGTTGTAGCCCTTTGATTTTTCCTTCTGTTGTGTTCTCTTTGAGTTAAGATGCATAATGTCTTCAATTGTTGACTCATGTCCTGCATAATCCTCAAAGTTGCTTGCTTCTCAAGCCCTTAATTATATGGTTAGTATGCATAAACAGAGTGTGGCTCCAGGATTGATTTTTGGTGTAGGGACACCAAACTTAATTGTTTGCCACTGCCTCAGATGCAACAAGTCAACCATATTTGAAACCATGTATCCTTGCTAAAGGTTAATGAAATTAAAGCTAGAAAACAATCCAACAGTTGAATAATGTTTGATTGCTTGGAGCTAGAATCCTGCAAGAGGTGAGAATGTGTTTTTAAATGATATTTTGGTGGAACACCAAACTTAGAATCTTTCATTCTCCCTTAAATTGTTTTGGTGTGCAACACCAAACTTAGCTCCTTGCAATGCATACCAATTATTCAACATTTTTATTGAAAAAGCTATAAAAAAGAAAACTACCTCAGGTTGGGTTGCCTCCCAACAAGCGCTTTTTTATTGTCACTAGCTTGACATCTTCTGTTCTGCTGATCGTGGAGGTTGAAAATCATAGTGCCTCAGCTTTTCTCCTCTTACTGTGAACTTTCTTCCAGTCTCCTCTTTGATGATCTCTAGGTGTTCAAGTGAAAGGATCCGGTTCACAGTATAGCACTCAGATGATTGTGGAGACACCTTCATTGGTTGGGTGTTTAACATCACTTTATCCCCTGGTGAGAAGCCTTCAGTGGGAATTTTCTTATTTCTCCACCCTTTTGGCCTCTTCTTCTTTTCTTCTTTCTCAGGAGATAATTCATGCCTTGGTGGTTCTTTATCTGGAGTGTTGAGGCTCCCATCTGGGGGTTTTGGATCTAGTTCCTCCTTGATTTCTTTGGTCTGTTGCACCATCTCTACTTCTTTGAAGCATGGATTTGGAAGTCTTGGAGTTAACTCATTGAATACCTCTTTCAAGCTATGATCCCTGCCTTTATCCTCTGTATAGTCTTCTTCTTGAGTGGGTTCATGTAGGGTTTTAAAAACATGGAATGCTAGGTGCTCATCATGCACTCTCAACAACAATTCCCCTTTTTCAACATCTATCAATGCTCTGCCTGTAGCCAGGAAAGGCCTCCCTAGAATGATGGGAGTGTTAGGGTCCTCCTCCATATCCAGGATGATAAAATCAGCTGGGAGAAGGAATTTTCCCACCTTTACCAGTACATTCTCTACAACTCCAAGTGCTTGCTGGATGGATTTGTTAGCCATTTGCAGGAGTATTCGTGTGGATTTCAGCTCACAAATTCGGAGTTTTCTCATTAGAGACAAAGGCATCAAGTTTATGCTTGCACCAAGGTCACAGAATGACTTCTCAATTGGTATGTTTCCTATGGTGCAAGGTATGTAGAAACTCCCAGGATCATCTTTCTTCTCTGGCAACTCTCTTTGGAGGATAGCACTACATTCCTTTGTCATCTCAACAATCTGTCCTTCCTTCAGTGATCTTTTATTTGTCAGCACTTCCTTCATGAATTTGGCATATAGTGGCATCTGTTCAAGTGCTTCCAAGAAAGGAATATTGATGCTAAGTGTCTTGAATATGTCCAGGAATTTTGAGTATTGCTTATCCTCATTTTCTTTTTTAAACCTCCGAGGATATGGAAGTTTGGGGACACAAGGATTCACTCCTTCCCTCTTCTCTTGTGGTTGTGATTTAGGGGTGTTCTTGTATCCCTTAGAAATTTTTGCATTTTTGGTTTCTAGATCCTCTTTACTTTTCCCTTTTGTCTCTTCTTGTGGAACTTCTCTGTTGTGTTTGTCCTGATTGATGGCTTCCTTCTTCATAATCTTCTCATTTCCCACTGTGATTGCTTTGCACTCCTCCCATTTTGTGGCTTTTCCTTTGTCCCTTGGGTGTTCTTCAGTGACATTGGGGAAGGCATTTGCTCTCTTCTCATCCATTTCTAAAATTTGCTTAGCAATTTGCCCCACGTGTCTCTCAAGGTTTCTGATTGAGGTTTCTTGGTTTTTGAATGCCAGGGTCTGATCTTTCCTTGCAGCTTCCTGATCTTGTCTTGCCATCTCTTGATTTTTCATGAGTTTCTCCATCATTTTCTCTAGACTTGAGATTCTTTGAGAGTCTAAATTTAGTTGTGGTTGTGTGAAATGAGATGGTTGTTGTTGGAAGTTATTTGAATTAATTGTGGGGGTACTTTGTGGGTGGGATGTGGATGTGGAAAAG
>NC_029780.3:32258940-32302105 GCF_000817695.3 Arachis duranensis
TAAATGACTGAAACTTAAAGTGCAAGAAATTTAAATTGCAGTAACTTAAATGGCAAGAAATGTAAATTGCTTGAATGTAAAAGGGGTTTGAGGACTGGGATTGCAGAATCTAAACAAAGAGACAGTAAATTGCAACAATTGATTGAGCAGAATTTGAATCAGAAGCAATAAGCATTCAAACAGAAAGAAAATAAAATGCAGCAAAGGTTCACAGAAGAACCAAAAGTAAATTGTGGTCTCAGGTCTCAAGAGACTAGGTAGCAGAGCCTAGATCTCTATTTGCCTTCCTAGATCCAAGTTCACAAAGCAATTGACAGAAAATTAAAGAAGAAGCAGTAGAAGAACAAAAATCAAATTCAATTATGCAGAAAAGGATTTAAAGAGATTTTAGATGGGAATTGAGACAGAATTTCCTCAATTTCACACACCCAAAACTCAGAAACAGAAGAGTAGAATTGCCCGAGTAAAAATGAGGAAGGACATCAGTCAATTCTCCCTTAATCCTCTGAGCTCTCGGTCAAGTCTCTCAAGAACAATTACAAGAAATTCAAAGCTCAAAGAAAATGCCAAATTCAAAAGCCAAGTAAAAAGGTAAGTGGTAAAAGGTTCTTAATTACATCAAACTAACTCCTATTTATACACTTTCTATTCTTGGATTTTGGGATTTGGATGGGCTTTTGAATTGGTGAAGAAATAAATTAAAATGGATTTTTAATTTGAATTTTTGGCCTATTAAAAGTCACTCCCAGGAGGCTGCCCTGCCCTTGTGGAGGACAGGGCAGGATTTGGTGCGTTGTGGTGCCCCGATACTGCCCTTGTGGAGGGCAGGGCAAGGTTCTTTCCTTCTTGGTTCCAAGGCACATTTTTGTGCTCTGCCCTTGTAGTGGGCAGGGCAGATTTGCCTTCCTTGTTTGGTTCTCTTATGTTGCCCTCCTAGAGGGCAGTGTGCCCTTGTGGAGGGCAATGTTGCCTCCCCCTTTGCATGCGGCACACTTCTTCTCTCTTTGGCCACACTTTCCTTTCCTTGGGCTACACTTCTTAGGCCACGCTTTTCCTTTTCTTTTCTTTTCTTCACCTACAATAAACCAAAACAACCACTCCAAGTATCACTAAATTCAAGAGCTTTATAAATCAATTAAAATTCAATTAAAATTAGCTTAAACCTCATGATTTAACATTAATTCCATGGTGGTTGCTTGATTTAGAGAAGTTATGCATTTTCACTCCAAATCACTTACTTAGGATGCAAGAAAGTGCATAAATGCTAACAAAACAAGTGAAATTAGCTTGAAAAATGGGTATATGATGACTTGTCATCACTCACCCTAGCCCTTGCCTTGATATGCATCATAGAATGGTTGTTGATAGTCCATTGGAGGTGGTTGTTGCCATGAGGGTTGATCAAATCCTTATGGCTCCTCCCATCTTTGATTGTTCCAACCTTGATACCTGTTCTCATTGTAATATCCTCTACCTGCAACATAATTGTAACCAGACTCATAGCCAAAGGGGTGAGAGTTCATAGTAGTGAGAGAAAATAAAAACAAAAACTAACAAAAAAAAAATATTTTGAAAAAGATATAATTTTTGAAAAAAAAATAAGATAGGGTTTTGAAAAAGATATGATTTTTTTTAAAAAAAGAAAGATAAGATAAGATAAAAATTTTTAAAATCTGAAAATTTTTTTTTAAAATATTTACAATAACCAATAATAAGGCACATGTTTGCAATTCCCCGGCAACAGCGCCATTTTGACGTTAGAATTTTTGCTAGTAAAGAATTTTATAAAAATAGTCGCGTTGTAGATATAGATTCTAAACCAACAGAAATCCCTTCGTGAAAACGTTTTGGTTGTCACAAGTAACAAACCCCTTTAAAATTGATAACCGAGTATTTAAACCTCGGGTCGTCTTCTCAAGGAATTGTAGGGAGGTATGTTCTTATTATTCGTTATGAGTTTGTAAATTGGGGGTTTTAAGAATGAGGAACAATTATGATGAATGATAAGTAAAATAAATAATTGACTGTAAAGTAAACTCTTGGCAAGGTATGAGAACTGGAAGTCCGGTCCTAGTTATCCTTATCAATTGTGATGAGAATTAAATTTTTCTCCCACTTTGTTAACCTCTAACTATGAAGGTAAGTCAATTGAATGAATTAATTCGAATCCTCAAGTCCCAGTCTTTCCTTAGGAAAAGTTAGAGTTATTGGATCTCGAATCAATTCTTGAAGAATTCCAATTTTCAGTCAACAATGAGTTTGATAACTCAAGAGTTACCAATTAATCAACCAAAGCCAAAAGGGAATAAAACCTACTTGAATGAAAGTAATTTGGATGGAGCACAAGCATCAATAACATAAATTAGAGAAAACAATCATAAATCTGAAATACCTCAATTGCATTAATAAAATAAAATCAATCCAAATATGAAGAGTCATAAGCCAAATAAGCAAAATCAATAATCAACAATTAAGAGGAGTCGAAATAAAAAGATATTGAACCTGATGAAGAGTTGAAATAAATCCTAATTTCTAAAAATCCTACCTAAATCCTAAGAGAGAGGAGAGAACCTCTCTCTCTAAAAACTACATCTAAAACTAAAATTATGAATTATGAGAGCATCCTGAGTCTCTGCAAGTTCCCTGACTTTAATCTGTGTTTCTGGGTCGAAAACTGGGTTGAAATGCGGCCCAGAATCTCTGCCAACGACTTTTGTAATTCTGCAGATCGCGCACGTCACGCGATTGCGTCATCCATGCGGATGCGTCATTCACGTTTTTCCCTGCCACGCGTTCACGTCGTCCACGCTTCCGTGTCACTTGTGCTTTTTTAATCCGCTCATGTGACCGCGTCACTGCGGATTCCTTTCTTCCGCGCAGTCGCGTCACTGACGCGTACGCTTCACTTCTCGCTGGTCATCTCCTCAATTTCTTGTGTTCCTTCCATTTTTGCAGCCTTCCTTCCCAATCTCTCACTCATTCATGCCCTATAAAGCCTGAAACACTTAACACACAGATCAAGGCTTCGAATGGTAATAAGAGAGGATTAAGATTAGCTAAATTAAGACCAAAGAAGCATGTTTTCAATCATGTAATAATTTTAGGAAGGAAATATAAATGCATGCTAATTATATGAATAAGTGGGTAAAGACCATGATAAAACCACACAATTAAACACATTGTAAACCATAAAATAGTGTAAATTCACTTGCAAACATGTGCCTTATTAGTGGTTATTGTAAATATTTTTCAAAAAAAAATTATTTTTTTTCAAAATCTTACCTTATCCTTTTTCAAAAATCATATCTTTTTTCAAAATCCTATCATATCTTTTTCAAAATCTTATCTTTTTCAACATATTTTCTTTTTGTTAGTTTTTGTTTTTGTTTTCTTCTACTACTATGAACTCTCACCCCTTTGGCTATGAGTCTGGTTACAACTATGTTGCAGGAAGAGGAGATTATAATGGGAACAGGCATTAAGGTTGGAACAATCAAAGATGGGAAGAGCCACAAGGATTTAATCAACCCTCATGGCAACAACCACCTCCATACGCCTATGAACCCCCTCCTCAACATAGCTTTGGACCACCATACTCACGAGCCCCTTACCACCAAACACCCTCATACATTCCTAACCCGTACCCACCATACCAACCACCTTATAAGCCAAATGAACCATACACAGAACCACCCCCTCAATATACACCATCTCATATTCATTTTCAAGATGAACCACCTTCCTACCATGAACCCTTTCTCCCAACAAATGAACCTTCCTATCCACCCCAAACCTCAATGGAGAAAGCATTTACCGATCTAAACTCTACTATACAAGCTTTCGCCGCCCGAATTGGACCACCAAATACCTTAATTATGCTATTGATATGGAACAAGAGAGAGAGGATCATCTTCGCGAATCCATACTTCATAAGGAGCTAGAGGAGGCACTAAAGGTGAAGGTAGGAGAGACCCTTGAAGATGAAGGAGTAATTGAAGGGAATTGTCACGGAAAGGTAATCATCAAGGAGGAACAAGAGTCAAGGGATCATTTCCTGGAAATAGTAGATCAATTTCATGCAACCCTTCATCAATTGGAGCAAGCAATATATCAATTAGCTTCCCGATGTTTGAACACTCAAGGAACCTCTATGGCTTCATGTGGAAAATCTAATGAAGAACGTAGCATGAAGGAGACATTAGAAACTCTAGTGGACAGTAAGGAGCATGAATTTGTACTGGAACAAGTGGAGGAAGCCAGAATTATTGAAGAGGAAGAAGTGGTTGAAGACTTAGGAGATGCAGAACCTCCATGGGAAATTCAAGTCATAAAGCCTCCTTCCAAGGTATTTGAAATTGATGTTGAGGGGGGTGTACAACTTCCAAGGCATGTCATAATAGAAGACTTGGAAGAGGTTAATCAAGAGATGGAGATTCAAGAAGAAGAGGCACAACCTCCCATGCCCTTGGTGAGCAATAAAGAAGAGATTAAATTGGAAGACAACTACCAAGAGGAAGAGGTTGAAATTGAAGAAGCTTGCAAAGAGGTGGAAGATGTTAAAGAAGAGCACAAGGGAGTGGAGCTTGCAATTTCATTAAAAATACCTCCCCCTAAGTTGCCATCATCCTTCACAACATTCAAGTGGGTAAAATTCATATCCCTTAGCTTTCTAATTCCACTTGAATATGGGCTACTGGAGACGGATGGTCAACTTAGAGCTCTTTGTGACATTAAGAGTAAGCAGAAAATGGCCAGTGGTAAGAATTGTCCTGCAAGGTTCATTATGGTTAGAAGCTTTAAGTTTAAACGCAAAGGTTGGTGTAAAGCTCAACTGAATGGGTCTAGGAAGCTGTTTGGTCGCTGCAGTGAGAATTCAGATCACCTTTCACCCGGCTGGAAAAATGCAGATCGAGACAAAAATAGGTGTAAAAGTACGGTTTGGGATCCTGGAATCTGTTCTGACATTTGTTACCCCAGGAGCCTAAGAATCTGTTTGAAGCTTCTTAAGGGATTTACATGCTTAGTTTGGGACCCCGGCGGCTACTGGAAGTACAAACATTGGTGGGGATTCCTGGATCAGTACAAGCATAAGCCACCATAGTAGGAAGCTCATCCAATGTCCAACTTAAGGACTTTAACTAAAAGTGCTAGGTGGGAGACAACCCACCATGGTATAATCGTTCTCTTTTTAGTTTTAATTTTAGTCTGTTTTTGAATTTTTTATTGAACCTGAAATTTTTGCATGACATTCATTGCATTTTGCATACTGTATACAAAAAAAATAAGCGAAAACACGCACGCGACGCGGCAGCGTCGCTGACGCGTCCGCGTCACTAGTGCGTTGGGAAGAAAAGAATTGAACAGAGAGTCATGCGAGAGCATGGCTGGAGGCGCGCCTTTAGCATAATTTGACCCCACGCGACCACGTCATGTGGAACTTACCACTTTACCCACGCGACCGCGTGCCATGAAAATCGACGTCAAACAGGTGGATGGCCAAAAGTTGTGCTGGAATTAGGATGGACTCATGCTAGAAGCCCAAGCCCTTCCATGTGAACGCGTCCCCCACGCGGCCGCGTCGTCTTTCAAAAATGGCCATCCACGCGATCGCATCACCCACGCGACCGCGTCACCCAGATTTTTGGCAAAATGCAATTCCAACAGAGAGTTGTGCGAATGCGAGGCTGCACTCGCGCCACTAGCACAAATCAAGTGACGCGATCGCGTGACCCACGCATCCGCGTTGCCTGACCTTATTGCGCACCACGCAGCCGCGTCACCCACGCGACCGTGTCGCCAGCATCCCACACCTTAACCTAATATGCCAAAATATTTTATCTTTTCTTCCCCAGTCCTAATTTTTCCTCCCTCCTTTCTTACTTACTTATTCTTCCCTTCTTCTCCTTCTCATTCTTCTTATCTTTCATTTTCTTTTACTTAATTGCATACTTTCATTCATTGCATTATTTTCATTGGTGTTGGAATTTTATTTGGGTCATTGTTTTTTCTATATTTTTGTGGATTATTTGACAATTATATATTACTTTTTAAAGGGTTGCTTGCATGTTCAAATTAATACTTTCAAATAGCTTATTTACCATGCATGCTATGTGTTTGTGAAAATGCCCGTATGGCATTGTGCATTATTTTTAAGATTTCTTTTAATCTACTACTTTAAATGCCTGCTTTTCACAAATTCCCTTTACTATTTTATTAATTAAATATAATTGTTAATACAAACGTTATTGTTAGTTTCTCACGACTAACAATACATTAAAGCTTTTGATGCTTGATCTATGCTACTCATTCCCTTGCCGGCTTGCTAATAAACATCTTGCATCCAATACTCCCCATGCCTTGCTATATTTCCATTGATGAACTGATCACATGGAATCGTGACCATGTCTTTCATTCACTATTTTTTACTTGGCATGATTATCACTCGTATCGCCCTCCTCTTTGCTCCATCCCTTTGACTTCATGTCCCTTTCTCTTCTCCCTTTTTCAGGCACTAGAACGGGTAAAGAGAAAGCTTCTACAACGAGCAACAGCTGAGGAACCACAACACCCACCCACCTGTACATCTCAGCATGCACCGAGGACAGTGCAATCTTTAAGTGTGGGGAGGTCGATACCGATCTCCACGGGTTAGTTAGTCCCTTCTCAAAACTAATTTTTGTTTTTCATTGTTGCATTTGCATATTTGATTGCATGTTTGTTTTTTTGTGCATATTTTACCACTTGGTTAGTAACACCCTACATACAGCTTGCCATGGAAGGAGCCTTGCATGTTTGAAAGTAAGAAAGCAGTATGTTGCAGGGATTCAAAAGACAAAGCATCTCCAAAACTCCAACATATTCTCCATTATTGCGTAACAATTACTTATTTTATGCCCTTTCACTTTTTACAATTAAAACTAAAGAACCATATTGGTATCCTGACTAAGAATAATAAGATAACCATAGCTTGCTTCAAGCCAACAATCTCCGTGGGATTCGACCCTTACTCACGTAAGGTATTACTTGGACGACCCAATGCACTTGCTGGTTAGTTGTGCGGAATTACATAGTGTGAGTGTAATTTTCGTGCACCAGGAGTACATAGGCGTATTGTGGTGGTTGTTGATAATCAAAAGAGCGCTCACCATAGCCATTATCTTGATATGCTTCTTGGAATGGCTCTTGGTCATAGTATGTTGGTGGAGGCTGTTGCCAAGGGGGTTGATCAAATCCCTGTGGCTCCTCCCACCTTTGATTCTCCCATCCTTGATGCATGTTCTTATTGTAATATCCTCTTCCAGCAATATAATTATAACCAAACTCATAGCCAAAGGAGTGAGAATTCATAGTAGAAAATAAAAACAAAAACTAGTAAGAATAAGCAACTAAGTCCTAAAACTAACAAAAAGCAAAAAGAAAATATTTACAATAACCAATAATAAGGCACACGTTTGCAATTCTCTAGCAACGGCGCCATTTTGACGAACTGATTCTTTGCGTGGTCTAGAATTTTACAGTAAATTCTCATTGCAAGTATAGTATCTAAACCAACAAAAATCCTTTTGTACAAAAACTTGGTTGTCACTTAACCAAACCCAATAAAATTAAACCGAAGTATTCAAACCTCGGGTCGTCTCTCAAGGAATTGCAGGAAAGTGTGCTTATAATTGGTTATGGAAAAGTTGTTTTTGGGGATTTTGAAATAAGGAATAAAGAAAGTAAATGGCAAGAAAGTAAACTAATAGCTAAGAAGGCTCTTGGCAAGGTATGAGAGTTAGAAGTCCTATCCTAGTTATCCTTATCAATTGTGATGAGAATTGTCCATTGCTCCCACTTAGTCACCCTCTAACTATGAAGGTGCATCAAGTGGATAAATCAATATGAATCCTCAAGTCTTAGTCAACTCTCAAGGAAAGACTAGAATTAGTAGAATTCAAATCAATTAGCAACTTCCGATTATCAAGCAACAAAAGAGTTTGATAACTCAAAAATCTCTAATTACTCCACCAAAGCCAAGAGATTCAATAACAACAACTGGAGCAGCAAGCAATAAACATGAAATACCTCAAATTGCATTAATAAAAGAAATCAATACTAACATGAGAATTCATAAATTAAAGTAATAGGATAAATAAAAGTAAAAGAGAAACTAAATTAAAGGAGCATTGAACCTAGAATCGGGAAGAAATAAACCTAAACCTAAGAGAAATCCTAAATATTAAAACCTAGAGAGAGGAGAGAGTCTCTCTCTCTAGAAAACTACATCTAAAACCTAAAAATTATGTGAATGAGAAATTGTGTGATTGAATGAATGAATAAATTTCCCCACTCTGTAGCCTCTAATCTGTGTTTTCTGGGCAGAAAATTGGGTCAAAAACAGCCTCCAGCGATTTCTGATAAGTATAGGTCGCGGCTCTGTCACGCGTACGCGTGGATTGAACTTTTGCCAGGTCACGCGTACGCGTGATCCACACGTGTGCATTGCCTAACAGCATGACAACTATAGCAAATTATATATCATTGTGAAGCCCTAAATATTAGCTTTCCAACGCAACTAAAACCGCCTCATTTGAAATTTTGTAGCTCTAGTTATGATCGATTGAGTGCAAAGAGGTCAGGTTGGACAGCTCAGCAATTCCTTCAATTTCTTGTATTCCTTCCACTTTTGCATGCTTCTTTTCCATCCTCTAAGCCATTCTTACCCTGTAATCTCTGAAACACTTAACACACATATCAAGGCATCGAACGGTAATAAGAGAGGATTAAAATTAGCAAAATTAAGGCCAAAGAAGCATGTTTCCAATCATAGCACAAAATCAGAAAGAAAAATGTAAAACATACGATTTCTATGAATAACTGTGAGATTAGTGGATAAAATCCACTCAATTAAGCACAAGATGTACCAGGAAATAGTGGTGCATCACTCATTCCAATTGGTGTCTTGTATGTTGTCCGGTAAGCCCACATCGTATCTCCAAGCCTGGAACTCCAGTCTTTCCGATGAGGCTTGACGATCTTCTCCAGGATACGCTTTATCTCTTTGTTAGACACCTCAGCTTGTCCATTGGTCTGGGGTGGTAAGATGTTGCTACCTTGTAACAATCCTAGGTCTCTTCAGTAGACTTGTTAATCTCTTGTTACAGAAGTGAGTGCCTTGATCACTCACGATTGCTCATGGTGATCCAAAGCGACAAATAATATTATTTCGAACAAAGGAGACAATAGTGTTAGCGTCATCAGTACGGGTAAGATTTGCTTCCACCCATTTAGAAATATAATCAACAACTAACAGTACATATAAGAAACCATTAGAGTTTGGAAATGGACCCATGAAGTCAATACCCCAAACATAAAAAATCCCACAAAACAACATAGGTTGTTGGGGGCATCTCATCCCTCTTGGATATATTGCCAAACCTCTGGCATGGTGGACAAGATTCACAAAAAGTGGTGGCATCCTTAAATAGTGTGGACCACCAGAATCCACAATCTAAAATCTTTCTAGCTATTCTTTGAGGACCAAAATATCCACCACTCTCAGAAGAGTGGCAGGCCTTTAAAATGGACTGGAATTCTGACTGTGGCACACACCTTCTAATAATTTGGTTAGCACCACATCTCCAAAAGTATGGGTCATCCCATATATAATATTTGGACTCACTTTTAAGCTTGTCCTTTTGATATTTAGTAAAATTAGGAGGAAAGGTACGACTAACCAAATAATTAGCCATAGGTGTGTACCAAGGAACTACTTCAGATATTGTGTAAGCTATCAAATGGAAAAGCATCATTGATAGGAGTGGAGTCATCCTTAATGTGCTCTAGGCGACTCAAGTGGTCCGCCACTATATTCTGTAAACCACTCCTATCTTTAATTTCTAAATCAAATTCTTGCAGCAACAATATCCAATATATTTGCCTTGGTTTGGACTCTTTTTTAGCTAATAAATATTTTAGAGATGCATGGTCTGAGTATACTACCACCTTAGTACCAAGTAAATGGGCTCGAAATTTATCCAGAGCAAAAACAATAGCTAGAAGCCTTTTTTCGTGGTAGTATAATTAGATTGAGCAGCATCCAAGGTCTTAGAAGCATATGCAATTACAAAAGGGTCCTTACCGTCGCGTTGAGCCAGCGCCGCTCCTACTGTGTAATTGGAGGTGTCACATATAATCTCAAACGGTTGACTCCAGTCCAGCCCTCTCACGATAGGGGCTTGGGTCAAGGCAATCTTAAGCTTATCAAACTCTTCCATGCAGTCTGCGCTTAGCTCGAACTCAACATCCTTCTGCAGTAGTCGGGATAAAGGCAGTGCTACCTTACTGAAGTTCTTGACGAATCGCCGATAGAAACTTGCGTGACCAAGAAACGAACGGACTTCCCTCACAGAGGAGGGGTAAGGTAAACCAGAAATATCATCTACCTTTGCTAGATCAACTGAAATACCAAATTAGAGACAACATGTCCTAGAACAATACCTTGTTTTACCATAAAGTCACATTTTTCAAAATTTAATACAAGGTTTGAACTAACACACCTGTCTAATACTCTAGCTAAACTATCAAAGAAAAGGTCAAATGAATCACCATACACACTAAAATCATCCATAAAAACTTCCATACAGTCCTCAAGAAGGTCGGAGAAAAGACTCATCATGCATCTTTGGAATGTAGTTGGTGCATTACACAAGCCAAAGGGCATTCTCTTATATGCATACATTCCGAAGGGGCATGTAAAAGTAGTTTTCTCCTTATTCTCAAGAGCTATATGAATTTGAAAATAGCTAGTGTAACCATCTAGAAAATAGTAGTGTGATTTACTTGACAGGCAATCAAGCATTTGATCGATGAAGGGCAGTGGGTAGTGATCCTTGCGAGTTGCTTGGTTGAGATGCCTGTAGTCAATACAGACTCTCCAAGAGTTTTGTACTCTCTTTGCTATGAGTTCTCCATGCTCATTCTTTACTGTTGTGACACCAGGCTTCTTGGGTACCACTTGTACTGGACTAACCCATTCGCTATCTGAGATTGGGTAGATGATATCAGCCTCAAGCAGCCTGGTTACTTCCTTCTTGACCACCTCTATAATGGTGGGGTTCAGCCGCCTTTGAGGTTGATAGGCAAGCCTTGTTCCCTCTTCTAAAAATATTCGGTGCTCACAGACTTGAGGGCTGATGCCTACTATATCTGCCAAACTCCACCCAATGGCCTTCTTGTGTCTTCTTAGCACACTAAGCAGCTGCTCCTCCTGTTGGGAAGTGAGTTCCCTTACAATGATAACTGGGAGCTTCTGATTATCCTCAAGGTAAGCATACTTGAGGTGGGGTGGAAGGGGCTTCAGCTCCATTTTCTGCTCATGACTAGGTTCTTGATCATCTGGAGCTAATTGTAGTGGCAAGGTATCTTCAGTAAGCTAAGAGGGTGTCCCCACACTTGCCTCTTGCTCCATAAGCGTCTCTTCTATCTCTTTTTGGTGAACTTTAGCCACGGTCTCGTCAATAATATTGCATTGGAAGATGGAGTGATCTTCTGGTGGGTGCTTCATAGCTTCATCCAGGTTGAAGCTCACTGTTCTGCCATCTATCCCAAAAGAGTAAGTTCCTGAGAAGGCATCCAATTTGAACCTTGAAGTCTTCAGAAATGGCCTTTCAAGCAGGATGGATGATGGTCTTCCTGATTCATTAGGGGGCATCTCCAGAATGTAGAAATCAATAGGGAATGTGAGCCCCTTAATGGCGCCACCTGTAGCGTCTGCGCCTCTTGGTGCTTCATTCCTTGGTGGGGTTGCTTCTTCTTCAACTGCTCCTTGTGCTGCATCCTCTCCTTCAGCATCTTCCAACTCAACAATGTCTTCAACTGGGATGTCTACTTTTGAGCTTAGCTCCTCATGACTCCTCTCTGACAGTGTAGTCCTAGATCTCAAAGTAATGGCATTGATTCCTCGTTTAGGATTGGGTAAAGGTTGAGAAGGAAGTGTATTTGAGCTGGCAGGCTGATTGTTGAAAGTGGTCGATGATCCAATCTGGGAGACGAGAGCTTGTATAGCAAAAGTTAGACCATTAATTTGACTTTCCATAGTCGTTTGTCTTTGTGCAAGAGATTAAAGCAACTTGTCATTGGGACAGGAAGGCGGACCTTGCTGTTGGTTGTTTAGAGACCCCTGGTTTTGCCTTTGGTGTGGTGCTCGATAAGGATGGTTCTAGTTCTGCTGAGACCAGTTCTGTTGATTGTTGTTGTTGTTCCATCTATGATTTCCACCATCGTCTCTGCTTCCTTGATTGTAGTTGTCCTTCTAACTTTGGTTGGAATTACCTTTCCACCCTTGGTTGGAGTTATCTTGCCAACCTTGATTGTAGTTCCCACCTTGGCTGTAATTACCACCTTGTTTATAGTAGCCTTGATTAGGGCGGTCATAGAAGTTATGGGTAGCTGCCACGAGGGTGTCTTCTTGTTGGAGTTGTGGACATTCATCAGTGTAATGGGTATTTCACGCACATATTCTGCAAACTCTCTGAGAGGCCAACTGTTGATACTGTTGTTGTGGACGAGGTTGAGGTTGTTGTTGATTCAGATGTATCTACTTCAGTAAGTTGGTTATCTCACATAGCGTCTTTGTGAGAGCAGTATTCTCATTACTAGAGAAAACCTCTGCAACAGCCTCGGGATGGTTGTTCCTGTGCCTAGCATTCCAAGTAAACCCAGCTAGGTCGGTGATCAGTTGCCACGCTTCATCTGCGGTCTTGTACTTTTTCAGAGAACCATTACTCGCACCATCTAATGTAGTCTTGTCCTGAGACTTCATGCCCTGTGTGAAGTAGCTGATCAACACCAACTTATCAATCATGTGGTGGGGGTAAGCCTCTAGAAGGTTCCTGAAGTGCTCCCAATACTCATACAGAGTCTCTGAGTTGCCTTGAATAATGCAGGAAATTTCTTTCCTCAGTCTATCAGTCACTTCAGCTGGAAAGTATTTTTCTAAGAATTCTCTCCTGAGCGTATCCCAGTTAATAACAACTGCTTCAGGTTGAGTGTAGTACCACTCCCTTGCCTTTTCTTCAAGAAAAAATGGGAAGGCAGTTAGTAGGATAGAGGTCACATCTGCACCATGACGCCTAACAACAAAATAGGCTGTCTGAAAATCTCTGAGGTGCTTGAGAGGCTCGTGAGCAGGTAAGCCATGAAACCTTGGTAGTAGATTGATTAGTGCAGTCTTTAGTTCAACATCTGCACCCAGATTTGGATGACACGCTTGAAATAGTGGCAGTGTAAAGTATGGGGCTCCTGCTTCCTGGAGAGTAACCCTCCTGGGCGCTGCCATATTATCTGCACGTAAATCAACAAAGTCAGTAGAAGAGGGGCTTGTTTCTCCCTTAAATGACACTTCAGATTCGTCTTCAGATAAGACTGGTGAATTGGTAGTAACCACTTTACCACCCTCAGAGGCTAACCGACGCCGAGCTCGCCTTATACGTGAAAGAGTTCTTTCAATTTTCGGATCAAACGCGGCTAAGCTCGGATCAGGTAGTGAACGCGTCATTCAATGAAAGAAACATACAGCTCATGGTAATGAGAATAAGGTATGTAAATATGTAAATATAAAAATATTTACACTAATCAATAACTTAGCACACTATTGAAACTCCCCGGCAACGGTGCCAATAATTGACGTGCGGAAAATTGTCGATTAAGAATTTATAATGAACTGACGTTGCGAGTATAGTCCTTAACCAACAAAGATTCTGCGTATCAATTTAAAAAGGGTTTTTGTCACAATATAAGAATAAAATATTGGGAGTATGAATCCCAGGTCGTCTCCCAACGAGTTGCTAAGAGAGGGATATTTATTGATCATGAGGTTTCTGAGAAATTTCAAGTTGGAGAATATAATTAAAATAAAGAAAATCAACGAGAGATTTAATTAATTATGATAAAAAGCCTTGACTGGGAGAAGATTAATCGAAAGTTCTATGCTTGTTAGCTTCCCCAAGGTTAATAATAATTGGTTGTTGTTCTACTCAGTTATCCCTTACCGAATAAGGGAAATTTAAGTATTGAGCCAACTTCTATTCACAAGTCCTAATCCTCTCCCTTGGGAAGGATTAGCATTAGTAATTAGAGAGCCAGCCAACAACTTCCAATTACTAATTAACGCTTGAGTATTCCAACTCAAGGTTCTCCTCTTAATCAACTCCCAAGTCAAGTTGGGAATCTACTCCATTGACATGAATACTACGTTCACAGGCATATAGGGGGAATAAAGAGAAGACATGATAAATTGAATAACAACTAAAAATTGATTAAAGGTAAAGGTAGTTCTTTGCATTAATAAATCCTAAAATCATAAACATACGTATCTGAACAGGATAAATGGGTAATTAAAATAGTAAAGGAATAAGCAAACAAACTAGGATAATGGAAACTTCAACGGAGGTAGTAACTCTTCTCAATATCCCAATCAAAAGCATAAAACTAGAAATCTATGAATGTGAAGAACCCTAGAGGAAGTAGTGATTTTCTCTCCAAGATTCCAAAACTAAAACTAAAAACTAAGAATGTGTGAATTGTGTGAATTTGTCTTGAGTCCCTGCTGTTCCCTGGCTCTAGTCTGTGTTTCTGGGCCGAAAACTGGGTCAAAACACGGCCCGAAATTACCCCTAGCATTTTCTGCGTTTTCTGCACGTGGCGCATGTCACGCGTACGCATCGATGGTCTTCTTTGCGTGTCACGCGTACGCATCAGGTACGCGCATGCGTCGCTGTGTGAATCTCCAAATCACGCGTACGCGTCAGTACGTGCACGCGTCGCTCCTCGCTAGTTATCTCCTTCAATTCTTGTGCTCCTTCCATTTATGCAAGCTTCCTCTCCGTCCTCTAAGCCATTCCTGCCCTATATAGCCTGAAAACACTTAACGCACGGATCACGATATCGAATGGTATAAAGAGGGATTAAAAATACACAATTTAAAGGCTTAGGAAGCGAGTTTTTCAACCATAGAACCAAATTGGGAAGGAATTGTAAAATCATGCAATTCACATGAATAAGTGTAGGAAGAATCTGATAAAAACCACTCAATTCAACACAAGATAAACCATAAAATAGTGGTTTATCATCCATAAATCCTGTTCGCATGCTTTCCAACTATTTCACAACCTTCCAACATATAAATGTATTGATTTCATTCAACAATTCCCATTAAACTCAACTTTTTAACAAAATTTACAAAACCTCTAACTTTCCAAATTCTCAATTCCAAAACCTCATATTCATAACCAAAACAACTCCATTGTCCCAAAACATGTTCATACACTACTTTTTCACACCATATATGTCAACCCACAAAATTTACCCAATCCATTTCAAATTGATATCACAAAATCATCTTGAATTCTCAACAACCCAACAATCAACATCATTGTCTTTATCTTATACTTCAAAACTCAAAACTCGACTCATACAAATTCATATACTCATCATACACAAATCATATCAATATCCCAAATACACAATTCAATCTCAATCCATTAAGTTCATTCTTATCTTAAGGTCTTCTAGCCTAAGTTTTCATGTGACATTAAATACTAACTATGAGAAACCAAAACCATACCTTGGCCAATTTCTCCCCAAACTCAAACTCCTCAATTCAAGCCTCCAAGGTTCCAAACCAAGTGTTATAAGGTCCAGCCACCAAAGTTTGATTTCAAGTGCTCTAATTCACCGATTAAATCTCTAATTTAACATAAATTCAATCTAATTCTATGAAATTCACCAAATTAATAACTAGAGTTCAAATAATTAGATAACTACAAGGATTTAGAGTTTCCTTACCTTATCCATAGATTAATTGGACAAAACCCAACAATTATTCACCACTAGAGTACTCCTAAACCATTGAAATCACAAAATCTCTTAATACCAAAATCCAAATTTGTGGAAAAGATGGAACAGAGAAATGGGCACAAAATATCAAATTTCTTACCAAAATTTTGGTATGATTTGAAAGAGAAATCCGAGACGAATGCATGGCTGCTACCGGATCGTCAATCGGAGTTTCGGATTGAAAGTTACGTGGAATTGAATTTTTGGAGCAAGTGTTTTGTTCTTGATTTATTCCCTTCCCCAAAACCAGTATGTTTCACTTATGAAAAAGGAAAAGAAGAGCTGAATCTCTTAAAGGAGGTTGAAATGGGTTGGGCCTTGGGCCCATCGTGGACCCGATTCAGCCGGTTCGGCTCGACGACCTAATTTTGGGCAAATTCTTTAAAATTAGTGTTAAAATTCGTATTTTAATTATTTCTACTTTTCTAAAATATAAAATTTAATTTCCTAATTTTTTAAATAATGATTAATTTATTGGTTACTTATTTACTAATTAGGTTTACACAATCTAACTCTGTCAATAGGTTCACTCTCTTTCTTAAACCTAACTCTAATTATCAGACCTTAAATAGAGTTTTCAGAGGTTTGAAAAAATTAGAAGAATGATTGATAGTTCAAAAATCGTGAATTTTTAACAAAACAGGAGTTTCAGAGGGTTACAAACTTGTTGGGAAGGTCAAGAAGTTAAAAATAGCGTTATAGTATAAAACAGGGCATCGTGCTTACGCATGGTACTATACGTATGAACAACTTGCAAATTCCCTAGGGTGTGCATATGCACACCTTCTCGTGCGTACGCATGAGCTTCCCACACACTCTGGTCTGTGCGTGCGCACAATAGTGTGTATACGCATGCACACCAGAGTTTCTGGTTTTCGGAAATTTGCTGCAGAATTCAGTTTTAAAACCTAAACTTCAAACGCGCATAACTTTTTTGTTAAAAATAATTTTTAGTCCGTTCTTCAAACATCATAAATTACTCGGACCCAGTTTTCGTTTAAGATAAATTTCATTAAATTTGAGGGTCCGAGGGCCAAGTTACAATGCATCAAAGTTGGTTAAGAATTGTGTTTTCACCAAAGGCACAAACCTTAAGTTTTCCAAAGTTTCCAAATCCAAAACTAACCAATGCATACCCAATTCTACACAAATAATGCCTACACAATGTCACACACTTATTATCAAATTTCCAATCATCTTAACACATACATTCCTCAATTTCTTTATTTCATTTTCTTCACACACTTTCATTAACTCCCTCGTTCAATATCAACATCCAACCTTTTAATTATTCAACAATTTTCATGGATAATTTTCCACCAAGCTCAACATGTATTACCAATAATCATAAAACATTAATAATTCACAAAATTCAACTTATCCTATGGACGATTAGCCTAAGTTTTCACGTAACATTATATATTAACTACAAGAAACCAAAACTATACATTGGTCGATTCCTTCCTAAGCCACAAGACACCATAAACGCTTCTCCTCCAGAAGCTCTAAGTCTCCA
The DNA here is from genome assembly GCF_000817695.3 of Arachis duranensis. Lineage (NCBI taxonomy): Eukaryota > Viridiplantae > Streptophyta > Magnoliopsida > Fabales > Fabaceae > Arachis > Arachis duranensis. Next base: position 32,276,333 of record NC_029780.3, read on the forward strand.
ACTCTGCACCAAAAGAGTTTCCAGTCTCCAATGCTCAATTAAGCATCCATCATCCACCAATTTGATTCCAAATTATACATTCAATCTAATACCATTCAATTTCACTATAATCAACATAGGGTTACAAAATTTCAATAATTGACAAGGGTTTAGTGATTCTTACTGTACCCACTGGTATTTTTGACAAAATACAAAGATAACTCGCTGCTAAAGTTCACCTAAACCATCAAAATCATTCAATTTCTCAATATAAAAACTTCCAAAATTTTAAACTAAAGATAGGAAGGCTAGGTGAGAAAATGCAACTTTCAACTAAAAATTTTAAAGAGAATTCTGAGATGAACGCGTGGCCATTGACGGCTTGTCAAATGGAGCTCCGGATTGAGAGATATGTGGAATTGAAATTTGGGAGTGAGTGAAAGTTAGGGTTCCATGGATTCCTTCCCTCTAAGCTGCGTGTTTCATGCGATTTGGGGGAGGAGGAGGCTGCGTGTTGGCTTGTACACAGGGACGGATACATGGGGCACAAGTGGAGGCCTGGGCCGCTCCACTTTTAAAAAAAAAAGTAGTAGTTACTAGTTAGAAGCCCAACCCAACCCAAATAAAACATGATAATTTTAAAAAATTTTTAAATCCCTAAAACTAATCATTTCTCTTCACGTTTCCTATTCTTTCCTAATTCTACGAGTCACGCAGCTTCCTCCCTGATCCTGAGTCATGTCACTTCTCTAGTGAAGTTTTCAAATTTCAATCATATTCATATCAATTAAAGTAAGGTATTTATTTCATAAAATTATTTAAGATTTATTTTCTTTTATTTTTTATTTTATTTTTTAATAAATTTGATAGTGATTTAGTGAAAAAATTATTATTATTTGATTTAGAGTTTGTTTATTTATGTAAGTATATAATTATTTGAGTTCTTTTTTCCAGGTAAAAAGAAACTAGAACATTTTATGATGAAAAAAAAGTAAAATTGATGCAATTTTTAAGAGAAAAGTTACTGATAATGTTAGAGTTCAAACAAGTCAACCCTCTAATCTTATTTCACAAGAAGTTCAAGTAAGTGAACTCTCTAATCTTACTCAAAATACACATCAACATGAAGCCAAAGTACTAAGATTAGAAAGAGATGTTGATATTTCTTTACTAGAAAGGGATCTAGGAAAGCGACGTCCAATTTGGCAGTATAATATCAATGAACGTGATAAAATTTGTAGAGCATATATAATAGTTGGGTCATACCAACCAACAAATATTAGCTATCCAGCTTCTGGTAATAACAATCACCGTCGATATTTTCAATCTTCTTGGTTTAAAAAATTTCTAAATTGGTTAGAATATTCACCACAAAAAGATGCTGCTTATTGTTTGCCTTGCTACTTGTTTGGTAAACATTATGGTGCTCGCAATGATGGAAAAAATACATTTTCAGAGTTGGGATTTAGTAATTGGAAAAAAGTAAACAATGGGGTAAATTGTGCATTTGTATGTCACGAGGGTTCTATTCCTAATTCTCCCCATAATTTATGTGTGAAATTTTGTGATGATTTAATGGCTCAATCTAAGCATATAGACAAAGTTCTTGATAGTCATAGTGATGAAACTATTGCAAATAACCGTTTAAGGTTAAAGACATCTATTAATGCTATTCAATGGCTTGCATTTCAAGCATGTGCATTAAGAGGCGGTGATGAAAGTCCTGGATCTTTGAATAGGGGAAATTTTATTGAGTTAATTAAGCTTTTGGCTTCCTGTAATCAGAATGTTAATAATGTTGTCCTTGAAAATTCTCCTGGAAATGCTCAATATATATCTCCCGGTGTTCAAAAAGATAAATTACATATCTTTGCTAGAAAAGTCTGTGCAACAATTCGAGAAGAAATTGGTGATTCTAAATTTTGTATAATTATTGATGAAGCAAGAGATGAGTCAAAGCAAGAACAAATGTTTATGGTTTTGAGATTTATAGACAAGCACGGTTGTGTTCAAGAAAGATTTTTTGATCTTATACATATTTCTGATACATGTTCTTTGACATTGAAAATAGAAATTTCATCAGTTCTTTCTCGTCATAATCATGATGTCCAAAATCTTAGGGGACAAGGGTATGATGGAGCTAGTAATATGCGTGGTGAATGGAATGGATTGCAAGCTCTATTTTTGAAAGATTGCCCTTTTGTTTATTACATTCATTGTCTTGCTCATCGATTACAATTAGCACTTGTTTCTACAGCCAAAGAAGTTTGTTATGTTCATAAATTATTTTCAAAACTTACACTAATTGTGAATGTTGTGACTGTTTCTCCTAAATGTCATGATTAGTTAAAGGTTTCTCAAGTAAATAATATTGCAAACTTAATTGCCAATGATCATATTGTGACAGGTAGTGGACTTAATAAAATTGGTACTTTGCAAAGAGTTAGCAATACTAGATGGGGGTCTCATTTGAATTCTGTACGTAGCTTGTTATGCATGTTTGATGCTACTTGTGAAGTTCTTGAAAAAAAGCACCGAAGAGGGTCATTTTTCCACTCGTGGTGATGCTAGTGTTGCTTATGATGCTATCACATCCTTTGAATTTGTCTTTGTTTTGCATTTGATGAGAAATATTTTGGAAGTTAGTCATGATCTTTGTCAAGCTTTGCAACGAAAAAATCAAGACATATTGAATGCTTTAACTCTAGTTTCTACTACCAAGACTTTAATCCAAAGAATGAGAGAATCAAGTTGGGAGGCTTTCATAAAAGAAGTTTGATGAGCGGATAATTTATACGCTTTTTGGCATTGTTTTTAGGTAGTTTTTAGTAGGATCTAGCTACTTTTAGGGATGTTTTCATTAGTTTTTATGCTAAATTCACATTTCTGGACTTTACTATGAGTTTGTGTGTTTTTCTGTGATTTCGGGTATTTTTTGGCTGAAATTGAGGGAAGTGAGCAAAACTCTGATAAGAAGGCTGACAAAAGACTGTTGATGCTGTTGGATTCTGACCTCCCTGCACTCGAAATGGAATTTCTGGAGCTACAGATCTCCAAATGGCGCGCTCTCAACGGCGTTGGAAAGTAGACATCTAGAAAAACACACAAACTCATACTTTATTTGAGATTAGATGACGCAAACAGGCGCTCAACGCCAGTTTCATGCTGCATTCTGGAGTCAAACGCCAAAAACACGTCATGAACCAGAGTTGAACGCCAAAAACACGTTACAACTTGGCGTTCAATCCAAAAGAAGCCTCTGCACGTGTAAAGCTCAAGCTCAGCCCAAGCACACATTAAGTGGGCCCCGGAAGTGGATTTTTGCATCAATTACTTATTTCTGTAAACCCTAGTAGCTAGTTTAATATAAATAGAACTTTTTATTATTGTACTAGGCGTCTTTTGACAATATAGTCTCTTGACCATTCGGTCTTTCTGATCATTCATGGGGGCTGGCCATTCGGCCATGCCTGGACCACTATCACTTATGTATTTTCAACGGTGGAGTTTCTGCACACCATAGATTAAGGGTGTGGAGCTCTGCTCTACCTCGAGTTTCAATGCAATTACTACTATTTTCTATTCAATTCAGTTTATTCCTGTTCTAAGATATTCGTTGCACTTCCCATGATGAATGTGATGATCCGTGACACTCATCATCATTCTCACCTATGAACGCGTGACTGACAACCACTTCCGTTCTATCTTAGACCGAGCGCATATCTCTTGGATTCCTTGATCAGAATCTTCTTGGTATAAGCTAGAATTGATGGCGGCATTCATGAGAATCCGGAAAGTCTAAACCTTGTCTGTGGTGTTTTGAGTAGGATTCAGGGATTGAATGACTGTGACGAGCTTCAAACTCGCGATTGTTGGGCATGATGACAAGTGCAAAAGAATCAATGGATTCTATTCCGACATGATCGAGAACCGACAGATGATTAGCCGTGCTGTGACAGAGCATTTGGACCATTTTCACTGAGAGGATGGGATGTAGCCATTGACAACGGTGATGCCCTACATATAGCTTGCCATGGAAAGGAGTAAGAAGGATTGGATGAAGGCAGTAGGAAAGCAGAGATTTAGAAGGAGCACAGCATCTTCATACGCCTATCTGAAATTCCCACCAATGATCTACATAAGTATTTCTATCTTTATTTTCTGTTTATCTATTATTACTTTTCAAAAATTCCATAACCATTTATTATCCACCTAACTGAGATTTACAAGATAACCATAGCTTGCTTCATACCAACAATCTCCGTGGGATCGACCCTTACTCACATAAGGTTTATTACTTGGACGACCCAGTGCACTTGCTGGTTAGTTGTGCGAAGTTGTGAAGAAAGTGCTGAGTTAGTAGATGCGCATACCAAGTTGAATGCCATTATTAGAGATCACAATTTTGTGCACCAAGTTTTTGGTGCCATTGCCGGGGATTGTTTGAGTTTGAACAACTGACGGTTCATCTTGTTGCTTAGATTAGGTAATTTTCTTTTTGTTTTATTTTCAAAAAATTTTTCAAAAATCTTTCAAAAATTTTTCACTTGTTTTCGAAAATTTTCAGAGTTTTTAAGAATGAATTCTAAAGTTTCATGTAATATGTTGAAGCCTGGTTGGCTGTAAAGCCATGTCTAATTCCTGGACCAGAGCTTTTGACTAACATTACATGATTCTTGGAATTCTGATTGAGGACTTTGGATTCATTACTTCCTTTTTCCAAAATATGTTTTCGAAAAATTTATTACAAAAATCCAAAAAAATTAGAAAATCATAAAAATAAAAAATATTTTGTGTTTCTTGTTTGAGTATAGTGTCAATTTTTAAGTTGGGTGTCAATTGCATGTTTTTAAAAAGATTTTGCATTTTTCAAAAATTCATGCATGGTGTTCTTCATGATCTTCAAGTTATTTTTGGTAAGTCTTCTTGTTTGATCTTGATGTTTTCTTGTTTTGTGTCTTTTGTTGTTTTTCATATACATTTTTGCATTCATAGTGTCTAAGCATTAAAGATTTCTAAGTTTGGTGTCTTGCATGTTTTCTTTGCATAAAAAATTTTCAAAAATATGTTCTTGATGTTCATCATGATCTTCAAAGTGTTCTTGGTGTTCATCTTAACATTCATAGTGTTCTTGCATGCATCATTGGTTTTGATCTAAAAATTTTCATGTTTTGGGTCATTTTTATGTTTTTCCCTCTCATCATTAAAAATTCAAAAATAAAAAATATCTATTCCTTATTTCTCTCAAAATTTCAAAAATTTGAGTTGACTTGGTCAAAAATTTTTAAAATTTAGCTATTTCTTACAAGTCAAGTCAAATTTTCAAATTTAAAAATCTTATTTTTTCAAAATCTTTTTCAAAAATCAAATCTTTTTCATTTTTTATTATTTTTGAAATTTTTAAAATTTATTTTCAAAATCTTTTTCTTATCTTTATTTCAAAATTTTGAAAACTTTACTAACAATTAATGTGATTGATTCAAAAATTTGAAGTTTGTTACTTTCTTGTTAAGAGCATTCTTGTTTAGGCAGATCCTGAACCTGAAAGGACTCTGAAGAGGAAATTAAGAGAAGCTAAATTACAACAATTCAGAGACAACCTTACAGAAATTTTTAAAAAGGAAGAGGAGATGGCAGCCGAAAATAATAATGCAAGGAGGATGCTTGGTGATTATACTACACCTACTTCCAAGTTTGATGGAAGAAGCATCTCAATCCTTGCTATTGGAGCAAATAACTTTGAGCTGAAACCTCAACTAGTTGCTCTACTGCAACAGAACTGCAAGTTCCATGGACTTCCATCAGAAGATCCCTACCAGTTTTTAACTGAGTTCTTGCAGATCTGTGAGACTGTTAAGACTAATAGAGTAGATCCTGAAGTCTACAGGTTCATGCTTTTCCCCTTTGCTGTAAGAGACAGAGCTAGAATATGGTTGGATTTACAACCTAAAGATAGCCTGGACTCATGGGATAAGTTGGTCGCGGCCTTCTTGGCTAAGTTCTTTCCTCCTAAAAAGCTGAGCAAGCTTAGAGTGGATGTTCAGACCTTCAAACAAAAAGATGGTGAATCCCTCTATGAAGCTTGGGAAAGATACAAGCAGATGACCAAAAGGTGTCCTTCTGACATGCTTTCTAAATGGACCATTTTGGATATATTCTATTATGGCCTATCTGAATTCTCTAAGATGTCACTGGACCATTTTGCAGGTGGATCCATTCACCTAAAGAAAATGCCTGCAGAAGCTCAAGAACTCATTGACATGGTTGCAAATAACCAATTCATGTATACTTCTGAGAGGAATTCCGTGAGTAATGAGACACCTCAGAGGAAGGGAGTTCTTGAAATTGATGCTCTGAATGCCATACTGGCTCAGAATAAAATGTTGACTCAACAAGTCAACATGATTTCTCAAAGTCTAAATGGATGGCAAAATGCATCCAACAATACTAAAGAGGCATCTTCTAAAGAAGAAGCTTATGATCCTGAGAACCCTGCAATAGCAGAGATAAATTATATGGGTGAACCTTATGGAAACACCTATAATTCATCATGGAGAAATCATCTAAATTTCTCATGGAAGGATCAACAAAAGCCTCAGCAAGGCTTTAATAATGGTGGAAGAAATACGCTCAACAATAGGAAGCCTTATCCATCATCTTTTCAGCAACAGACAGAGAATTCTGAGTAGAGCACCTCTAACCTAGCAAACTTAGTCTCTGATCTGTCTAAGGCCACTTTAAGTTTCATGAGTGAAACAAGGTCCTCCATTAGAAATCTGGAGGCACAAGTGGGCCAGCTGAGTAAGAAAATCACTGAAACTCCTCCAAGTACTCTCCCAAGCAACACTGAAGAGAATCTAAAAAGAGAGTGCAAGGCCATTGACATAATCAACATAGCCGAACTTAGAGAGGAAGGAGAGGACGTGAATCCCAATGAGGAAAACCTCATAGGACGTCTCTCAAGCAAGAAGGAGCTCCCTATTGAGGACCTAAAGGAATCTGAGGCTCATATAGAGACCATAGAGATTCCATTAAACCTCCTTCTGCCATTCATGAGCTCTGAAAACTACTCTTCCTCTGAAGAGGATGAAGATGTAACTAGAGAGCAAGTTGCTCAATATCTAGGAGCCATCATGAAGCTGAATGCCAAATTGTTTGGTAATGAGACTTGGGAAGGTGAACCTCCCTTGCTCATTAATGAACTAGATACATAGATTCAATAAACCTTACCTCAAAAGAAACAAGATCCTGGTAAATTCTTAATACCCTGTACCATAGGCACCATGACCTTTGAAAAGGCTCTGTGTGACCTGGGGTCAGGCATAAATCTTATGCCACTCTCTGTAATGGAGAAGCTGGGGATCATTGAGGTACAACTTGCCATATTCACACTACAGATGGCAGACAAGTCAATAAGACAAGCTTATGGATTAGTAGAGGATGTGCTAGTGAAGGTTGAGTGTTAGTAAAGGTTGAAGGCCTTTACATCCCTGCTGATTTCATAATCTTAGACACTAGGAAGGAGGAGGATGAATGCATCATCCTTGGAAGACCTTTCCTAGCCACAGCAGGAGCTGTGATTGATGTTGACAGAGGAGAATTAGTCCTTTAATTGAATGTGGACTACCTTGTGTTTAAGATCCAAGGGTGTTCCTCTGCAACCATGGAGATGAAGCATGAAAAGCTTCTCTCAGTCCAGAGTCAAACAGAGCCCCCACAATTAAACTCTAAGTTTGGTGTTGGGAAGCCACAACCAAACTCTAAGTTTGGTGTTGGGAGTCTACAACATTGACTTGATCACCTGTGAGGCTCCATGAGAGCCCACTGTCAAGCTATTGACATTAAAGAAGTGCTTATTAGGAGGCAACCCAATTTTTATTTATCTAATTTTATTTTTATTTTTATTATTCTTTTATGTTTTCTTAGGTTCATGATCATGTGGAGTCACAAAATAAATACTAAAATTAAAAACAGAATAAAAAATAGTAGAAGAAACAGCACACCCTGGAGGAAGGGCTTACTTGCGTTCAAACGCCAGTAAGGAGCATCTGGCTGGTGTTTAACGCCAGAACAGAGCATGGATCTGGCATCGAATGCCAGAAACAAGCAGTATCCTGGCGTTTAAATGCCTGGAATACATCTTGAGGAGAGCTGGCGCTGAACGCCAGAAACAAGCATGGAACTGGCATTCAATGCCAGAAACATGCTGCAAATGGGCGTTGAACGCCCAAAATAAGCATGAAGCTGGCATTCAACGCCAGAAACAAGCATCAATCTGGCATTGAACACCAGGATTGCATGCAAAGGGTGTTTTACATGCCTCATTGGTGCAGGGATGATAATCCTTGACACCTCAGGATCTGTGGACCCCACAGGATCCCCACCTACCTCAACTCACCTTCTTTCTTCTTCACACAATCCAATAACACTCTTCCCCAAAACCTTCACCAATCACCTAAATCTCTCTTCCCTATCACCTCTTCAACAATCACCTCAATATCTCTTCCCCATCACCTCGTCACCACTCACATCCATCCACTCTTCCCCATAAACCCCACCCACCTTCAAAATTCAAAATCCCTTTCCCACCCAACCCACCCCATATGGCCGAACCTTACCCCACTCCCTACACTATATAAACCCCTCCATTCTTCTTCGTTTTCACACAACACAACCTTCTCTTCTCCTCCTTGGCCGAAACACAACCCTCTCTTCTTCTCCTCCATATCTTCTTCTTCTTCATCTATTCTTTCTTCTTTTGCTCGAGGGCGAGCAATATTCTAAGTTTAGTGTGGTAAAAGCATAGCTTTTTTGTTTTTTCATAACCATTGATGGCACCTAAGGCCGGAGAAACCTCTAGAAAAGGGAAAGGGAAGACAAAAGCTTCCACCTCCGAGTCATGAGAGATGGAAAGATTCATCTCAAAAGTCTATCAAGACCACTTCTATGAAGTTGTGGCCAAGAAGAAGGTGATCCCCGAGGTCCCTTTCAAACTCAAGAAAAATGAGTACCCGGAGATCTGACATGAGATCCAAAGAAGAGGTTGGGAAGTTCTGACCAACCCCATTCAACAAGTCAGAATCTTAATGTTTAAAGAGTTCTATGCCAATGCATGGATCACAAGGAACCATGATCAAAGTGTGAACCCGAATCCAAAGAATTATCTTACAATGGTGCGGGGGAAATACTTAGATTTCAGTCCGAAAAATGTGAGGTTGGCATTCAACTTGCCCATGATGCAAGGAGATGCACGCCCCTACACTAAAAGGGTCAACTTTGATCAAAGGTTGGACCAAGTCCTTATGGACATATGTGTGGAAGGAGCTCAATGGAAAAGAGACTCCAAAGGCAAGCCGGTTCAATTAAGAAGACTGGACCTCAAGCCTGTGGCTAATGGATGGTTGGAGTTCATCCAACGTTCCATCATCCCCACTAACAACCGATCTGAAGTTACTGTGGATCGGGCCATCATGATTCATAGCATCATGAATGGAGAGGAAGTAGAAGTTCATGAAGTCATCTCCCTTGAATTCTACAAAATAGCCGAAAAGTCCTCCACCATGGCAAGGCTAGCTTTTCCTCATATTATTTGCCATCAATGTTACTCAGCTGGAGTTATCATAGAAGGAGACATCCCCATTGAGAAGGATAAGCCCATCACTAAGAAGAGGATGGAACAAACAAGAGAGCCCACTCATGGATCCCAAGAGACGCATGAGGAAGCTCATCACCAAGAAATCCCGGAGATGCCTCAAGGGATGCACTTTCCTCCCAACAATTATTGGGAACAACTCAACACTTCTCTAGAAGATTTGAGTTACAATATGGATCAATTAAGGGTGGAACATCAAGAGCACTCTATCATTCTCCATGAAATTAGAGAAGATCAAAGAGCAATAAGGGAGGAGCAACAAAGGCAAAGAAGAGACATAGAAGAGCTCAAGGACATCATTGGTTCTTCAAGAAGAAAGCACCACCATCACTGAGGTGGACTCATTCCTTGTTCTTATTTCTCTGTTTTTCGGTTTTTATGCTTAATGTTTATCTATATTTGTGTCTTTCCTACATGATCATTAGTATTTAGTAACTATGTCTTAAGGCTATGAATAATTCCATGAATCCGTCACCTCTCTTAAATGAAAAATGTTCCTAATTCAAAAGAACAAGAAGTACACGAGTTTCGAATTCATCCTTGAAATTAATTTAATTATACTGATGTGGTGACAATACTTTTTGTTTTCTGAATGAATGCTTGAACAGTGCATATTTTTGATCTTGTTGTTTATGAATGTTAAAATTGTTGGCTCTTGAAAGAATGATGAACAAAGAGAAATGTTATTGATAATCTGAAAAATCATGAAATTGATTCTTAAAGCAAGAAAAAGTAGTGAATAGAAAAAGCTTGCGAAAAAAGAAAAAAAGTGGCGAAAAAAATAGAAAGAAAAAGAAAAAGCAAGCAGAAAAAGCCAATAGCCCTTAAAACCAAAAGGCAAGGGTAAAAAAAGATCCAAGGCTTTGAGCATCAATGGATAGGAGGGCCCAAGGAAATAAAATCCAGACCTAAGCAGCTAAATCAAGCTGTCCCTAACCATGTGCTTGTGGCATGCAGGTCCAAGTGAAAAGCTTGAGACTGAGTAGTTAAAGTCGTGATCCAAAGCAAAAAGAGTGTGCTTAAGAGCTCTGGACACCTCTAACTGGGGACTTTAGCAAAGCTGTGTCACAATCTGAAAAGGTTCACCCAGTTATGTGTCTGTGGCATTTATGTATCTGGTGGTAATACTGGAAAACAAAGTGCTTAGGGCCACGGCCAAGACTCATAAAAGTAGTTGTGTTAAAGAATCAACATACTTAACTAAGAGAATCAATAACACTATCTGAAACTCTGAGTTCCTATAGATTCCAATCATTCTAATCTTCAAAGGATAATGTGAGATGCCAAAACTGTTCAGAAGCAAAAAGCTAAAAGTCCCGCTCATCTAATTAGAACTAATATTCAACGATATTTTGTGATTTATAGTATATTCTCTTATTTTTATCTAATTTTATTTTCAGTTGCTTGGGGACAAGCAACAATTTAAGTTTGGTGTTGTGATGAGCGGATAATTTATACGCTTTTTGGCATTATTTTTAGGTAGTTTTTAGTAGGATCTAGCTATTTTTAGGGATGCTTTCATTAGTTTTATGATAAATTCACATTTCTGGACTTTACTATAAGTTTGTGTGTTTTTCTATGATTTCAGGTATTTTCTGGCTGAAATTGAGGGACCTGAGCAAAACTCTGATAAGAAGGTTGACAAAGGACTGATGATGCTGTTGGATTCTGACCTCCCTGCACTCGAAATAGAATTTCTGGAGCTACAGAACTTCAAATGATGCGCTCTCAACAGAGTTGGAAAGTAGACATCCAGAGCTTTCCAGCAATATTTAATAGTCTATACTTTATTCGAGATTGGATGACGCAAACTGGCACTCAACGCCAGTTCCATGCTGCATTCTGGAGTCAAACGCCAGAAACACGTCACGAACTAGAGTTGAACGCCAAAAACATGTTACAACTTGGCGTTCAACTCCAAAAGAAGCCTCTGTACGTGTAAAGCTCAAGCTCAGCCCAAGCACACACCAAGTGGGCCCCGGAAGTGGATTTCTGTATCAATTACTTATTTCTGTAAACCCTAGTAGCTAGTTTAATATAATTAGAACTTTTTACTATTATACTAAGCGTCTTTTGACAATATAGTCTCTTGACCATTTGGTCTTTTTGATCATTTATGGGGGCTGGCCATTCGGCCATGCCTGGACCAGTATCACTTATGTATTTTCAACGGTGGAGTTTCTGCACACCATAGATTAAGGGTGTGGAGCTCTGCTGTACCTCAAGTTTCAATGCAATTACTACTATTTTCTATTCAATTCAGTTTATTCCTGTTCTAAGATATTCGTTGCACTTCACCATGACGAATGCGATGATCCATGACACTCATCATCATTCTCACCTATGAACGTGTGACTGACAACCACTTTCATTCTACCTTAGACCGAGCACATATCTCTTGGATTCCTTGATCAGAATCTTCGTGGTATAAGCTAGAATTGATGGCGGCATTCATGAGAATCCGGAAAGTCTAAACCTTGTATGTGGTATTCTGAGTAGGATTCAGGGATTGAATGACTGTGACGAGCTTTAAACTCGCGATTGTTAGGCGTGATGACAAGCGCAAAAGAATCAATGGATTCTATTCTGACATGATCGAGAACCGATAGATGATTAGCCGTGCTGTGACAGAGCATTTGGACCATTTTCACTAAGAGGATGGGATGTAGCCATTGACAACGGTGATGTCCTACATACATCTTGCCATGGAAAGGAGTAAGAAGGATTGTATGAAGGCAGTAGGAAAGCAGAGATTCAGAAGAAGCACAACATCTTCATACGCCTATTTGAAATTCCCACCAATGATCTACATAAGTATTTCTATCTTTATTTTCTATTTATCTATTATTACTATTCGAAAATTCCATAACCATTTATTATCCACCTAACTGAGATTTACTAGATTACCATAGCTTGCTTCATACCAACAATTTCCATGGGATCGACCCTTACTCACATAAGGTTTATTACTTGGACTACCCAGTGCACTTGCTGGTTAGTTGTGCGAAGTTGTGAAGAAAGTGCTGAGTTAGTAGATGCGCATACCAAGTTGAATGCCATTATTAGAGATCACAATTTCATGCACCAAAGTTATATTATTTTGTGAGAAACATGAAGTTGAAGTTCCTGATATGAATGCATTGCATATGCCTAGAAGAGGCCAAACTCGCAAAATTGTTGATCAAATTTCAGTGGAGCATCATTACCGTATTAATTTATTTCTGGCTGTAATTGATACACAATTGCAAGAGCTTAATGGAAGATTCAATGATAATATAGTGGAATTGCTTACTTTGAGTTCAACTTTAGATCCCAGAGATAATTATAAGTTCTTCAGTGTCAACAAAGTATGTGATTAGTAGAACGGTTTTATCCAGGTGACTTCAGTGACCAAGAGAAATTTCACATTAGAATGCAAGCTCAACATTATGAACTTGATATTCCTAATCATGTTGACTTGACTAACTTGTGCACAATTTCAGAGTTATATCAAGGATTAATGAAGAAAGGAAAGTCTTTAACATATCCTTTGATTGATCATTTGTTTCGCTTGGTATTAACTCTCCTTGTTTCAACTGCTATAATTGAGAGATCTTTTTCAGCTATGAATATTGTGAAGAATAGACTCAGAAACAAAATGGAAGATGAATTTCTTGCTAATTGTCTTTTGATTTACATTGAGAAGAAGATTGCTGAAAGATTTGACACAGATTCTATTATCGATGAATTTTATGATATGAAGAATCGACATGTACCACTTCGTTAGTAAAAAGTACACATTTTTTTTACTTTAAATATATATTCTCTATCAGTATATTTTTGTAATGCATCTTACATTATAATTTATTTGCATATATATTTTTATATTATATATATTATTGCCCCCCCCCATGATAACATTTTTGGATCCGTCCTTGTTTGTATATGTGGGGCCTTGAACCCAGTTTGGGCCCGGTCCAACCGGTTTGACCCGTTGGCCCAGTTTTGGGCTAAAACCTTTAAAATTAGTGTTATAATTCATATTTTTAATATTTTTACCTTTTTAGATTATAAAATTTAATTTTCTAATTTTTTTAAATAATAATTAATTTATTAGCTAATTATTCATTAATTTCTCAGGATTTACATAACACTCACTGAAGACCAAATGAATGATTCCCCATGAGGAAAGTGATATGTAACACTCATGGAAGGGTTGTTTTTAGAGGTAGGGATGACGATACGTAATGCCTATCTTAGAAATGTTGTCAGGTGCTAGCAACCAACCAACACGTGAGCTCATGGTCTGTTTAGGTATAGCCATGCATCATACTACATTTGTTTGAAATTTCTTAGGTTTGTATAATTGTTGTGGTTTACCTAATTGATATTCTGTTAACTGCTAATTGTGTTACTTGTCATAATTATTCTCTATGTGTGATTGTGTAATTGTCTGTTTGATTGCTTGTGCTTGTGACTCATTGGTTTGGATTATGGTGGAGTGTGGTGGCTTGTCAGTGATTATATGTTGGGCCAGAGGCCATAATTGGGTAAGTTATATGTCTTGGTAGGTTTGGTGAAATTTGATATGTATTTTGACTTGTGGCGGTTGGTGCGCGTAAATTGTGATCATCAATAATGGCGCCAAAGACTTGGAGCTCTCAAACGTGAATCACACTTTGTCACAACTTCGCACAACTAACCAGCAAGTGCACTGGGTCGTCCAAGTAATACCTTACGTGAGTAAGGGTCGATCCCACGGAGATTGTTGGTATGAAGCAAGCTATGGTCATCTTGTAAATCTCAGTTAGGCGGATTCAAATGGTTATAATGGTTTTCAAATATAAAGATAAATAAAGCATAAAATAGAGATAGAGATACTTATGTAATTCATTGGTGGGAATTTCAGATAAGCGCATGAAGATACTGTGTTCCTACTGCTTTCATCCAATCATTCTTACTCCTTACCATGGCAAGCTGTATGTAGGGCGTCGCCGTTGTCAATGGCTACTTCCCATCCTCTCAGTGAAAATGGTCCAAATGCTTTGTCACAGCACGGCTAATCATCTGTCGGTTCTCGATCATGTCGGAATAAGATCCATTGATCATTTTGCATCTGTCACTACGCCCAACACTCGCGAGTTTGAAGCTCGTCACAGTCATTCAATCCCAGAATCCTACTCGGAATACCACAGACAAGGTTTAGACTTTCCAGATTCTCAAGAATGCTGCCAATGGATTCTAGCTTATACCACGAAGATTCTGATTAAGGAATCCAAGAGATACACACTCTAGCTCTCGCTTGTAGAACGGAAGTGGTTGTCAGGAACGCGTTCATAGGGACAGATGATGATGAGTGTCATGGATCATCACATCCATCAGGTTGAAGTACAAGTGATATCTTAGAATAAGAATAAGCGTGAATTGAATAGAAGAACAATAGTAATTGCATTAATACTCAAGGTACAGCAGAGCTCCACACCTTAATCTATGGTGTCTAGAAACTCCACCGTTGAAAATACATAAGTGATAAAGGTCCAGGCATGGCCGAGAGGCCAGCCTCCAAAACGTGATCAATAGTCTTCTAAGATGAACAATCGATTAAAATTGAGACCAAAGATGTCTAATACAATAGTAAAATGTCCTATTCATACTAGACTAGTTACTAGTGTTTACAGAAATAAGTCTAAGTGCAGAAATCCACTTTCGGGGCCCACTTTGGTGTGTGCTTGGGCTGAGCTTGAGCTTTACATGCGCATAGGCTTCTCTTGGAGTTAAACACCAAGTTGTAACGTGTTTTTGGCGTTTAACTCTGGTTTGTGACGTGTTTATGGCGTTTCACTCCAGAATGTAGCATGGAGCTGGCGTTGAACGCCAGTTTGCGTTGTGTAAACTCGAATAAAGTATAGACTATCATATATTTCTGGAAAGCCCTGGATGTCTACTTTCCAACGCAGTTTAGAGTGCACCATTTGGAGTTCTGTAGCTCTAGAAAATGCATTTCGAGTGCAGGGAGGTCAGAATCCAACAGCATCAGCAGTCCTTTGAGAAAATCATTTTCGAGTGCAGGGAGGTCAGAATCCAGCAGCATCAACAGTCCTTTTTCAGCCTGAATCAGATTTTTGCTCAGGTCCCTCAATTTCAGCCAGAAAATACTTGAAATCACAGAAAAATACACAAACTCATAGTAAAGTCCATAAATGTGAATTTTGCATAAAAACTAATAAAAACATCCCTAAAAGTAGCTAGATCCTACTAAAAACTACCTAAAAACAATGCCAAAAAGCATATAAATTATCCGCTCATCAGTGGTGTTTGATGATTTCTTATTTTTGAATGGATAATCACATTGGTGCATGAAATTGTGATCATCAACAATGGCGCCAAAGACTTGGAGCTCTCAAATATGAATCACACTTTGTCACAACTTCGCACAACTAACCAGCAAGTGCACTGGGTCGTCCAAGTAATACCTTACGTGAGTAAGGGTCGATCCCACGGAGATTGTTGGTATGAAGCAAGCTATGGTCATCTTGTAAATCTCAGTTAGGCGGATTCAAATGGTTATAATGGTTTTCAAAAATAAATGTAAACAAAGCATAAAATAAAGATAGAGATACTTATGTAAATCATTGGAGGAAATTTTAGATAAGTGTATGGAGGTGCTTTGTTCCTGTTGAATCTCTGCTTTCCTACTTTCTTGATCCAATCCTTCATACTCCTTTCTATGGCAAGCTATATGTAGGGCGTCACCATTATCAATGGCTACTTCCCATCCTCTTAGTGAAAATGGTCTAAATGCTCTGTCACAGCACGGCTAATCATCTGTCGGTTCTCGATCATGTCGGAATAGAATCCAGTGATTCTTTTTCGTCTGTCACTATGCCCAACACTCGCGAGTCCCATCTCAAATCATACTCAGAATACCACAGACAAGGTTTAGACTTTTCGGATCTTAGGAATGGCCGCCAATAATTTTAGCTTATATGACGAAGATTCTGATCAAGGAATCCAAGAGATATGCGCTCGATCTATGATAAAATGGGAGTGGTGGTCAGGCACGCGTTCATAGGTGAGAATAATGATGAGTGTCACGGATAATCACATTCATCATATTGAAGTGCAGCGAATATCTTAGAATAAGAATAAGCTGAATTGAATAGAAGAATGATAGTAATTGCATTAATACTCGAGGAACAACAAAGCTCCACACCTTAATCTATGGTGTGTAGAAACTCCACCGTTGAAAATACATAAGTGATGGTCCAGGCATGGCCGAATGGCCAGCCCCCATGAAGGTCTAAAATCACATACACTGACTAAAGATCCATCAAAAGACAAGATGCTGAGTACAATAGTAAAAGGTTCTATTTATACTAAACTAGCTACTAGGGTTTACAGAAATAAGTCTAAGTGTAGAAATCCACTTCCGGGGCCCACTTTGGTGTGTGCTTGGGCTGAGCTTGAGCTTTACACGTGCAGAGGCTTTTCTTGGGGTTAAACACCAAGTTGTAACGTGTTTTTGGCGTTTAACTCCGGTTTTTGACGTGTTTCTGGCGTTTTACTCCAGAATGCAGCATGGAACTGGCGTTGAACGCCAGTTTGCGTAGTCTAAACTTGAACAAAGTAAAGACTATTATATATTGCTGGAAAGCTCTGGATGTCTAATTTCCAACGCAGTTGAGAGCACACCATTTGAAGTTCTGTGGCTCCAGAAAATCCATCTCGAGTGCAGGGAGGTCAGAATCCAACAACATCAGCAGTCCTTTTTTCAGCCTGCATCAGATTTTTGCTCAGGTCCCTCAATTTCAACCAGAAAATACCTGAAAGCACAGAAAAACACACAAACTCATAGTAAATTCCAAAAATGTGAATTTTGCATAAAAACTAATAAAAACATCCTAAAAGTAGCTAGATCCAACTAAAAATTACCTAAAAATAATGCCAAAAAGTGTATAAATTATCCGCTCATCACACATGACTTTGAAACAAAGATCAAGGTTAGGGATTTAATGAATAAGGAATTGGATGACTTTAAGAACAAACAAAATTAAGTATATATATATATATATCCTTCTATAACAATTCTTAAACTCTTCTGGTGAGACCATTAGGTTCTCAGGTTCTCACCCCCTACAGCCTTATCCTTTTTAGGAAACAGACGAGAAAACTGATGAAGATTCTACTGAGCTTTTGATCGTGCTTTTCTTTGTTGTATTAACTTAGTTGTTATTTTTCCACGCCATTATTATTACATTTTTGTAAAGAGGGATATGAGTTGTGATTTGATAATTTTGTATATACATATATACTTGTAGAAGTTATTCCTGTGAATATAAAGTGATGAGATGTATTTGAGTATATATATTTGTATGTATGTATGTATAAAAGAAAAAGTATTTCCAATTTTTCAAAGAAAAGTCGATCCGATTTTCAGTTAGAGGCTCTGACTATGTGAACATGTATACTTAAGCAGTTGTAATTAGGGGTGGCAAACGGACCTAAACCCGCCGGGCCGGCCTACATAACCCACCAAAAAAGGCAAGCCGGGTTGGAAAATTGGGACCGCCAAAGAGTAAAAGCCTGTCTAACCCACACCGCTTAAATTGCGGGCTTCGGCGAGGAGGGGTGGGCTTCCCCGCCGGGCTTTTTTTTTTTTGCAGGGGGTACTTTTGCAATTTTTTGGCCAAAATTCAACTTCCTCCAACCCAATTTACAAGAGTATGAAGATGAAAATTGAGTGTTTTGAATTATGTTTATGTTGCTTTGGAGACAATATTTATAATTATGGTTTGGATTATGTTTATTTTTCTTTGGAGACATATTTATAATTATGTTTTGGATAAAAAACTTGGTTTATAATTATGTTTATTAGATATTTATAATTATAAAGACTTTAATGTTTGTGAATATAAAAAAATAATTTTTTTATGCCTTTAGAAATTATAAATTTATTAATATGGCTGTGAAATTATATATATTATTTAGTAGGTAACAGTAAAAAAAAGGAATTTTGGCGGACTTAGCGGATGGGGCGAGCTTCCCCGCTTGCCACCCATAGTTGTAATGTCCTTATTATCAGAATGACACAGCCGAAAGCGTGGCATTCTAGTAGTAAGGGTGTCAAATTATGGTATTAGAGTAGTCTTTCCTGTAGAGCCTGAGGAATGGACTGACTATACTTCAATTGTATACTATGAGCATCCGTCATATAGTAGGTCTTGTCTTGATGACTAGAGTTAGAGCTTTATGCACAGGACTGTCTACTAATTCACTCTGTTAGTCTACTGTGCACATTTCCTGGTATTCGGTTTGGCCAACCTAATGCTATGGGTTTGTGTATTTGGGAATACTAACGGGTTATCATAGACAATATAGAAGTTCCTCTTTAAGGATAGCTCAATTCCAGATCTTAATTTTTGCTTGTATCCTTGTGTCTTGATATGTTTTTCCTTCCATGTTTGACATTTGAGTTCTTTATTTCAGATTCCTTCTTGAACATTGATTTGAGTATCTTTCAATCTTGTTCCTTTGTTTGCATATATCATTTTTTGATCTTATTTGAGAGTTACTTTTTGGACCTCTAAAAACTTGCTATTGAGTTGAGTTACCTCCATTCATGAACTTGTGTTTCTTGGAATCGACTGGAACTTATTTTGTTTGGGTATGCTTCATTGTTTCTATCGAAGCTTCTTTGTAAAACCCGGTAAAATACTAAATAAATAATTAACAACTAAGAAATAAATTAAATGAGAGCAAAAAAAGATTAAAGAATTAATATTTATAATTTGAAGAAATAAGAATATTTAGGGTGCGAATTAAAATGCTTATCTTAAGGGTTTTAGTCCAAAGTTAGGCCAACAGACTAAGAAAATAAAATTGGGCCACATGAGGCCCAAGTCCAAGTATTAATACCCACACTTAACACACAGTTCAGCATATTCTCTATTCATTTTGGAAGGGGGTAGCTGAAATTGAGAGAAGGGAGAAGAGAGGAGAAATCCTAACCCTAGCTCCACCTTCAAACATCTATAACTTTTGCTATGGAGCTCCTATTACCATACTGTTTGAGGCCACACGAAGCTCGTCTCCCCTTCTTCAATTCTATTTGAATAGTTTGGTAAGTAACTTGAAATACCAACCTCTTTTTCTCATTCAAATATGAAATTGCATTTTTCGTTTGGGTATTTTGAATTTTTTGTGATTTTGATGTTATAGTGACTCTCTAGCTTGTATTTTTGGTAGTATTCATCATTATTTTAGTGGGTAAAGGTAAAAAACCATTTTTCTATCTTTGTTCATCAATTTATAAAAACCATAATTTTTAATATTGTGCCAGATTGTATAATATGGTGTTAGATTAAAAAATTGAAATCTTGGGTTAGTAGAATTTTGGAAAAAGAAAAGCTTGGAAGCTTAGAATTGTGACATTAAGGTACATGTGGTAGTTTTGAGTAGGTATTATGTAAGGTTATGTGAAAACCTAGGTTACTTGCCCCTATAATAAGTTGAATGGAATTGATTGTTGATGTGTTTGAATAATGGCTAGTATAAGTATCATGTCAGTTGATGTGTTTTGACATGAAATTAAGGAGTGTGATGTGATATTGTGGCAAGTGGATATTGTAATATATGTTGGCGTCATGTTGCATGAAAATGAGTATGCATGTTAAAGTTTTAATTGAGAATTAGATGAATGAATATTGTGATTTGTGAAATTGGGCTAGAGGCCGTGATCTGGTAAGGAAATTCCCTATGTGGTAAGTTAAGGTAAGTGGTGTGAATTGTTGTATGAGAATGAGAGGATTTATTAATGGTTGATTGAGAGTTTGAATAAATGGATATTGCATATTGTTAATGAATATGGATATAGTTAATGGAATGTGTTAAATAAGTTAGAAGCGGGTTAATTTAGGATTAAAATAGTTGAGAATTGATGAATGAGTGTTTGGGATGTGTAGAAATGGTTTTGAGCTGGTTTAGGATTGAACTGAATTGAGAATGGATGGAATTAATAGATTAGGTGGAATTGGTAAAAATCATACTTTTAGCCAACTTCAACAAGCCATAACTTGGTGATCGGAGTTTGAATTTGAATTATATTTGTCTTAAATTAAAGCTAGTGGAAAGATCTTTAAAACCATCTAAGAATGAAGGAAAATAGAATTTTGTAGAAAAAGTTATGATAATTTGAATTTGTGGGTTTAAAATTGAATTTTGCAAACAGAAAATTGAGGTCAGCGTATGCATGAGGAGTGTAACAGAAGACAAATGATTTCATGCGAGTTTCAGCGCACACACAAAATTGGAGTTGCGCGTACGCACGAGGCATGCGACGTACAACCCGCATTCCTAGAATTGAATATTTTTTGTGTGCGTTTTGCACGTACGTGCAAATGGGGACTTGTGCGTACACACGAGGCATGCCTACGCACAACTGTCCTATTTTACAAAGATGATCATTTTTAACTATTTTTTTGTATCCAATCCATTGTTTTACTTTTGTAACCCCTATTTGAGATCCAATAACTAGTTTCTAGGATTTGGAGTGAATTTTATGCCTATAAACCATTTTCTTAACATTCTAAACTTTTATAAATCCTATAACGGGTATAGAACTAGTGAATTAGAGGGTAGAAAGTGTTGGGAAGAAAAATATTGAGTTGAAGTGATTGTAGGAATGAGTTGATATGATTGAATGATGAGAATGAGTTAATATGATTGGATAATGAGAATGAGATCACATGATTGAATGATGAGATTGAATTGATTTGAGAGGATAATGAGAATAAAATGATATGATTGAATGATGAGATTGAGTTAATTTGAGAGGATAATGAAAATGAGATGATAGGATTGAATGATGAGATTGAGTTAATTTGAGAGGATAATGAAAATGAGATGATAGGATTGAATGATGAGATTGAGTTAATTCGAGAGGATAATGAGAATGAGTTTGATTGATAATTGAGCTTCTAGGGTATATACAAGGATTGTGGTTTAGTCTCGCTTGCTCCCAGTCGGTATTTGAGCTTCTGGGGTAGATGCAAGGATTGTAGTTTTGTCCCGCTTGCTCCAGTCGGTATTTGAGCTTCCAGGATAATATGCAATGATGGTGGTTTTATCTCACTTGCTCCCGGTTGGAATTGAGACTTTTCTTATCCTTCGTTGCAAGATGTGGCTGGCCACTTATACCTTCCTAGATGTTTCCCCCATGGACATTGATCAATGAATATGAGTTTGAGCTTGGGAATGTGTGCACTGAGGGACTATCCAGAGTTAGCTACCGAACATGTCGGGTTTGGATGTATAACCGACAGATGAGCTTATTGGCCATAGGGCAGGCACATATCATTTATATTTGTGTGTTTTGTTTGGGTGTGCATCTTGTATTTGACTTGCCCATATGAATAATTGTACCTATATGCTAATTGTTTTATCTGTTCTTTCTATTTGTGTATTCTTTATATTGTCTTGTATGTGTTTGTACAGCTGACGGATCTCTTATGCTGACAGTGGTGACGTTGAGGGTTGTTCTTAATGAGAGGTGATGATTGAGTGATGAGCGGATAATTTATATGCTTTTTGGCATTGTTTTTAGGTAGTTTTTAGTAAGTTCAAGCTACTTTTAGGGATGTTTTCATTAGTTTTTATGTTAAATTCACATTTCTGGACTTTACTATGAGTTTGTATGTTTTTCTGTGATTTCAGGTAATTTTTGGCTGAAATTGAGGGACTTGAGCAAAACTCTGAAAAAGGCTGACAAAAAGGACCGCTGATGCTGTTGGAATCTGACTTCCCTGCACTCGAAATGGATTTTCTGAAGCTACCGAACTCCAAATGGCGCGCTCTCAATGGCGTTGGAAAGTAGACATCCAGAGCTTTCCAGCAATAGATAATAGTCTATACTTTATTCGGAAATTGACGACGTAACTTGGCGTTGAATGCCAAGTACATGCTGCTGTCTGGAGTTAAACGCCAGAAACACGTCATGATCCGGAGTTGAACGCCCAAAACACGTTATAACTTGGCGTTCAACGAAAAAAAAAGCCTCAACTCGTGGATAGATCAAGCTCAGCCTAAACATACACCAAGTGGGCCCCGGAAGTGGATTTATGCATCAATTACTTACTCATGTAAACCCTAGTAGCTAGTTTAGTATAAATAAGACTGTTTACTAGTGTATTAGTCGTCTTTTGACCACGTTTCATCTTTGGTCTCAGTTTTGTTTTTATTCTTCATCTTAGGAGGCCATTGAGCACGTTTTAGGGGGCTGGCCATTCGGCCATGCCTGAACCTTTCACTTATGTATTTTTAACGGTGGAGTTTCTGCACACCGTAGATTAAGGTTGTGGAGCTCTACTGTACCTCAAGTTTCAATACAATTATTATTACTTTCTATTCAATTCTCTTTTATTCTTATTCCAAGATATACATTGCACAACACTTTGATGAATGTGATGATCCGTGACACTCATCATCATTCTCACCTATGAACGCGCGTGATTGACAACCACTTCCTTTCTACTCTAGGCCGGGCACATATCTCTTAGATTCCCCAACAGAATCTTCGTGGTATAAGCTAGATAGATGGCGGAATTCATGGGGATCCGGAAAGTCTAACCTTGTATGTGGTATTCCGAGTAGGATCCCGGGAATCCGGAAAGTCTAACATTGTCTGTGGTATTCCGAGTAGGATTCCGGTATTGAATGACTGTGACAAGCTTCAAACTCCTGAAGGCTGGGCATGATGACAAACACAAAAGAATCAATGGATTCTACTCCAACCTGATTGAGAACCGACAGATGATTAGCCGTGCTGTGACAGAGCATTTGGACCATTTTCACTAAGAGGATGGGATGTAGCCATTATCAAGGGTGATGCCTCCAAACGATTAGCCGTACAGTGACAGCGCATAGGACCATTTTCCCGAGAGGATTAAAAGTAGCCATTGATGATGGTGATGCCCTACATACAGCTTGCCATGGAAAAGAGTAAGAAGAATATGATGAAAGCAATAGGAAAGTAGAGATTTGAGAGGATTCTAGCATCTCCACACGCCGAT
Source organism: Arachis duranensis (assembly GCF_000817695.3). Classification (NCBI taxonomy): domain Eukaryota; kingdom Viridiplantae; phylum Streptophyta; class Magnoliopsida; order Fabales; family Fabaceae; genus Arachis; species Arachis duranensis. The sequence goes on from NC_029780.3 coordinate 32,300,009, forward strand.
CTGAAATTCCCACTATTAATTTGCATAAGTATTTCTATCTTAGTTTATTTATCTTTATTTTCTATTTATTTCATTAATCAAATTTAAACCAATAATCCAATTATACTTGAATCCGCCTGACTGATATTTACAAGGTGACCATAGCTTGCTTCATACCAACAATCTCTGTGAGATCGACCCTTACTCACGTAAGGTTTATTACTTGGACGACCCAGTACACTTGCTGGTTAGTTGAACGAATTTGTGACTTCAAATAGAGCCAATTATTAAATTTTATACAAGTACAAAGAATATGGATCACAATTTCGTCCACCAAGTTTTTGGCGCCGTTGCCGGGGATTGTTCGAGTATGGACAACTGACGGTTCATCTTGTTGCTCAGATTAGGTAATTTTCTTTTCAAAAAGTTTTCAAAACTCTTTCAAAAATATTTTTTTATTATTATTTTCGTTTTTCTAAAGTATATATTCGAAAAATATAATAAAAATACAAAAAAATCATAAAATCATAAAAATAAAAAATATTTTGTGTTTCTTGTTTGAGTCTTGAGTCAATTTTTAAGTTTGGTGTCAGTTGCATGCTTTAAAAATTTTTCTTGCATTTTTCGAAAATTTCATGCATTCATAGTGTTCTTCATGATCTTCAAGTTGTTTTTGACAAGTCTTCTTGTTTGATCTTGATGATTTCTTGTTTTGTGTTGTTTGTTGTTTTTCATGTGCATCTTTGCATTCATATTTTCCAAGCATTAAAAATTTCTAAGTTTGGTGTCTTGCATGTTTTCTTTGCATAAAAAAAAAATTTCAAAATTATGTTCTTGATGTTCATCATGATCTTCAAAGTGTTCTTGGTGTTCATCTTGACATTCATAGTGTTCTTGCATGCATCATGAGTTTTGATTCATAATTTTCATGTTGTGAGTCATTTTTGTTGTTTTTCTCTCTCATCATTAAAAAAATTCAAAAAAATCAAAAATATCTTTTCCTTATTTCCCTCCAAATTTTCGAAATTTTGGGTTGACTTGGTCAAAAATTTTTAAAAATTAGTTGTTTCTTACAAGTCAAGTCAAAATTTTCAATTTTAAAAATCTTATCTTTTCAAAATCTTTTTCAAAAATTATATCTTTTTCATTTTTTTTATTTTTCGAAAATTTCAAAAATCTTTTTCAAAATATTTTCAAAATCTTTTTCTTACCTTTATATCAAATTTTCGAAAATTAGCTAACAATTAATCTTTTTTATTTTGTTACTCGCTTGTTAAGAAAGGTTCAATGTTTAAGTACTAGAATCTTATCTCTAAAATTTGATTTCAAAATATCTTATCTAACTTCTTATCTTCTTATCTTTTTTAAATTTGATTTTAATATCTTTTTCAATCAACTAACTAACTTTTTGTTTGTTTCTTATCTTTTTCAAAACCAACTAACTACTTCTCCCTCTCTAATTTCAAAAATATCTCACCCTTTTTCAAAATTCTTTTTAATTAATTAATTAGTTTTAATTTAAATTTAATCTTATATCTTATCTTTAATTTTCGAAAATCACTAACTCCTTTTCAAACTTGTTTTCGAATTTCTCCCTCTCTCATCTCTTTTTATTTATTTACTAACACTTCTCTTCATCTCTTCTCACCTCCCCTATCCTTACTCTTTATACAGACTATTCATTCTTCTTCATTCTTCTCCCCTTTCTTTTTCTACTAACATAAAGGAATCTCTATACTGTGACATAGAGGATTCCTCTTCTTTTCTTGTTTTCTTCTCTTTCATATGAGCAGGAACAAGGAAAAAGGCACTCTTATTGAAATTGATCCAGAACCTAAAAAGACTCTGAAGAGAAAATTAAGAGAAGCTAAGTTACAACAATCTAAAGGTAACCTTTCAGAAACATTAGAACAAGAGAAGGAGATGGCAGCCGAAAATAATAATAATGCAAGGAGAATGCTTGGTGACTTCACAAAGCCAACATCCAAATTTGATGGAAGAAGCATCTCCATTCCTGCCATTGGAGCAAATAATTTTGAGCTGAAACCTCAGCTAGTTGCCTTAATGCAACAAAACTGCAAGTTTTATGAACTTCCATCTGAAGATCCTTATCAGTTT
>NC_029780.3:32302276-32302501 GCF_000817695.3 Arachis duranensis
TAAGGATAGCCTGGACTCCTGGGATAAGCTGGTCACGGCCTTCTTGGATAAATTCTTTCCTCCTCAAAAGCTGAGCAAGCTGGGAGTGGATGTTCAAACCTTCAAACAAAAAGATGGTGAATCCCTCTATGAAGCTTGGGAAAGATACAAGCAGCTGACCAAAAGATGTCCATCTGACATGTTTTCAGAAAGGACCATATTAGATATATTCTATTATGGCCTATT
>NC_029780.3:32302755-32303360 GCF_000817695.3 Arachis duranensis
TAGGCTCAGAACAAAGTGTTGACTCAGCAAGCCAACATGATCTCTCAAAGTCAAAATGGATGGCAAAATGCATTCAACAGTACTAAAGAGGCAGCTTCTGAAGAAGCTTATGATCTTGAGAACCCTGCCATGGCAGAGGTTAATTATATGGGTGAACCTTATGGAAACACCTATAATTCATCATGGAGAAATCATCCCAATTTCTCATGGAAGGATCAACAAAAGCCTTAACAAGGCTTTAACAATGGTGGACGCAATAGGCTGAGCAATAGCAAGCCTTTTCCATCATCTTCTCAGCAACAGACAGAGAATGTTGAACAAAGCACTTCTAATTTAGCCAATCTAATCTCTGATCTGTCAAAATCCACTTTCAGTTTCATGAGTGAAACAAGATCCTCCATCAGAAATCTGGAGGCACAAGTGGGCCAGCTGAGTAAGAAAGTCATTGAAACTCCTCCCAGTATTCTCCCAAGCAATACAGAAGAGAATCCAAAAGGAGAGTGCAAGGCCATTGATTTGATCAATATGGCCGAATGCACAAGGGAGGAGGAGGATGAAAATCCTAGTGAGGAAGACCTCCTGGGACATCCCTCAAGCAAGAAGGA
>NC_029780.3:32304654-32306001 GCF_000817695.3 Arachis duranensis
CCACCTACCTTTAAAATTCAAATTCTCTTTCCCACCCAATCCCACCCATATAGCCGAATACACATATCCCTCCATCTTTTCCATATCTTCTTCTTATTCTTCATCTTTTCTTTCTTCTCTTGCTCGAGGGCGAGCAATTTTCTAAGTTTGGTGTGGTAAAAGCATAGCTTTTTGTTTTTCCATAACCATTAATGGCACCTAAGGCCAGAGAAATCTCAAAAAAAAAAAGAAGAAGAGAAAAAAAAGGGAAGACAAAAGCTTCCACCTCTGAGTCATGGGAGATGGAAAGACTCATGTAAAGGGTTTATAGCTTAGTGGTAGAACATTTGACTGCAAATAAAGAGATCCCTGAGATACCTCAGGGGATAAATTGTCCTCCACACAATTATTGGGAGCAACTAAGGATAGGAACACCAAAATTACTAGGGATCATGCAACAGAAGCAAGGAAGAGACATAAAGGAGCTCAAAAAGCACCATTGGACCTTCAAGAGGGCGCCACCCTCACTAAGGTTGATTCATTCCTTGTTCTTATTTCTTTCTGCTTTTCGGTTTTTATGTTGTATGTTTATCTATGTTTTGTGTCTCTACTTCATGATCATTAGTAGTTAGTAACTATGTCTTAAAGTTATGAATAATCCCATTAATCCTTCACCTCTCTTAAATGAAAAATGTTTTAATTCAAAAGAACAAGAAGTACATGAATTTCGAACTTATCCTTGAATTTAATTTAATTATATTGATGTGGTGACAATACTTTTTGTTTTCTGAATGAATGCTTGAACAGTGCATATTTTTGATCTTGCTGTTTATGAATGTAAAAATTGTTGGCTCTTGAAAGAATGATGAACAAAGAGAAATGTTATTGATGATCTGAAAAATCATGAAATTGATTCTTGAAGCAAGAAAAAGCAGTGAAAAGTAAAAAGCTTGTGAAAAGAAAAGAGAAAAATGGCGAAAAAAATAGAAAGAAAAATAAAAAGCAAGCAGAAAAAGCCAATAGCCCTTAAAACCAAAAGGCAAGGGTAAAAAGGATCCAAGGCTTTGAGCATCAATGGATAGGAGGGCCCAAGGAAATAAAACCCAGGCCTAAGCGGCTAAATCAAGCTGTCCCTAACCATGTGCTTGTGTCATGAAGGTCCAAGTGAAAAGCTTGAGACTGAGTGGTTAAAGTCGTGATCCAAAACAAAAGAGTGTGCTTAAGAGCTCTGGACACCACTAACTGGGGACTATAGCAAAGCTGAGTCACAATCTGAAAAGGTTCACCCAGTTATGTGTCTGTGGCATTTATGTATCCGGTGGTAATACTGGAAAACAAAGTGCTTAGGGCCATGGCAAAGACTCATAA
>NC_029780.3:32306526-32311062 GCF_000817695.3 Arachis duranensis
GGAAGTGGATTTATGCATCAATTACTTACTCATGTAAACCCTAGTAGCTAGTTTAGTATAAATAAGACTTTTTACTAGTGTATTAGTCGTCTTTTGACCACGTTTCATCTTTGGTCTCAGTTTTGTTTTTATTCTTCATCTTAGGAGGCCATTGAGCATGTTTTAGGGGACTGGCCATTCGGTCATGCCTGAACCTTTCACTTATGTATTTTTAACGGTGGAGTTTCTGCACACCATAGATTAAGGGTGTGGAGCTCTACTGTACCTCAAGCTTCAATGCAATTACTATTATTTTCTATCCAATTCGAATTATTCCTATTCTAAGATATTTGTTGCACTTCAACTTGATGAATATGTGATGATCCGTAACACTCATCATCATTCTCACCTATGAACGCGCGTGATTGACAACCACTTCCGTTCTACTCTAGGCCGGGCGCATATCTCTTAGATTCCCCAACAGAATCTTCGTGGTATAAGCTAGATAGATGGCGGCATTCATGGGGATCCAGAAAGTCTAACCTTGTCTGTGGTATTCCGAGTAGAATTCCGGTATTGAATGACTGTGACAAGCCTCAAACTCCTAAAGGCTGGGCGTGATGACAAACGCAAAAGAATCAATGGATTCTACTCCAACCTGATTGAGAACTGACAGATGATTAGCCGTGCTGTGACAGAGCATTTGGACCATTTTCACTGAGAGGATGAAAAGTAGCCATTGATGATGGTGATGCCCTACATACAGCTTGCCATGGAAAGGAGTAAGAAGGATTGGATGAAAGCAATAGGAAAGTAGAGATTCGAGAGGATTCTAGCATCTCCACACGCCGATCTGAAATTCCCACTATTAATTTACATAAGTATTTCTATCTTAGTTTATTTATCTTTATTTTCTATTTATTCCATTAATCAAATTTAAACCAATAATCCAATTATACTTGAATCCGCCTGACTGAGATTTACAAGGTGACCATAGCTTGCTTCATACCAACAATCTCTTTGGGATCGACCCTTACTAACGTAAGGTTTATTACTTGGACGACCCAGTACGCTTGCTGGTTAGTTGAACGAATTTGTGACTTCAAATAGAGCGAATTATTAAATTTCATACAAGTACAAAGAATATGGATCACAATTTCGTCCACCATTGAGAATTGTGGAAAAGAAAAAGTGAGAATGAATTAATAATATTGAAACTAAAATTTAATATTGAATTATTAAATGAGTTGGAAATCTATGATATTGAGAAAGATGATGATTTTGGAAATCTATGATATTAAATGAGTTGGAAATCTATGATATAGTCGAGATTTAGTTTATCTACCTTGATCGAATTAGTAAGAACCCTAGGCTCGAACTTTGTGTGATTGGAGATTAGGATTGCCTAGTGGTTTCATGTGGTTTTACATAGTCTCTATTTGGAATTATTGCCCTGCTGAGAATCCTGTAAGGGATGATGTTCTCACCTGTTTCGGGAATTATTACTTTTTAGATGCAGATCCTGGCACTTCTCAGTGAGCGAAAGGTTTATCTGGAAAGACATCGAAGAAGACCTTTTATTCTGCTTTAATCTTAGACTCTCTCCTTCTTTTGGAAACATTTATCTTATGCACTTATTTTGAAGACTTGGTTTTAGAGGCTTATGATGTATTCTGGAGAGATATGTTATGTTTATTGATGATTGAATTTTTGATGGTTTAGAATTTCACTAATGAAATCTCGTTGTAAAGTATAGTCTCTAAACCACAATAATCCTTTCATACAAAAATTTGTTTATCACAAGTACAAACCCCTAAAATCTATAAACCGAAGTATTTAAACCTCGGATCGTCTCTCAACGGACTTGTAGGGTAGTGTTCTTGTTATTGGTTATGAACTTGTTTATTTTGGGGTTTTAGATGAGAAACATGAATAGTAAATGGTAATGAAATTTTATTAACAAAATGGTCTTGGCAAGGTTTGATGATCAAGGACCTATATCATTGTCACTAATCATAATTATGATAGTTTCAAGGATCAATCTCACTAAGTCATCCTATAACAAATAGCAAAGGAAAGTCAAGTGAGTTATATCAATCCAAGTCCATAATCCTAGTTCCCACTAATTGAAATAATGAAGGCTAGAGTCAATGGCTATCAATTATCAATCACTTGGATATTAGTAGCTCAAGAGTTCCTAAGTTATCTTCCCAAGCCAAGAACATAAAATTCTACTCTAACATCCTCCTAAGCATTCCATCAAATACTTGGAAGGCACAAAAGAAAAGTATAGTAAATCACAACAAGAAAGAATTCTAACTACAATTGAATACAAAGAATTAACAACAATAATCAAGGAAATCACAATTATCATGAATTACCTCAAATTGCATTATTGAAAGAAAACAAAAGAATAAGAATAGGTCTACAACAAAGTGAAGAATTACAAGAATTGAAATAAAAAACTAGAGAGGAGGAGAGTAGAGAAGTAAGAATTGATAGAGGAAAAATAAATCAAAGCATGAATTAAACCTAGATCTAAGAGGAGAGGTTTACCTAAACCTAATCCTAATTCTAGAGAGAAGTGAGAGCTTCTCTCTCTAGAATCTATCTCTAAACTAATCTTAAAGTCTTAATGAAACATAACATGGCTAGAATGATAGAATGATGAATGAATCCTATCCCCTTCAATCCTTGGTCCTTTAAAGCACTTGGGCGCCAAAATTGGTTGTAACTGGGCCCCACAACTTCCCAGAAATTGCTGGGCACGTTTTCTATTTAAAACTCACGTGCGGCCATCGGCGCGGATGAGCACGGTACGTGTACGCGTCCCTGGCCAAATTCGCAATGTGCGTGCGAGCGCCTTGTGCGCGTGTGCGTCATTGGCTGAGATTACTTCTTTGGCTTTTTATGCTTCTTTCCATTTGAATGCTTCCTTCCTTGCATCCTTTGATCCATGCCTAGCCTATTTTAACCTGAGATTACTAGCAAACACATCAAGACATCTTATAGAATCAAGAATGAATTAAAATTACCAAATTAAAGGCTTAAAAAGCATGTTTTTACATTCAAGCACAAATACGGGAGAGATTACAAAACTATGCTAATTCATTGGCTAAATGTGAGAAAAGGTTATCAAAATACTCTAAATTCAACACAAGATAAACCCTAAAAACGGGGTTTATCATTTATCCAATTGTTTTACTGTTGTAACTCTAGCCGGCCTAATCTTCGCGGGCCGAGACTAGTTGATACTTATATATACTTATACATGTCTCTTTACTCTTATTCTTCCTTCGAGCTTTTAATTATCTACCTTTCTCCCAGCGCACTTATATATATACATTAAATGAGTATGAGTAATCGACGAATTGTCTTTTCCTCGAGTTTTAAATCCTTTTACAGGCTTCTAGTATAATATTCCTTTACATATATATGTATTTATATCTTAACCTTATGTCGTAGCACTAAACCATAATTAAATTGTGACTTAAGCATAAGGCAATAAATGGTAGGATGTTACATTCTTAGTTCAAATTCTTTCCTGATATGCACTTTAATTTCTTTTTGGTGCATTTTGTTGTTTTTCTATGACCTTGTTTGATCATGGTACAAGGTATCCTTATGATTTCTCACGAAAGAGTTTTGTGGATGTTAGACTTATGACCGGTAATAGGTTTGCAAAGTTATTAATGAGGTTAAGAACCTTCAGATGAGTTATTTGATAAATTATAGTTGGAAATTGTGAAGATGAGCTATGTTGAAGATTGGGAATGAAACCTTAGGGCTTGACGTGAAACTGGACATTACCACGGATATATCGGATGCATATAACAGAATAGGTGGTGGACGAAATTGTGATCCTTCAAGTTGGTCTCTTTGTATTTGTATGAAATCAAAAATACCCCAAAGAGATCATGGTGTGATGAATTGGGATCTTAATAATCCCTGGTGTGATCATAACTCCGTTCAACTTAACCAGCAAGTGTACTGGGTCATCCAAGTAATACCTTACGTGAGTAAGGGTCGATCCCACAGAGATTATTGGTATGAAGCAAGCTATGGTCACCTTGTAAATCTCAGTTAGGCAGATTAAATGGTTATGGGTTTCAAAAATTAATAATAAAACAGAAAATAAAATAAGATAGAAATACTTATGTAAATCAATAGTGGGAATTTCAGATAGGCGTATGGAGATGCTATGCTTCTCTCGAATCTTTACTTTCTTCTTACATTCATCCAATCCTTCTTACTCCTTTCCATGGCAAGCTGTATGTAGGGCATCACCGTCGTCAATGGCTACTTTTCATCCTCTCGGGAAAATGGTCCTATGCGCTGTCACTGCACGGCTAATCGTCTAGAGGCATCACCCTTGTTGATAGCTACATCCCATTCTCTCAGTGAAAATGGTCCAAATGCTCTATCACAGCACGGCTAATCATCTGTCGGTTCTCAATCAGGTTGGAGTAGAATCCCTTGATTCTTTTGCGCTTGTCATCACGCCCAGCCTTCAGGAGTTTGAAGCTCGTCACAGTCATTCAATCCCAGAATCCTACT
>NC_029780.3:32311301-32312910 GCF_000817695.3 Arachis duranensis
GGGCCCACTTGGTGTATGTTTGGGCTGAGCTTGATCTATCCACAAGCTGAGGCTTTTCTTGGAGTTGAACGCCAAGTTATAACGTGTTTTGGGCGTTCAACTCCGGATCATGACGTGTTTCTGGCGTTGAACTCCAGACAGCAGCATGTACTTGGCGTTCAACGCCAAGTTACGTTGTCAATTTCCGAATAAAGTATAGACTATTATATATTGCTGGAAAGCTCTGGATGTCTACTTTCCAACGCCGTTAAGAGCGTGCCATTTGAAATTCTGTAGCTCCAGAAAATCCATTTTGAGTGCAGGGAGGTCAGATTCCAACAGCATCAGCAGTCCTTTTTGTCAGCCTTTTTCAGAGTTTTGCTCAAGTCCCTCAATTTCAGCCAGAAATTACCTGAAATCACAGAAAAACACACAAATTCGAAGTAAAGTCAAGAAATGTGAATTTAACATAAAAACTAATGAAAACATCCCTAAAAGTAGCTTGAACTTACTATAAACTACCTAAAAACAATGCCAAAAAGCGTATAAATTATCCGCTCATCACAACACCAAACTTAAATTGTTGCTTGTCCCCATGCAACTGAAAATTAATTAGGATAAAAAGAGGAGAATATACTGTAAATTCCAAAATATCAATGAATATTAATTATAATTAGATGAGCGGGACTTATAGCTTTTTGCTTCTGAACAGTTTTGGCATCTCACTTTTTCCTTTGAAGTTCATAATGATTGGCTTCTCTAGGAACTTAGAATTTCGGATAGTATTATTGACTTTCCTAGTTAAGCATGTTGATTCTTGAACACAGCTACTTATGAGTCTTGGCCGTGGCCCTAAGCATTTTGTTTTCCAGTATTACCACCGGATACATAAATGCCACAGACACATGACTGGGTGAACCTTTTTCAGATTGTGACTCAGCTTTGCTAGAGTCCCCAGTTAGTGGTGTCCAGAGCTCTTAAGCACACTCTTTTTGCTTTGGATCACGACTTTAACCACTCAGTCTCAAGCTTTTCACTTGGACCTTCATGACACAAGCACATGGTTAGGGACAGCTTGATTTAGCCGCTTAGGTCTGGATTTTATTTCCTTGGGCCCTCTTATCCATTGATGCTCAAAGCCTTGGATCCTTTTTACCCTTGCCTTTTGGTTTTAAGGGCTATTGGCTTTTTCTGCTTGCTTTTTCTTTTTCTTTCTATTTTTTTTGCCATATTATTTTTTTTTTCGCAAGCTTCTTCTTTTTCACTGCTTTTTCTTGCTTCAAGAATCAATTTCATGATTTTTCAGATCATCAATAACATTTCTCTTTGTTCATCATTCTTTCAAGAGCCAACAGTTTTAAGATTCATAAACAACAAGATCAAAAAAATATGCACTGTTAAAGCATTCATTCAGAAAACAAAAAGTATTGTCACCACATCAATATAATTAAATTAAATTCAAGGATAAATTCGAAATTCATGTACTTCTTGTTCTTTTGAATTAAAACATTTTTCCTTTAAGAGAGGTGAAGGATTAATGGAATTTATTCATAGTTTTAAGACATGGTTACTAACTACTAATGATCATAAAGTAGAGACACAAAACATAGATAAACACAACATAAAAACC
>NC_029780.3:32313059-32317908 GCF_000817695.3 Arachis duranensis
CTCATTGCTCTTTGATCTTCTCTTATTTCTTGGAGAATGATGGAGTGCTCATGATGTTCCACCCTTAATTGTTCTACATTGTGGCTCAAATCTTCTAAGGAAGTGTTGAGTTGTTCCCAATAGTTGTTGGGAGGAAAGTGCATCCCTTGAGGCATCTCAGGGATTTCTTGATGATGAGCTTCTTCATGCATCTCTTGAGAACCGTGAAGGGTCTCTCTTCCTTGCTCCATCCTCTTTTTGGTGATGGGCGTATCCTCTTCAATGGAAATGTCTCCTTCCATGATAACTCCAGCTGAGTAACATATAGTCTCTTTTCCATTGAGCTCTTTCCACACATATGTCCATTAGGACTTAGTCCAACCTTTGATTAAAGTTGACCTTTCTAGTGTAGGGGCGTTCATCTCCTTGCATCATGGGCAAGTGAAATGCCAACCTCACATTTTCTGGACTAAAATCTAAGTATTTCCCCTGAACCATTGTGAGATAATTCTTTGGACTCGGGTTCATACTTTGATCATGTTTCCTAGTGATCCATGCATTGGCATAGAACTCTTGAACCATTAAGATTCCGACTTGTTGCATGGGGTTGGTTAAGACTTCCCAACCTCTTCTTCGGATTTCATGTCGGATCTTCGGATACTCATTTTTCTTGAGCTTGAAAGGGACCTCAGGGATCACCTTCTTCTTTGCCACAACATCATAGAAGTGGTCTTGATGGCTCTTGGAGATGAATCTTTCCATCTCCCATGACTCGGAGGTGGAAGCTTTTGTCTTCCCTTTTCCTTTTCTAGAGGATTCTCCGGCCTTAGGTGCCATTGATGGTAGCGGAAAACAAAAAAGATTGTGCTTTGACCACACCAAACTTAAAATATTGCTCGTCCTCGAGCAAGAGAAGAAAGAAGAAGAGAAGAAGAAGAAGAAGAGAATATGGTAGAGAGGGAGAGATGTAGGTTCGGCCAAGGTGAAGAAGAGGGGGTTGTGTTGTGTGAAAATGAAGTAGAATGGAAGGGTATATATAGGGAGAGGGGAGAGTGAAGTTTCGGCCATATAGGGTGGGATTGGGAGGGAAAATATTTTTGAATTTTTGAAGGTAGGTGGGATTTATGGGGAAGAGTGGATGGATGTGAGTGGTGAAGGGAGTGATTGGAAAGAGGGATTGAGGTGATTGGTGAAGGGTTTTGGGAAGTGTGACATGGGGGGAATACTCATCACAAAATAGGATTAGGAGGTAAGGTGGGAATATGTTAGGTGGGGATCCTGTGGGGTCCACAGATTCTGAGGTGATCCTGTGGGGTCCACAGATCCAAAGGTGTCAAGGAATTCCATCCCTGCACCAAATAGGCATGTAAAATGCCTTTGCACACCATTCTGGCGTATAAACGCCGAGTGGTGCACACTCTGGGCGTTCAACGCCCACATGTAACATGTTTCTGGCGTTGAACGCCAGTTTCATGCTTGTTGCTGGCGTTCAGCGCCAGCTTTTCCTTCTATGCACATTCCTGGCATTCAGCGCCAAAATGTTGCTTGTTTCTGGCGTTCAGCGCCAGATTCATGCTCTGTTCTGGCGTTGAACGCCAGCCAGATACATCTTACTGGCGTTGAACTCCAGCCTGTGCTTCCTCCAGGGTGTGAATTTTTTTTCTGCTGTTTTTGCTTCTATTTTTAATTTTTATGATTTTTTCGTGACTCCACATGATCATGTACCTAATAAAACACAAAATAACAATAAAAATAAAAATTAGATAAATAAAATTGGGTTGCCTCCCAACAAGCGCTTCTTTAATGTCAATAGCTTGACAGTGGCTCTCATGGAGCCACAAAGGTGATCAGGTCAATGTTGTATAGTCCCAACACCAAACTTAGAGTTTGGATATGGGATCTTTACCCTCCCAACACCAAACTTAGAGTTTGACTGTGGGGGCTCTTCTTGACTCTGAACTGAGAGAAGCTCTTCATGCTTACTCTCTTTTGTCACAGAGGGATGGCCATGTGCCTTAAACACAAGGTAGTCCCTATTCAATTGAAGGACTATTTCACCTCTGTTGACATCTATCACAGCTTCTGCTGTGGCTAGGAAAGGTCTTCCAAGGATAATGCATTCATCCTCTTCCTTCCTAGTGTCTAAGATTATGAAATCAGCAGGGATGTAAAGGCCTTCAACCTTTACTAACACATCTTCCACTATTCCATAAGCTTGTCTCAATGACTTGTCTGCCAATTATAATGAGAACAAGGCAGGTTGTACCTCAATGATCCCCAGCTTCTCCATTACAGAGAGTGGCATAAGATTTATCCCTGACCCCAGATCACACAGAGCTTTTGCAAAGGTCATGGTGCCTATGGTACAAGGTATTAAGAACTTGCCAGGATCTTGTTTCTTTTAAGGTAGAGTTTGCTGAATCCAGGTATCTAGTTCATTAATGAGCAAGGGAGGTTCACTTTCCCAAGTCTCATTACCAAACAACTTGGCATTCAGCTTCATGATAGCTCCTAAATATTGAGCAACTTGCTCTTCAGTCACATCTTCATCCTCTTCAGAGGAAGAATAGTCTTCAGAGCTCATGAATGGCAGAAGGAGATTTAGTGGAATCTCTATGGTCTCCATATGAGCCTCAGATTCCTGTGGATCCTTAATAGGAAATTCCTTCTTGCTTGAGGGACGTCCTAGGAGGTATTCCTCACTAGGATTTTAGTCCTTCTCCTTCCTTATGCATTCGGCCATATTGATTACATCAATGGCCTTGCACTCTCCTTTGGATTCTCTTCTGTATTGCTTGGAAGAATACTGGGAGGAGTTTCAAAAGACTTTCTTACTCAGCTGGCCATGATTTTCTTACTCAGCTGGCCCACTTGTGCCTCCAGATTTCTAATGGAGGATCTTGTTTCACTCATGAAACTGAAAGTGGATTTTGACAGATCAGAGACTAGATTGGCTAAATTAGAAGTGTTTTGTTCAAAATTCTCTGTCTATTGCTGAGAAGATGATGGAAAAGGCTTGATATTGCTTAGCTTGTTGCGTCCACCATTGTTAAAGCCTTGTTGAGGCTTTTGGTGATCCTTCCATGATTAAAGCCTTGTTGAGGCTTTTGTTGATCCTTCCATGAGAAATTTGGATGATTTCTCCATGATGAGTTATAGGTGTTTCCATAAGGTTCACCCATATAATTAACCTCTGCCATGGTAGGGGTCTCAGGATCATAAGCTTCTTCAGAAGCTACCTCTTTAGTACTGTTGGATGCATGTTGCCATCCATTCAGACTTTGAGAGATCATGTTGACTTGCTGAGTCAACACTTTGTTCTGAGCCAATATGGCATTCAGAGCATCAATTTTAAGAACTCCCTTCTTCTGAGGTATCCCATTATTCACGGAATTCTTCTCAGAAGTGTACATGAATTGGTTGTTTGCAACCATGTCAATGAGTTCTTGAGCCTTTTCAGGCGTTTTCTTTAGGTGAATAGATCCACCTGCAGAATGGTCCAATGACATTTTCGAAAATTCAGAGAGACGATAATAGAATATATCTAATAGGGTCAAAATTCAGATAGACCATAATAGAATATATCTAATATGGTCCATTCTGAAAACATGTCAGATGGACATCTTTTGGTCAGCTGCTTGTATCTTTCCCAAGCTTCATAGATGAATTCACCATCTTTTTGTTTGAAGGTTTGAACATCCACTATAAGCTTGCTCAGCTTTTGAGGAGGAAAGAATTTATCTAAGAAGGCAGTGACCAGCTTATCCCAGGAGTCCAGGCTATCCTTGGGTTGTGAATCCAACCAAATTCTAGCTCTGTCTCTTACAGCAAAAGGGAAAAGCATGAGTCTGTAGACTTCAGGATCAACTCCATTCGTCTTTACAATCTCACAAATCTGCAAGAACTCAGTTAAAAACTGGTAAGGATCTTCAGATGGAAGTCCATAAAACTTGCAGTTTTGTTGCATTAAGGCAACTAGCTGAGGCTTCAGCTCAAAGTTATTGGCTCCAATGGCAGGAATAGAGATGCTTCTTCCATCAAATTTGGACGTTGGCTTTGTGAAGTCACCAAGCATTCTCCTTGCATTATTATTATTTTCGGCTGCCATCTCCTTCTCTTGTTCAAAAATTTCTGAAAGGTTGTTTCTGGATTGTTGTAACTTAGCTTCTCTTAATTTTCTCTTCAGAGTCCTTTCAGGTTCTGGATCAATTTCAACAAGAGTGCCTTTTTCCTTGTTCCTGCTCATATGAAAGAAAAGAAAACCAGAAAAGAAAGAGGAATCCTCTATGTCACAGTATAGAGATTCCTTTATGTTAGTAGAAAAAGAAAGGGGAAAAGAATGAAGAAGAGTGGGTTTGGATATTTAGATGGAGAGAGGTGAAGAGAAGTGTTAGTAATTAAATAATTAAATAGAGTAAGAGAAGAGAGGGGAAATTTCGAAAATAATTTTGAAAAAGGGGTTAGTAATTTTTGAAAATTAGAAATAAGATAAGATTAAAATTAAAAATTAAAATTATTAAAAAGAATTTTTGAAAAAAAGAGAGAAGTATTCTCGAAAATTAGAGAGGGATAGGTAGTTAGTTGGTTTTTTGAAAAAGATAGGAAACAAACAAAAAGTTAATTAGTTAGTTGAAAAAGATATTAAAATCAAATTTGAAAAGATAAGAAGATAAGAAGTTAGACAAGATATTTTAAAATCAAATTTTTGGAAAAGATAAAATTTTGAAAAAGATAAGATAAAAGATAACAAGATTTATTTCAAAAAATTTAAAATTACTTACTTCACTAACAAGAAACTACAAGATATGATTCTAGAACTTAAAGATTGAACCTTTCTTAACAAGAAAGTAACAAACTTCAAATTTTTGAA
>NC_029780.3:32317934-32318439 GCF_000817695.3 Arachis duranensis
GCATTAAGGAATAGTGTTAGTCCATAAATAGAAGGATGTGAGAAGAAGGGAAGTAATTTTTGAAAATTAAGAAAAAGATTTTGAAAATATTTTGAAAAAGATTTTTGAAATTTTCGAAAAATAGAAAAAAATGAAAAAGATATAATTTTTTGAAAAAGATTTTGAAAAGATAAGATTTTTAAAATTGAAAATTTGACTTGAATTGTAAGAAACAACTAATTTTGAAAGACCAAGCCAACCCAAAATTTCGAAAATTTGGAGGGAAATAAGGAAAAGATATTTTTTTATTTTTGAATTTTTAGTTATGAGAGAGAAAAACAAAAATATGATCCAAAACATAAAAATTTTGGATCAAAACACAAGATGCATGCAAGAACACTATGAATGTCAAGATGAACACTAAGAACACTTTGAAGATCATGATGAACATCAAGAACATATTTTTGAAAAATTTTTTATGCAAAGAAAACATGCAAGACACCAAACTTAGAAATCTTTAATGCAT
>NC_029780.3:32318527-32318908 GCF_000817695.3 Arachis duranensis
AGAAATCATCAAGATCAAACAAGAAGACTTGTCAAGAACAACTTGAAGATCATGAAGAACACCATGAATGCATGAGATTTTTGAAAAATGCAAGAAAAATTTTTAAAGCATGCAATTGACACCAAACTTAAAAATTGACTCAAGACTCAAACAAGAAATACAAAATATTTTTAGTTTTTATGATTTTCTAATTTTTTTGGATTTTTATTAAAAAAATTTTTCGAAAATATTTTTGGAAAAAACAAAAAAGAAAAGAAAAATTTTGAAAAAGATTTTTGAAAAGAAAATTACCTAATCTGAGCAACAAGATGAACCGTCAGTTGTCCATACTCGAACAATCCCCGGCAACGGCGCCAAAAACTTGGTGGACGAAATTGTGAT
>NC_029780.3:32319346-32321624 GCF_000817695.3 Arachis duranensis
CACCCTTAATCTATGGTGTGCAGAAACTCTACTGTTGAAAATACATAAGTGAAAGGTTCAGGCATGGCCGAATGGCCAGCCCCCATGGTCTAAGGACTAGGCGTCCAGAGATTCTTAATACACTAGTAAAAAGTCTTATTTATACTAAACTAGCTACTAGGGTTTACATGAGTAAGTAATTGATGCATAAATCCACTTCCGGGGCCCACTTGGTGTATGTTTGGGCTGAGCTTGATCTATCCACGAGCTGAGGCTTTTCTTGGAGTTGAACGCCAAGTTATAACGTGTTTTGGGCGTTCAACTCCGGATCATGACGTTTTTCTGGCGTTTAACTCCAGACAGCAGCATGTACTTGGCGTTCAATGCCAAGTTACATCGTCAATTTCCGAATAAAGTATGGACTATTATATATTGCTGGAAAGCTCTAGATGTCTACTTTCCAACGCCGTTGGGATCGCACCATTTGGATTTCTGTTGCTCTAGAAAATCCATTTCGAGTGCAGGGAGGTCAGATTCCAACAACATCAGCAGTCCTTTTTGTCAGCCTTTTTCAGAGTTTTGCTCAAGTCCCTCAATTTCAGCCAGAAATTACCTGAAATCACAGAAAAACATACAAACTCGAAGTAAAGTCCAGATATGTGAATTTAACATAAAAACTAATGAAAACATCCCTAAAAGTAGCTTGAACTTACTAAAAACTACCTAAAAACAATGCCAAAAAGCGTATAAATTATCCGCTCATCAATAGGATTAGGAGATTATGGAGTAAGAGTGTTCTTGGAGAGTAATAAGTGGGTTAGAGAGCGCCTACTGCTTGATTAGTTAAGGAAACAAGAGTGTTGACTTGTTAACCACATTATTTTTGCAAACACCTACCTTGAAAATTTGCACCTTATTGTGTTTTTTCAAGTTCTGGTAAAGTGTTAGAACCCTGTAACCTTTTTCTATTGAGCCTATCTTATAGCTTCTGCTTTGTACCACACTTTTTTCCTTATTTTTTTATGCCATATAAAAATCCTAGTATTTGAAACTATATATATATAAAAGTATGTTGAGATCTTTTTGCTTTTTCCCTAAATCTGTTCAAAAGTATAGTAATATAAATGCCTTTTGTTTTGTATTAATTTTCGAGGATGAAAATTTTTATAAGTGGGGTAGGATGTAAAATCCCAGATTTTTAAAAATTAAATAATAAGTTATTTATGGTTTATTATATTTACAAAAGATGATATTTTCAGATATTTTTATATCAATTGGGCAATTTTCGTATTCAAAATTTAAAGTTTTAATAATTGAAAAATAATGAAAATTTTGTATGTTTTAACTTGAGTATTTAGATTTTGAACTTTATTTTATGAATAAAGGAAAACTAATTTGATTATCTCTAATTTTCATTGAATTAGTACTTATTTGAAAATAATTTACAAGTTGATAATTAAATGGTATTTCAAAGATAGTTATTTTGTATTTAATTTGGATTTAAATTATTACTTTATCCCCTAATTTTATTAAAATTACCAAACTATCCAAAACCCTAATTCCCAAATACACAACACTAATCCAAATTTCATAAACACTCCACTCATCCTCACACAGACATGCCGCCACCCGCTCACCCTCAATACCCAATAGTCAAAAGAGAAAAAGAAAAGAAAAGGGAAAGGGAAGGAGAGAAGAGAAAAGAGAGAACGGAGAGGAAGGAGAACCGAAATAGTAGAAGAAGAAAATGGGAGGGGGGAAGGAGGAAGGTGGCGCCGATGGACGTCACTATCACCGTCGTCACCGTCATCGTCGAGGAGAGGGAGAAACCAGAACGAATGCGAGGAGTCGGAGAAGTAAACGCGAGTCAAGGGAGGAGGGAGCCTATGTTCATGTCGTTGTCCTCCCCTTGCCGTCAAATCCGCCGCCGCCGTCCGTGGAGCTGCGAGGAGCATTGATGAGCGGATAATTTGTACGCTTTTTGGCATTGTTTTTAGTATGTTTTTAGTATGATCTAGTTAGTTTTTAGTATATTTTTATTAGTTTTTAGTTAAAATTCACTTTTCTGGACTTTACTATGAGTTTGTGTGTTTTTCTGTGATTTCAGGTATTTTCTGGCTGAAATTGAGGGACCTGAGCAAAAATCTGATTCAGAGATTAAAAAGGACTGCAGATGCTGTTGGATTCTGACCTCCCTGCACTCGAAGTGGATTTTCTGGAGCTACAGAAGCCCAATTGGCGCGCTCTTAACGGCGTTGGAAAGTAGACATCCTGGGCTTTCCAGCAATATATGATAGTC
>NC_029780.3:32322174-32324032 GCF_000817695.3 Arachis duranensis
AACAAGGCTCTAATGTTTATCTCTTGGATTCCTGATACACGATGCATGGTTGATCGCCTGACAACCGAGTGCTCGCCTGACAACCGAGCCAGCCATTCCGTGAGATCAGAGTCTTCGTGGTATAGGCTAGAACTGATGGCGGCATTCAAGAGAATCCGGAAGATCTAACCTTGTCTGTGGTATTCTGAGTAGGATTCAATGACTGAATGACTGTGATGTGCTTCAAACTCCTGAGGGCGGGGCGTTAGTGACAGACGCAAAAGAATCACTGGATTCTATTCCGGCCTGATCGAGAACCGACAGATGGATAGCCGTGCCGTGATAGGGTGCGTTGAACATTTCCACTGAGAGGATGGGAGGTAGCCACTGACAACGGTGAAACCCTTGCTTAAGCTTGCCATGGAAAGGAGTAGGAAGGATTGGATGAAGACAGTAGGAAAGCAGAGAGACGGAAGGGACAAGCATCTTCATACGCTTATCTGAAATTCCTACCAATGAATTACATAAGTATCTCTATCTTTATCTTTATGTTTTATTCGTATATCACCATACCCATTTGAGTTTGCCTGACTGAGATTTACAAGGTGACCATAGCTTGCTTCATACCAACAATCTCTGTGGGATCGACCCTTACTCGCGTAAGGTTTATTACTTGGACGACCCAGTACACTTGCTCGTTAGTTGTGCGAAGTTGTAGTGATCACAATTTCGTCCACCAAGCATCGCCATTAGATCCCGTCATCATTCATCATTGCCCAGTCACTGCTGTGCTCCTTTGTTTGCCGTCGAGCTATGTTCTTCCGTCCCCTCTGCCATAGTCGCCATTGTGGGAAACCACCAAAGGAGCCACCACCCTCTTGTGAGTTATTTCCGCTGCTGGTTGAAGCCGCCATTACTGGAGCTCGCCGAAGTCAACTGCTAGAGCTACGGTTGCGTGGTACTTAATTCATTTGTTACAGTAAGTTGTTTTTACTCTGAAAATCATTTTAATCGCTATTCCGCTATATGTTTCTAAGGATTTGGAGGGTGTTATTGCCATAAGGTTTAAGTTCCGGTCATTGCATGTCACGATTAAAGTTGCTGCTATTACTGTAAAAGTAGTATGGAGGTGTGGTTGCAACTACCGTTGTTGTGGGTCGAAAGAATAAAGGTCTTGATGCATTTTGTGGCTTACAAGTTTCGACTATTGGTAGCGCGAAATTGTGATCAATACTTTTCACAACTCAAATAATCCCCGGTAATGAATCCAAAAACTTGGTGTTCAATACCATGGCATAAACACAACTTCGCACAACTAACCAGCAAGTGTACTGGGTCGTCCAAGTAATAAACCTTACGCGAGTAAGGGTCGATCCCACAGAGATTGTTGGTATGAAGCAAGCTATGGTCATCTTGTAAATCTTAGTCAGGCAAACTCAAATGGATATGGTGATGAACGAAATAAACATAAAGATAAAAATAGAGGTACTTATGTAATTCATTGGTAGGAACTTCAGATAAGCGCATGAAGATGCCTTCCCTTCCGTCTCTCTGCTTTCCTACTGTCTTCATCCAATCCTTCTTACTCCTTTCCATGGCAAGCTTATGTAGGGTTTCACCGTTGTCAGTGGCTACCTCCTATCCTCTCAGTGAAAATGTTCCTATGCTCTGTCACAGCATATGGCTAATCAGCTGTCGGTTCTCGGTCAGGCCGGAATAGAATCCAGCAATTCTTTTGCGTCTGTCACTAACGCCCAGCCCTCAGGAGTTTGAAGCTCGTCACAGTCATTCAATCATTGAATCCTACTCAGAATACCACAGACAAGGTTAGACCTTCCAGATTCTCTTGAATGCTGCCATCAGTTCTCGCCTATACCAC
>NC_029780.3:32325176-32325889 GCF_000817695.3 Arachis duranensis
AATTAGAGGTGTCCAGGGTTCTTAAGCACACTCTTTTTGCCTTGGATCACAACTTTATTTCTTTCTTTTCTCTCTTTTTTTTTCGTTTTCTTTTCTTTGTCTCTTTTTTTTTCGATTTTTTTTTTTGCTTTTTCTTGCTTCAAGAATCATTGTAATGATTTTTTAGATCCTCAGTAACATGTCTCCTTTTTCATCATTCTTTCAAGAGCCAACATTCATAAACCACAAATTCAAGATACATATGCACTGTTTAAGCATACATTCAGAAAACAAAAATATTGCCACCACATCAAAATAATTAAACTGTTATAAAATTCAAAATTCATGCAATTCTTTTTCTTTTTCCATTAAGCACGTTTTTATTAAGAGAGGTGATGGATTCATAGGACATTCATAACTTTAAGGCATAGACACTAAGACACTAATGATCACAAGACACAAACATAGATAAACATAAGCACTAAAATTCGAAAAGCAGAAGAATAAAGAACAAGGAAATCAAGGAACGGGTCCACCTTAGTGATGGCGGCTCTTTCTTCCTCTTGAAGATCCTATGGAGTCCTTGAGCTCCTCAATGTCTCTTCCTTGCCTTTGTTGCTCCTCTCTCATGATTCTTTGATCTTCTCCAATCTCATGAAGGATGATGGAGTGTTCTTGATGCTCCACCCTTAGTTGTCCCATGTTGGAACTCAATTCTCCTAGGGAGGTGTTTA
>NC_029780.3:32326567-32326815 GCF_000817695.3 Arachis duranensis
GGCGCCCTCTTCACATATGACTGTGAGGACTTGGTCCAACCTTTGATCAAAGTTGACCTTTCTAGTGTAAGGATGCTCATCTCCTTGCATCATAGGCAAGTTGAACGCCACCCTCACACTTTCCGGACTAAAATCCAAGTATTTCCCCCAAACCATAGTAAGATAACTCTTTGGATTCGGGTTCACACTTTGGTCATGGTTCTTGGTGATCCATGCATTGGCATAGAACTCTTGAACCATCAAGATTC
>NC_029780.3:32327053-32327348 GCF_000817695.3 Arachis duranensis
CTTTGCCTTCCCTTTCCTCTTTCTAGAGGTTTCTCCGGCCTTGGATGCCATAAATGGTTATGGAAAAACAAAAAGCAATGCTTTTACCACACCAAACTTAAAATGTTTGCTCGTCGTCGAGCAAAAGAAGAAAGAAGAGAGTAGAAGAAGAAGAAATGGAGGAGATGGAGAGGTCTTTGTGTTCGGCCAAAAGGGAGAAGAAGTAGTGTTTAAGGTGTGAAAATGAAGGAGTGAAGGAGGGTTTATATAGGAGAGGGGGAGAGAGAGGTTCGGCCATTTGAGGGTGGGTTTGGGT
>NC_029780.3:32327550-32327776 GCF_000817695.3 Arachis duranensis
CGTGGGGTCCACAAATCCTGAGGTGTCAAGGAAAAGTCATCCCTGCACCAAATGGCATGCAAAATCACGTTTTATACCATTTTTGGCGTTAAACACCGGGCTGGTGCCCATTTCTGGCGTTTAACGCTAGCATCTTGCCCCTTTCTGGCGTTTAACGCCAGTCTGGTGCCCCTTTCTGGCGTTAAACGCCCAGAATGGTGCCAGACTGGGCGTTAAACGCCCACCA
>NC_029780.3:32330117-32332071 GCF_000817695.3 Arachis duranensis
ATGTGATTGAGAAGATATGATTTGAAAAACATTTTAAAAAGATTCGATTTGAAAATTATAAACTTGACTAACAAGAAAAGATATGATTCGAACATATAACCTTTCTCAACAGAAAAGGCAACATACTTGAAATGTTGAATCAAATCATTAATTGATAGTAAGTATTTTTGAAAATGGAAAGAAATTGAATTTGAAAAAGATTTGATTGAAAAGATATGATTTGAAAAAGATTTGATTTTGAAAAACTTTGAAAACCTGAAAAAAAATTGCATTGAAAAAACAGAATCTTCCCTCTTGTGCCATCCTGGCGTTAAACGCCCAGAATGGTGCACATTCTGGCGTTTAACGCCCAAAACACTACCTTTTTGGGCGTTAAACGCCCAACCAGGTACCCTGGTTGGCGTTTAAACGCCAGTCTGTCCTTCTTCACTGGGCGTTTTGAACGCCCAGCTTTTTCTGTATAATTCCTCTGCAGTATGTTCTGAATCTTTAATTCTCTGTATTATTGACTTGAGAAGACATAAATTAAAAATATTTTTGGATTTTTAAATAATCAAAATGCAACTAAAATCAAATAACAATGCATGCAAGACACCAAACTTAGCAGTTTGTATACTACTGACACTATATGAGACACATAAACACTCAAGTCAAAAGAATTCAAAGATCAGAGTAAGAAATCATCAAGAACAACTTGAAGATCCTTAAGACACATGAATGAATGCATACAATTGACACCAAACTTAAAATGAAACACTAGACTCAAAAAAAATTATTTTTGGATTTTATGATTTTGTAATTTTTTTTTGTGTTTTTCGAAAATTAAGTGGAAAAAGGTATCAAAATTCTTAATGAGAATTCCAGGAATCAGTGCAATGCTAGTCTAAGACTCTGGTCCAAGAATTAGACATGGCTTCACAGCCAGCCAAGCTTTCAAAGAAAGCTTCGGTCCAAAACACTAGACATGGCCAATGGCCAGCCAAGCCTTAGCAGATCACTGCTCCAAAAGCAAGATTGATAGAAATCAACAAGCTCTTGTGATGATAAGTTGAAACCTCGGTCCAATGAAATTAGACATCGCTTCTCAGCCAGCCAGACTTCAACAAATCATCATGAAACTCTAGAATTCCTCTTCAAGAATTTCGAAAAAAATAAATACCTAATCTAAGCAACAAGATGAACCGTCAGTTGTCCAAACTGAACAATCCCCGGCAACGGCGCCAAAAACTTGGTAGCACGAAATTGTGAACAATACTTTTCACAACTCTCATAATCCCCGGTCACCGGATCTTGGCACTGATGTTACCAAAAGCTTGCTCAAAACTTGAACAATCCCCGGCAACGGCGCCAAAAACTTGGTGCGCGAAATTGTGAACAATACTTTTTTCACAACTCTCATAATCCCCGGTCATGAACCCCAAAAACTTGGTAGCTCAATACCATGGCATTACACAACTTTGCACAACTAACCAGCAAGTGCACTGGGTCGTCCAAGTAATAAACCTTACGCGAGTAAGGGTTGATCCCACTGGACCATTGATGACTTGAAAGGCATAAGCCCTGCTGTATGCATGCACAAGATACTTTTAGAGGAGAATTCCAAACCAGTGGTACAACCCCAAAGAAGATTGAATCCCACAATGAAGGAGGTTGTTCAAAAGGAAGTCCTGAAGTTGTGCAAGGCTGGGATCATCTACCCTATATCAGACAGCCCATGGGTTAGTCCAGTGCAAGTAGTGCCTAAGAAAGGAGGCATGACTGTCATTGTTAATGAGAAGAATGAGCTTATTCCAACACGAACAGTGACAGGGTGGAGGATGTGCATAGACTATAGGAGGCTGAATGATGCCACACGGAAAGATCACTTTCCTCTACCTTTCATTGACCAGATGCTTGAAAGATTGGCTGGCCATGCTTATTACTGTTTTCTTGATGGATATTCTGGGTATAACCA
>NC_029780.3:32332083-32333754 GCF_000817695.3 Arachis duranensis
CTCTGGGTATAATCAGATAGTGGTTGACCCCATGGATCAAGAGAAGACGTCCTTTACTTGCCCCTTTGGAGTCTTTGCATATAGGAGAATGCCATTTGGACTGTGTAATGCCCCAGCTACCTTTCAAAGATGCATGCTATCAATCTTCTCGGACATGGTAGAAAATTTTATTGAAGTCTTTATGGATGATTTCTCTGTTTTTGGTGATTCCTTCAATACTTGCTTGCATCATCTTACCCTAGTCTTGAAAAGGTGCCAAGAAACTAATTTAGTTTTGAATTGGGAGAAATGCCATTTCATGGTACCCGAAGGCATTGTTCTTGGTCACAAAATTTCAAGAAAGGGTATAGAAGTTGACAAGGCAAAAGTAGAAATTATAGAAAAACTTTCTTTGCCAACTAGTGTGAAAGCCGTTAGAAGTTTCTTAGGACATGCTGGTTTCTATAGGAGATTCATCAAAGATTTTTCAAAAATAGCAAAGCCACTAAGCAATTGTTGGTGGTAGACAATCCTTTTATCTTTGATGATGAATGCAAACATGCTTTTGAAACTCTAAAGGCTAAGCTCACCACAGCACCAATCATCACACCCCCAACTTGGGGACTACCTTTTGAACTCATGTGTGATGCAAGCAACCTAGCAATCGGTGCTGTGTTGGGGCAGAGGAAGGAAAAGAAGCTTCATGTTATCTACTATGCAAGTAAGGTATTAAATGAAGCTCAAAAAAACTACACCACAACAGAGAAAGAGTTACTAGCCGTGGTATATGCTTTTGATAAGTTTAGACAATATTTGATTGGATCTAAAGTCTTAGTGTATACTGACCATGCTGCTATTAAGTATCTTATGTCAAAACAGGATGCCAAACCAAGGCTAATCAGATGGGTGCTACTCCTACAAGAGTTTAACATTGAGATCAAAGATAGAAAGGGAAGTGAAAATCAAGTTGCTGATCACTTATCAAGGGTACCACAAGATGCATGCCAAGACAACCTTCAGTCAATAAATGAAGAATTTCCAGATGAGCACCTCTTGCAAATTCAACATGTCCCTTGGTTTGCAGACATGGCCAACTACAAGGCGGGAAGAATCATTCCACAAGAGTACACAAAACAACAAGTCAAGAAGCTGCTACATGAGGCTAAGTTCTTCTTCTGGGATGAACCATTCTTGTTCAAAAGATGCCCAGACGGAATGATAAGAAGATGTGTGCCAGAAGGTGAGATGAAGGACATACTATGGCATTGTCACAACTCTAGCTATGGTGGTCATTTTGGGGCTGAAAGAACTGCTGCAAAGGTCCTTCAAAGTGGTTTCTATTGGCCTTCAATCTTCAAGGATGCTAGGGAGTTTGTGAGCCAATGCAATGAATGTCAAAGAACAGGGGGTTTGTCAAAGAAAAAATGAGATGCCTCAGAAGTTCATTTTAGAAGTGGAACTCTTTGATCTATGGGGAATAGATTTCATGGGACCTTTTCCCCCATCCTACACGTTCAAATACATCCTGGTAGCAGTAGAGTATGTCTCCAAATGGGTAGAAGCAATAGCCACCACCACATGTGATACCAACGTAGTCTTGCAATTCCTCAAGAAGAACATCTTCACAAGATTTGGAGTACCCAAAGGACTTATAAGTGATGGGGGAAGCCACTTTTGCAACAAGCAACTCAA
>NC_029780.3:32334624-32336662 GCF_000817695.3 Arachis duranensis
TACTAAAATTTGATATGGCTATCTTTGGAATTAATTCCATAGAACACTTAGTCACAAACTAAGTTTGGTGTCTTTACTTACATTACTAATGCTAGAAAAAATAGATTAGGGAATCAATTCAAAAATTTTAATTTTAGTTTAGTCAATTTTGCATAGGAATATCATCATAAGTTGTTAGCTAATAATGTCACTTTAAGAATCTCAAGCTTTTGGAATTTTGTTGCAGGAAAGAAAGAAAGAAGTGATGGGAATCTTGGAAGCATATAATGAAAGAAAGAAAGAAGTGATGGGGAATCTTGGAGAGTGAAGTCACGGATACACAAGGAAGGGAAGTCACATGAGTTTTGAACTTTGTGCATGGGGAAAAACAACTCAACATGCATTGGGCACAAGGAAGCATGCTCCCCATGCTATGACCGAGCCTCTCACCACGGAAACCACTAGAACCATGCACCCCCACCAAATTTCACTTTAAATACTTCAACCATATTCATCAAACCTCACTTCTCCTCACTCATCCTTCTAACCCCCATAATCCCATTTCATCACCCGAAGTCACACACCACTTCCACCTCATTCCATGTTTCCTACATTCTTGCCTTAGGCCTAATCTTTACCAAACAAAACTCATGAAGCACCACATCTCCTCACATAACCGAACCACTCCACCTCCCCTCACCATCATTTTCTAGCTTGCCTAAGTCACGTTGTTGTCACATTTCTCTCCCATTCACAACCATTTTCCTTGTGCTTGAGGACAAGCATTCATCTAAGTTTGGTGTGGAAGATTCTACCTTTGCAAGTGAATTTCAATGGCCTCATCATCAAGGGATAGGAGAGGAGATGAAGGACAAGACACCTTTGATCAAAGAAGATTCAAATCCAAACACAACGAGCGTATCTTCAGTTGGATGTCAAGCAAAGATGTTGTCCCAGAGTTACCATTCAAGCTAAGAAAAGATGAATACCCTGAAATACAAAAAATAATCAGAAAAAGGGGATGGGAGCTTCTCTGTGACCAACCTCAAGAAGTGAGCATGCTTCTCATCCATGAGTTCTACACTAATGTGATAAGAGAATATGATGATGAAGAACCATACATGAGTTATGTAAGAGGTGTGACTGTTGATTTTAGCCCGGACACCATCAACAGGGTGCTAAAGGTCAAGGCAAAACAGTTCAAACGAGCTAGCTATGAAGAAAGGGTTAAAAATGACCCAAGATATATGGATGTGGTAAGTGACTTATGCAAAGTAGGCACGGATTGGGTGTTGGATTCACATGGACAACCACTCAAACTTCGGAGAGGTGATCTCATACCTCAAGCAAAAGGATGGCATGACATAGTGAGGAGATCATTGATGTCCACTTCAAATAATTCTGAGGTAACTGTGAATAGAGCAATAATGATCCATTGTATAATGAAAGGAGGGGAAATCAATGTTGGAGACATTATAGCCAAGAACATCATTGACATAGCTCAAAAAGTCAAACAGGATAGCTGGCTAGGATATCCTAGTACTATTCTGCGCCTATGTGAAGAAGCTGGAGTGCCTCTGGAAGAATTTGGAGAAACTGATTTGGTCTCTGTTGGAAAACCTCTTACTCGAGAAAGGTTGGAATTCATCACCACAACCCAATTGGAAAGGCAACCTTTAGCAAGAAGGAAGAAAAGGAAAGAAGCAAGACAAGAGGAGGAACCTCAAGAAATGGAAGAACCTCATACCTTGAACATGAATCAACTCCAAGCCGCTTTGGAAGGAATCTCTGGGCAATATTCACAAATTCAAAGAAGCCAAGAGGAACAAGCTTAGCAACAAAGGGACCTTTGGCAGTTGATGGACCAACAAAGAGGGGTTCAAGTTCAATGGATGAACCAACAAAATGAATACCAAACACACATGATGGAATTACAACAAGAACAATATGCCAAGATGCAGGAAGCCATCAACAATTCAACTATAGAACATGAAAGAGCCATGGAGAAAGTAATACAAGAACAAGCTCAACTAAGGAAAGAGCAAGCTCAGCAAAGAGA
>NC_029780.3:32336804-32338483 GCF_000817695.3 Arachis duranensis
CAAGGACAGACTTGATTATGATATATGCACCCAAGAAAAGCTCAGTTACCTCTGCTCCACACCCCCATTACTCAACCCACAAATTAAAACCTTTAATGAAGCTCGCAAGATATTTGAAGAACAGGAACTTGCAAGGGTGAGATTTAATCAACAAAGGCTAAAGGAGGCAATGATAAGCTCAGGAGTATGGCCAAGAGAAGAGGGGGAAACACCAACAAAACAACAAGGAGAACTGAGAAGGAAAAAGAAAGAAGATCCAAAGGGAGATTCAACAACAAAACAACAAGGAGAGTTGAGAAAGAAAAAGAAAGAAGATCCAAAGGGCAAAGGAAAGCAAGGAGAATCAAGCAAGGGAAAAGGGACATGAAGACTAAAGGTGGTGAAGTTCCTTTGTTTTTCTTTATGTTTTATTAAATAAAGAAGATGTATGTCTGAAATATGGTATACCTTCTAAGATGCATTTTTTTTGAAGCATTATCTTTTATGTTGCCCATTCCATGCATCACTACTCACAAGTTTGGAATAGTTGCTTGTCTTAAGT
Organism: Arachis duranensis; assembly: GCF_000817695.3. Classification (NCBI taxonomy): domain Eukaryota; kingdom Viridiplantae; phylum Streptophyta; class Magnoliopsida; order Fabales; family Fabaceae; genus Arachis; species Arachis duranensis. The sequence continues at coordinate 32,337,346 of NC_029780.3, forward strand.
ACTTTTACTTGTCAATGGAATAAAAGATGTAGTTTGAGCAAGAACAGAGAGAAATCTAGCTTAAGAAGGATCATGTTGTCCCATAAGAAAAGTGCTAGTACATTTATTGTGAAAGAAGCAATGTTCAAGAAATTCTAAAGAATGCTTGCTTATACAAGACTAGTTCGGTTAAGGATCACAAAGACTTTATCAGTAAAAGACAAATAACCTTGACAATAAAGAAAACAGAGTACAAAGAATGAAAGGCTAGGCATCAATGACAAAATTTGGATATGTGTCTGTGGTGATTGATGTTAAGAGACATACTTGGGCCAGTAAATCCGAGGGGTGCTTCATCACCCGATAACTTGAGTTAACTAACTCGGGATTATCGATTGAAAACCCACAATCAAGAGTAGCTCTATAACAGAACATTTAGCAACCCAAAGAGGTGCTGGACACCACTATCCAAACAAAATTTCAATGTTATATGCCTGTGATTGAATGTGTTAAGGAGAGAGGCTTGAGTTAGTAAATCTTTAAGAGTGTCTCAACACTTAACAACTTGAACTAACTGGTTTGGGATTGTTGATTGAAAACTTATGCTAAAGAGCCGCCTTAAGACAGGATTTCGAGCTCATTGGAAATGAAAAAAGGGGGAATATAAAAAAAAAAGAAGAGAAGCATCAAGGAAAGAATGGTTCAAGGGTCATGTGCCAAGGTATAAAAGAAGTCTAGTGAAGTTAACCAATTTAGTATTGAAGCAAGCTTTTTAATTGAAAAAGTTGAATAATTGTGTTCAATTACAATAAATTAATAACCACACAAGTGAGGATGACATGCTCAATGAAAAATTACTCTCTGGAAGAACATTCAAGTCTTACATCTTAGATTCTTGTGACAAAGTCTTTTATCTTTTGCTTGAGGACAAGCAACGTTTTAAGTTTGGTGTTGTGATGCAATTGCATATCTACTATATTAGCTAGTTAGTTTAGTTGGTTTTAGCTTAATCTCACTCATTTTCTCTAAATAAACAAGTCCTTTTATGAGTTTTATCTTCATGCATGAGAACACCAAGGAACATGTTGATTCTAGCCAAATTCATGCAAATGATTTAAAGAATACATACATGAATGAGTATGAATGAATCTCATGAAAT
>NC_029780.3:32339679-32359332 GCF_000817695.3 Arachis duranensis
TAGGCACGGGCACGTTGCCAACTTGGGAGTGAAGGTGCGTTTTTGGCAACAACTTGGCAGCTCAACCTTACCTTCTTTGAGGAAGCATAACTTGAGCTAGGAAAGTCCAATTGAGGTGATTCCAGTGGCATTGGAAAATAGACATCAAGAGCTTTCCAATGATGTATAATAGTCCATATTGAAGCAGGAGGTTGACACTCAAATTCTGGGCTACATTTAGCATGAAAGTAGAGCCAAGAAGAGGAAAAGCAAGTTGTTAGCAACAACTTGGGCTAGCAACGCCCAAGTCTCAAACTTCACTTCCAGGAAATTATGATGCACGTTGCCAACGTGCATTAAGGCCAGCGTTATTGACAAAAACGCCAAGCCAATGGGCCAGAAGCATGATGAATGAACTCTTCCTTCCCAAGTCTAGCAACATTTCTTCCAATTGAGCCAAGAACTCAACAAAGAGGAAGCCCATATTGCCAATCCAATTCAAGATCTTTGAAAGAGTTTTAGGAGTAGTATAAATAGAAGAGATTGGTGTACTTGTAGGGGACTTTTTTTTACACTTTTTGACACTTAGAACTTTTTCATACTTTTAGCACTTCATTTTGAGAACTCTTTAGTACTTCCGGGAGGATACCCGGATAGCAATTTTTGATTCCTCTTGGAACTTCTCTTCTTCATTTTTTGAAGCTTTAAGCATTTCATTCTTCTTCTTCATCTTTCTTTGCACTTAGTTTAATTTTGGTTTATGGCAATTGTTGTTGAGATTGGAGCTATGACTCACTAAACCCCACTTTCATTAGGGGGAAGAGCTCTGTTTGTTGAAATGAATTGGTGAACTCATCTTCTCCTCCTCAATTCTAGTGGATGATCTCAAGAGGGTACTCTTGATCTTCAAAGATTCAACCACCATCGAGAGAGGGGTTAATCTATATGAATTATGTGGTGAATTTGAGGAATGAGCCACATAATTCAGTTTAGAGTTCATCCTTTCATGATTCCTTTAATCAAAACACCTTGGTTAGTATGTGAGATGTAACTCTCCTTGGTTGAGATTATGGGAATTGTGTGGCTGGATTAGATTTGAGCTTTATCTCTTCTCTTACACTATTGCAATTTATTATTATTGTCATTTACATTCTGTTTCTCTATTTCTTGCTATTTACTCTGTTGCTCTTTAGAATTCAGCTCTTTATTTTCTTGCAATTTACTTTTTATGTCATTTAAGTTTCTTGCAATTTAAGTTTCCGTTATTTACTTTCATTTTATTTCTCTCTTCTAGTTCTTTACATTCTTTGCCATTTAAATTCTTGCAATTATGTTCAAAAATCAAAATGCTCATGAAATCAAAACTATGTTTGCTTGACTAAATCTACCATTTAACTAAAGTTGCTTAATCTACCAATCTCCGTGGGATCGACCTCACTCTTTGTGAGTTTTATTACTTGATACGACCCGGTTATTGCTCAGCCTATTGCGTCCACCATTGTTAAAGCCTTGTTGAGGCTTTTGTTGATCCTTCCAGGAGAAATTTGGGTGATTTCTCCATGATGGGTTATAGGTGTTTCCATAAGATTCACCCATGTAATTTACCTCTGCCATTGCAGGGTTTTCAGGATCATAAGCTTCTTCTTCAGAAGATGCCTCTTTAGTACTGTTGGATGCATTTTGCCATCCATTCAGACTTTAAGAAACATGTTAACTTGCTGAGTCAACACTTTGTTCTGAGCCAATATTGCGTTCAGAGCATAAATTTCAAGAACTCCCTTCCTCTGAGGCATCCCATTATTCACGGAATTCTTCTCAGAAGTGTACATGAATTGGTTATTTGCAACCATGTCAATAAGTTCTTGAGCTTCTATAGGCATTTTCTTTAAGTGAATGGATCCACCTGTAGAATGGTCCAGTGACAGTGACATCTTAGAGAACTCAGATAGACCATAATAGAATATATCTATCATGGTCCATTTTGAAAACATGTCAGAAGGACATCTTTTGGTCATCTGCTTGTATCTTTTCCAAGCTTCATAGAGGGATTCACCATCTTTTTGTTTGAAGGTATGAACATCCACTCTAAGCTTGCTCAGCTTTTAAGGAGGAAAGAACTTAGCCAAGAAGGCCGTGACCATCTTATCCCAAGAGTTCAGGCTATCTTTAGGTTGAGAGTCCAACCATGCTTTAGCTCTGTCTTTTACAGCAAAAGGGAAAAGCATGAGCCTGTAGACTTCAGGATCTACTCCATTAGTCTTAACAGTCTCACAAATCTGCAAGAACTCAGTCAAGAACTGATAGGGATCTTCTGATAGAAGTCCATGAAACTTGCAGTTCTGTTGCATTAGAGCAACTAATTGAGGTTTCAGCTCAAAATTATTTGCTCCAATGCAGGAATTGAGATGCTTCTTCCATCAAACTTGGAAGTAGGTGTAGTATAATCACCAAGCATCCTCCTTGCATTATTGTTGTTAGGTTCGGCTGCCATCTCCTTCTCTTGTTCGAAAATTTCAGTAAGGTTGTCTCTGGATTGTTGTTATTTGGCTTCTCTTAGTTTCCTCTTCAGAGTCCTTTCAGGTTCAGGGTCAGCTTCAACAAGAATGCCTTTTTGCTTGTTCCTGCTCATATGAAAGAGAAGAGAACAAGAAAAGAAGAGAAGAGGAATCCTCTATATCACAGTAAAGAGGTTCCTTATTGTTAGTAGAAGAAGAAAGGGAATAAAGAAAGGAGAATCCAAACAGAAGGGTGAGGATAGGGGTAGTGATTTGAGATGAAGAGAGGTGAAGAGAAATGTTAGTAAATTAAATAAATAAATAGAAGAAGAGGATAGGGAAAGGATTTCAAAAATAATTTTTGAAAAGGAGTTAATAATTTTCGAGAATTAAGATAAGAAATAAAATTAAAATTAAAAATTGAAACAATTAATTAATTTAAGAATAATTTTGAAAAAGGGGGAGATATTTTTGAAAATTAGAGAGGGAGAAGTAGTTAAGTTGTTTTGAAAAAGATAAAAAACAAACAAAAAGTTAGTTAGTTAATTGAAAAAGATTTGAAAATCAAATTTGAAAAGATAAGAAGATAAGAAGATAAGATAAGATATTTTGAAATAAAAATTTTTTTTTTGAAAAAGATAAAATTTTGAAAAAGATATGATTAAAAAGATTTAATTTTTAAAATTAAAATTGATTACTTGATTAACAAGAAACTACAAGATATGATTCTAGAATTCAAAGATTGAACCTTTCTTAACAAGAAAGTAACAAACTTCAAATTTTTGAATCAATCACATTAATTGTTAGTAAATTTTTGAAAATTTTGAAATAAAATTAAGAAAATATTTTTGAAAAATTAAAATAAAAAATTCGAAAATAAATAAAAAATGAAAAAGAATTGATTTTTGAAAAAGATTTTGAAAAGATAAGATTTTTAAATTTGAAATTTTGACTTGATTAACAAGAAATAACTAATTTTAAAAAAATTTTTGACTAAGTCAACCCAAAATTTCGAAATTTATGAGAAAAACAAGGAAAAGATATTTTTTTATTTTTGATTTTTTTAATTATAAGGGAGAAAAACATAAAAATGACTCACAACATGAAAATTATGAATCAAAACACATGATGCATGTAAGAACACTATGAATGTCAAGATGAACACCAAGAACGCTTTGAAGATCATGATGAACATCAAGAACATATTTTTGAAAAATTTTTTATGCAAAGAAAACATGCAAGACACCAAACTTAGAAATCTTTAATGCATGGACACTATGAATGCAAAAATGCACATGAAAAATAATAAAAGACACAAAACAAGAAAACATCAAGATCAAACAAGAAGACTTACCAAGAACAACTTGAAGATCATGAAGAACACTATGAATGCAAGAATTTTCGAAAAATGCAAGAAATATTTTTAAAGCATGCAATTGACACCAAACTTAAAAATTGACTCAAGACTCAAACAAGAAACATAAAATATTTTTGGTTTTTATGATTTTATGATTTTTTTTGTATTTTTATTATTTTTTCGAAAATATTCTTTAGGAAAACGAAAAAGAGAAAAAAATTTTGAAAGATTTTTTTGAAAAATTTTTGAAATTAAAACAAAAAGAAAATTACCTGATCTGAGCAACAAGATGAACCGTCAGTTGTCCAAACTCGAACAATCCCCGGCAACGGCGCCAAAAACTTGGGGGACGAAATTATGATCATCAACAATGGCACTAAAGACTTGGTGCTCTTAAACATGAATCACACTTTGTCATAATTCTGCACAACTAACCAGCAAGTGTACTGGGTCGTCCAAGTAATACCTTACGTGAGTAAGGATCGATCCCACAGAGATTGTTGGTATGAAGCAAGCTATGGTCACCTTGTAAATCTCTGTCAGGCAGATTCAAATTGATAGTGGTTTTCGGAAAATATAAAGAGATACTTAATTAAATAATAAAGGATAGAAATACTTATGTAAATTCATTAGTGGGAATTTCAGATAAGTGCGTTGAGGTGCTTGTCCCTGTTGGATCTCTAATTTCCTACTGTCTTCCTTCAATCCTTCTTATTCCTTTCCATGGCAAGCTGTATGTAGGGCATCACCGTTGTCAATGGCTACATCCCATCCTCTTAGTGAAAATGGTCCAAATGCTCTGTCACAGCACCGCTAATCATCTGTCGGTTCTCGATCATGTTGGAATAGAATCCCTTGATTCTTTTGCGTTTGTCATCACGCCTAGCAATCGCGAGTTTGAAGCTCGTCACAGTCATTCAATCCCGGAATCCTACTCGGAATACCACAAACAAGGTTAGACTTTCCGGATTCCCATGAATGCAACCATCAATTCTAGCTTATACTACGAAGATTCTGATTAAGAAATCCAAGAGATATGCGCCCAGTCTAAGGTAGAACGGAAGTGGTTGTCAGTCACGCGTTCATAGGTGAGAATGATGATGAGTGTCATAGATCATCACATTCATCAACTTGAAGTGCAATGAATATCTTAGAATAAGAACAAGCGGAATTGAATAGAAAATAGTAGTACTTGCATTAAAACTTGAGGTACAGCAGAGCTCCACATCCTTAATCTATGGTGTGTAGAAACTCCACCGTTGAAAATACATAAGTGATAGAGATCCAGGCATGGCCGAATGGCCAGCCCCCTAAACGTGATCATAGAATCAATAAGATACAAATCAGGATCCAGGATGTCTAATATGATAGTAAAAAGTCCTTTTTATACTGGACTAGCTACTAGGGTTTACAGAAGTAATTAATTAATGCAGAAATTCACTTCTGGGGCCCACTTGGTGTGTGCTTGGGCTGAGCTTGATCTATCCACGAGCTGAGACTTCTCTTGGAGTTGAACACCAAGTTGTAACGTGTTTTGGGCGTTCAACTCTGGTTCGTGACGTGTTTCTGGCGTTTGACTCCATAATGCAGCATCAAACTGGCGTTGAGCGCCGGTTTACGTCATCTAATTACGAATAAAGTATGGACTATTATATATTTCTGGAAAGCTCTGGATGTCTAATTTCCAACCCCGTTGAGAGCGCGCCATTTGAAGTTCTGTAGCTCCAGAAAATTCATTTTGAGTGCAGGGGGGTCAGATTCCAACAACATCAGCAGTCCTTTGTCAGCCTCCTATCAGAGTTTTGCTCAGGTCCCTCAATTTTAGCTGGAAAATACCTGAATCACAGAAAAACACACAAACTCATAGTAAAGTCCAGAAATGTGAATTTAGCATAAAAACTAATGAAAACATCCCTAAAAGTAACTAGATCATACTAAAAACTACCTAAAAACAATGCCAAAAAGCGTATAAATTATCCGCTCATCACCAAACTCATAGCCAAAGGGGTGAGAGTTCATGGTAGTAAGAGAAAACAAACAAAAATTAATAAAAAGAAAATATTTTGAAAAAAATTTGATTTTTTTTTAAAAAAAAATAGGATAAGATATATTTGTTTTTTGAAAAATATTTACAATAACCAATAATAAGGCACACGTTTGTAATTCCCCAGAAACGGTGCCATTTTGACGTTAGGATTTTTGCTAGTAAAGAATTTATAAAAATATAGTCGCGTTGTGAGTATAGATTCTAAACCAACAAAAAATCCCTTCGTACAAATGTTTTGGTTGTCACAAGTAACAAACCCCTTTAAAATTGATAACCGAGTATTTAAACCTCGGGTTGGCTTCTTAAGGAATTGCAGGGAAGTATGATTTATTATTGGTTATAGAAAAGTATATTTTTGGGGTATTCAAAATGGTTGAACAAGTAATGTAAAATAACAAGTCGTTAAAATAAAAACTAATAAAGCTCTTGGCAAGGTATGAGAACTGGAAGTCCTATCCCAGTTATCCTTATCAATTGTGATGAGAATTGGATTTTTCTCCCATTAAGTCAACTTCTAGAGTTATTGGAACTCGAATTAATTCTTGAAGAATTCCAATTTTCAGTCAACAATGAGTTTGATAACTCAAGAGTTACCGATTAATCAACCAAAGCCAAAAGGGAAAAATCTAAATTAAATTAAAAGCATCAATAATATAAATAGAAGAAGGCAATCAAATTACGTTTAAACATAAATTCAAATTTAACATGAAAGAGTTCATAAATTAAATTGGAAAAATAAATAAAAGGAATAATAAACCTGGAACTCAGAAGAGATTGTAAGTTGAAATAATAATAAACCCTAATTTCTAAAAATCCTAATTCTAATCCTAATCCTAAGAGAGAGGAGAGAACCTCTCTCTCTCAAAACTACATCTAAAACTATGAAAAGTGAATTATCATCTGATCTGAATTGATCTCCTTCATTCCTCCACTTTATAGCCTTTAATATGTGTTTTCTGGGCTTGAAACTGGGCCGGAAACAGCCCAGATTTCGCTGGTTATAAAATCTGACACGCTGATTTTCGTAGATGCGACGCGTCCGCGTGGAGCGCGTGTTCGTGTTGCCTACCTGTACGGCTACTATGGTAAATTATATATCAAATCGAAGCCCCGTACATTAGCTTTCCAACGCAAGTGGAACCGCATTATTTGGACCTCTGTAGCTCAAGTTATGACCGTTTGAGTGCGAAGAAGTCAGGCTGACTGCTTTGGCAATTCCTTCAGCTTCTTGTATTCCTTCCACTTTTGCATGCTTTCTTTCCATCCTCTGAGCCATTCCTGTCCTGTAATCTCTAAAATCACTTAACGCACATATCAAGGCATCTAATGGTAATAAGTGAGGATTAAATAAAAGAAAATAAAAGCCAAAGAAGCATGTTTTCAATCATAGCACAAAATCAGGAATGAGAATGTAAAACCATGCAAATCATATGAATAAGTATATGAAAGATTGATAAAATCCACTCAATTAAGCACAAGATAAATCATAAAATAGTAGTTTATCATCCCCTTACCCCAGTCAGTGCACCCTAGTGTGCTGACCTTAAAAAGAATGTCATTGGATTCAAGACTTTGTTGCTGCACTCCCTCGAGAAACTCTGGAGGGTGTCTGTCTATTGATTTGAGTAGGAGTGAGAAGGTTAAGGTGTTGTCAATAGCAGGAATCCCTGTCATATCCCAATGAGTCTTATCGAAGAGCACAAGGGGGGTTGATGGTGATGATGGTGACTACTTAGGAGAGTTCCCAAAGGGTGATGACGAAAATGAGGATGATGATAAGGATGATGTCTGTGGATGCTAGTCATGATGCTGACGATGACGATTGTGGTGATGACCCTAGGTCTAGCATAAGTAACATACTTTTGTTCATTGATGGATGTACTTATATTTTAATGCATAGAATATTATTAGTAGGTTGATATATATGTTATCTTTAATTTTTACTTAGGTGGGGGCAAGTATGCCCACAAATGGCCCCTCAACTCCATTTGCTCAAGGCAAATGATATAATCTTAGATCTGATCCTCTACGCTGTAATGTAAACAGATTCACACCATCTGCGTTTACCAATGTCGCGAAGAAGGGTAAAAATTTTTACAAAGATCTAAAAGGGCAATGGGGAAGTAGAATGTGACGAAATGAGATATTTATACTTTGTGTAACTATTTTATACTATTTCATTGACATATTTGGACTTTGTGTAACTACTTTAAGGACAAATTTTTTTTAAGTGGTAACATCATGATGAGTAAAAGAATATAAATTACAAAATTTCTAATATGATATGACACTACTACTAATGGAACAAGACACAATTGGATCACAATAATTTTGAGTTTGAAAAGAACCTCCTACACTTGAACCACCACGTTGATAGCATCTATTATGGTTGTGGCTCTCGCCCCCACATTGCCTATAGTACCTTGGACTATGCGCCATTCGCGTGTTCATCTTATTCAAGAACTGGGTCATCTTTGGCTGATCCTTGGTCACTCACTTAAGGAACAGATCTGGTACAAACCAAGGTTCGTGATAAACAGGCCATGTGTTGTGATTCTCGAGTGGCCTAAACCTAGCACTATATACCCTTCAGTCCTGGTCTATCTTGTCGACATGATAAATTTAAACTTGCCAATCCAAGCACTGATTTGCACAACAAGCAAACACATGATGACATGGCATTCAATCCACTTAGAATTCACTACAACCATAATGATGCTAATGTAAATCAACTACAAACTCCAAATCACTGGGCATCTTACACACCTCAAAGAACTCATTCAACTTGTTGAAACAATCAACATGAATACTTTCTGCTGCACGCTTATTTGCATGCAATTTGGAGGTTACAAGTTCATAAAACACATGGCCAGCATTTATTCGAGCCTCATGTTTAGCTATTTTTCTGGTGAACAACTCATTAAGCCTGTAAAAAATTGGCTTTACAAGTGCAGTGACTGGAAGATTACGTGAAATACTGTTCACACGGAATGTTGTCCAACCACTTTGTGTACGCCTCACCTTGCTCGCGTAAACATTAGTAACGCAATCCTGTAGAATACACACACTTGCAATAGTCTACCTTTCACAAGTCCTTACTAAGTTTGATCTGTAACCACATACATGTAGAAAGATATAGTTATAAATTAAAATTCTTAGTAGATATAACATTTTTTTGTTTACGTTGGGTTTCATCCGTTTGTCACAGAAAATATAGCGGTTATCACAGTCATATGAAAATAATTCTTTAATACAATGTAAATATGTCTTATGGAGCTTTCTTCGGTGGAAAAAGTATTTTCAAGACCTTGAAGGACCTGGTTGTAAATGAAAAAAATAAAAAATACATGGACTGGTTCACAAATAAAGAAGAGTAACAGTTGAGGGAGAATTTTGGAAAAATAGAGAAAGTTATTTACGAGGTGAGAATTTCTTATTACAAGAAAGCACCAAAGTCCATTAATAGGTAGGGTTACATTGGGTTGGGGTCACATGGAAGCTTTGTTTGGACCACCTAGAAGGAGACGACGCTTCACGACGCAGGTATGTTGTGTCGATTATGTTGAGTTCTTTACGGTTCGATAATGCTGCCGGAGGTTGGTGGAGTATGCTCCCGAAATTGGTTTCAATTGGGGACCATGCCTTCGCCGTGGTTCCGAATTGATGACAAATCTGATGTTGCAATGTTTGTGGTGTCCGATGTGGATACGAACATATAGAATTTAAATATTTGATATTTTTAAGCATTTAATGTGGTTAGTTGTCGTTTTTAATTTGTGGAGATTAAAATTAAAATGGAAGAAGAAAAATTTTAAGAATTGGAATTTGAAGTTATTAACATGTGTGTCGAAATTGCTGTTGGTTGTTTCAATAAATGAATTGTAGTTGGATTCAGCATATGTACAAGATTATTTTAGGAGGTGTGTGATATAGCCATGTATTCATATTTATGATTGATAATGCCAAGTTTCACTTAGTGGGATATGTGAACTGTCACAAGCGAATGGGAATGCAGAACGAAGCTACAAGGTTTCATCTAATTTTAACCGAGTCCTTGCACCGCAAGTGTGTGTGTTGTTCAGTTTTGAAATTTATCATTTTTTATTGATTGGTTTATGATGATGTGGCCCATTACTTGGTGTCACCCATGGTCTATGCTGTGTCAAGCGGAAAAACCGTTCCTATGGAGTAAACAGAAGCGGTGGATTCGTCAAAAGCAGATGCGGACATAGAAATAGAAGAATCAGTGATGATTGTTGATGAGATTGGGTCATTTCACGCAATTGAACTTTCAGCCCTAACAGCGAAAGACGTCCTGATGACAGAGTTCATAAATTTGTAGGCAACTTATGACTACTACAATGAATGCGGTCACATTAAAGGATTCTCGATGAGGAGGTCAAAGGTGGGTTGCAGAACAAAACAGGGGTTGGAAGGTGAAAGCATTTGGTAGATATTCGTGCGCTACATTGATGACACTAATGGGCGATGATATGTTGAAAAATTTTGTGATAACCATAATCATGCCATGCTGGATGCGAGGTTTAGGGGTCTGATTCGGTCACACATATCAGTCAAGGAAGGTGATTTGCACCAAATCAATTCAATGAGGAAAGCTGGTTACGAATGCCGATGATATTATGCACTTTTGCCAATCAGTCAGGGGGATTCGAGACTGTTGGGTTCAAGATAAAAGATATCTATAATGCAATAGAGAAGCAAAGGCGGGTGAGCACGACAGATGCTGAAGAAGCATTGAAGTTCTTGTCAGGTTTAAAGAGTATTGATTGTGGAATATTCTGGAAGTACTCGTTAGATTGTGACAAGAGGCTTCAAAATCTCTTCTGGTGCAATGGTACAAGTTGTTATGATTACAGTGTGTTCGGAGATGTCTTGGGATTTGATTCAAGGTCAAAACAAATACAAATGCCCTTTGGTAATATTCTCAGCTGTGGACCATCATATGAGAACGGTGGTGTTTGGTTACGCAATTTTGAGCAACAAGAGTGAAGAAAGCTATGTATGGTTGTTGCACTCATGTCTTGAGGCAATGAAAGGAAAATAGCCAAAATCCGTGATGACGGATTGGGATCTTGCAATGAAGAGTACGGTAAGTACAGTTTTTCCCAGTACACATCACAGGTTGTATAGCGGGCATTTGTTAAAGGAATGCCATTGCTAATGTTGGATGGCATGGGTTTCTTTGGAATTTCCATTTATGCTTGATGGGGGATCTAAAGGTTGACGAATTTGAGAGAATATGGACGGATAGCATGGCAGAGTTTGCATTAGAGAACCATCCATGGATAGTTGACATGTATGGAAGGAAGCATTCGTGGTTTATTGCGCACATCCGGGGCACATACTTCGCAGGACTGAAGAGAACATCGAGGTGCGAGGCATTGAATATGAAGATAGGGAAATTTATACATAATAGGTATAATCTGAGAGAGTTTGTAGAGCACTTCCAACACTATCTTGAGTTCGTGAGAAGAAGAGAATTGGTGGCAGGTTATAAGTCTGAATACGGCTATCCTTTAGTAAAAATAAAACTCGAAACCATTGAGCAGTTTACAGTGACGATCTATACAAAAGAGGTTTTTGAACTATTTCAGAAGGTGCTAATGCTAGCCAGCAATGTCAGAGTTGTTTCCACCAAGAGGACGAGCGCTTGTATTTTGTTCGAGGTTGCGATGTACCCCAAGCAAACACTATTCTTGTCATCGCATGGAGTCGTTCAGGCTGCCTTGTGTACACATGGTTGGGGTGCTAGTGTATTTGAGCATGACTACTATCCCCTGAACTTTCATCCTTGATCGGTAGACAAAGAGGGCAAAGCAGCCGAGTGCAACCAGCGATAGAATATGTGTTGGGGAGATTCTAAATGCAGCATACATGAGCATGCACGCGGCAATATTGGAGGATTGCATGGAATTAGTGAACTTGTCCTGCCGGTTCTTTGATGACTACTTTCACGTGAATGGGAGAAACATCGCCAAAGGCTAGGCGTTGCTGAGAAAGTCAATAGAATTTCTGTTCGAGATCCATTCCAAGAAAAGTACAAAGGATACGGATGAAGAGTTGTCACGGCTAGAAGTAAGTTCTGTCGTGTTCAGAGGTGGCAACTATGTGGAAAGGCTGGACATAATGCTCGAAAGTATCATGAATTACAACCGGGGGACAGCATCGAAGTTGTGAGGCAGCGGTGGCTTACGAAAGCATGGTAGCAGGAGAGGAAGGTGACGACTACTTCGATGTAGAGGGATTTCCTTTTACTAATATTCATGGATGTAATTCATCATTAGGGATAATTATTTAGATTTTTATGTAATCCACATGTGGTATTGACATTCGGCTGGAGATATGCATAAGCTATGATCTATGAATATCCTTTTAATTTGATTGAACTGTAATGGTAACTATGTGGGTAATGCAAGTACCATGTTAACTTGTGCTTGGGGGGTCAACTTGTGTTGTCTGTCTCTGATCTGTGTAGATTTAGGGTGTAAGACGAGTTGCTGTAGAATAGTATCAGTTGTTGTAGAATATTGAGAAACTTGATGTAGATGAAAATGAGTTAAATGGTGATGCAATGTTGGACGTTGTGGCTTGTGTGATGCCGTTCAATTACAATAGTGATGTTTCTAATGACGTAATGATGTTTCCAAATCCAATATATCATTGGGTAGTATAAATTATGTAGCGATATCTTGTGTAATGCCTTTATTGTCCAATATACCTCAGATGGCATGCATACTAGGCTAGGACAAGCTGTTGAGACATGGAGTTAGCGTTGCTTGTGCAAAAGTCTTTGGTTTGTGTCTTTCTCATGTGTGATTGAAACTTTAGTTAAAATTTAGGGTTTACGTGTTCCTTGTATTTGTTCTATTTTGTGGTTGGTGATGCGGTATTTTACAACCCACAAACTAACCGGCAAGTGCACCGGGTCGTACCAAGTAATACCTTACGTGAGTAAGGGTCGATCCCATGAGGATTGATGGATCAAGCAACAATAGCATTTGATAGGATTAGTTAGGCAAGCAGAAAATGGTTTTGAGAAATTCTAACAGCATTAAACAGTACTTTAAAAATTTCAGAAAGTAAGCAGCAATGAGTTGGGAATAAAATATTTGAGAAAGTAGTTAAGGTTTCAGAGTTATCTAATTTTCGGATTAACTTTTATTACTAATTAATTTAATCATGCAAGATTTAATTTCATGGCAAACTATATGTGACTAGACCCTAATTCCTTAGACCTTCCTAGTCTCTTCTAAAGTTCATTAATTGCCAATTCCTTGGTCAATTAATTCCAATTAGAAGGTGATGATCAATTTCTAGTTTATATGCCAAAAGAATCCTAATTATCCACAAATAAGAGAATTATATGTCACGTATCCCGTTAAATACAAACAATTAGAAATTCAATATAATATATTTTCAAGCTATTGTTCAAGTAAAGAGCTTTTCCAAGTTTTACAAGAACTCAATTAGAACATGGGTCATACTTCCATTCCACCCATATTCATAAAATAAAGAACGAAAACAATTATTGAAATATAAATCAAGACATGAATTAAATTAAAAAGATCAAACAAATCAATCCATGAAAATAGGCAGAGCTCCTAACCTTAACAATGAAGGATTAATTGCTCATGGTTCAGAGAAGAAAAATAAGGATTCTGGTAAAAAAATATATCTGTCTAAATGTACAGAGTTTCTATTTATAACTATTCCTAATAAATTTTATAATTTAATTCTCTAAAATTAAAAATAATATATTTTCCTAAAAATTAAGATTTGAATTGAAATTTGAATTATTATCAAGTCTTCAGCTGATGGGTGGGGACCACTTGTTTGTCCATTCTGCAGCTTCCAATTTGTGTTTTCTGGGCTGGAAACTGGGTCAAAACGCGGCCCAAAATCCACGCCAGCTATTTCTGTCAATTCTGCAGATCATGCACGTCACGCGTACGCGTCAGTCATGCGGACGCGTTGCTGGTCTTCTTCGCAAGTCACGTGAATGCGTCGGTCACGCGGACGCGTCGCTGAGCAAATCTTCAATTAACACGTACGCGTCAGTCATGCGCACGCGTCGCCATGGATACTTCCAGATCACGCGCACATGTTAGGCACGCGTGCGCGTCGCTCCTTGCAGCCATCTCCTTTGATTCTTGTACTGCAGAAACTCCGTCAAATTTTGCCGAATGCTACCTGAAATAGATAAAATTTCCCAAGACTCAAAATTGCATCCATATTGGCTAAAATATAATTAATTCTTAATTAAACTCAACAATTTAGGTGCAAATTCACTAGGAAAAGATAGACAAAATGCTCACGCATCACAATACCAAACTTAAACTGTTGCTTGTCCTCAAGCAACGAAAACTAATATAAGCTTAGGATGTGAATTTGCATGAGAATGAGAGTTCGATTAAGCTCATGTCTCTTCTTACAGTGGGGTTTACAACTGCATTCCTGAATAGGTTTGGCATCTATCTCACTCTCCTTTGAATCAGAAGAATGTTAATGTCATTCGGAATTAGAATCAGGATAATATTATGAATTCTCTGATCTTTTATATTTTAGTTTAATCCTTGAACACATCAAAATTTACTTTAATTTATTTTTCTTTGGCGCTTTGCACCTTGAGCCTAGCCGTGACTTTAAATGTTTTGTCTCAAGGATTACTTAACACAGAAACACCACAAGTAATTAACTGGGGGACTCTCTTTGAGTCCTAATTTTTCTTTTCGTTACTCCCAGACAATGGTGCTCAAAACCTTTGGCATACTCTGTTAAACGCACTTGGTCTCGACTCTAAGTGTTCTGTCTCAAGGATTACTTGACACAATTACACCACAAGCATATGACTAGGGAAACAACTCTTTGAGTTTTTAATCATATCTGACCTCTCTAGTCATTGATGCTCAAAGCCTTGGACCTTACTTTTATTATTTATTTATTTATTTATTTTCTTTTACTGTTTCTTTTGCTTCAAGGATTAAATTTTTCTAAATTTCAGAGAAGTCATAATAATTCTCTAAATTCCTATTCCTTATACATTAACATCCCTTGATTCAAATTCAAATATGCACTGTTCATATCATGTATTCAGAATTACCATTAATACCACCACATTTAGTAAATGAGATTATTCTTAAAATTAGACTCAATTTCTCATGCAATACATACTCTAAAATTTTTTTTCAAGCTTAATGGGCAATACATGAGACATCTTTCAGAATTAAAGCAAGTAAGAAAAAACTAAACTAGTCCTAGGATTCTAACTAATAAAGGATCATGCAAAAAACAAAGTAAAATAGTAGAAAACTGGAACATAACATAGAAGAAGAGGAGAGGAATAAAAATGAAAGGAACTCAACCACCTTAGTTATCCAAGTGGTCGTTTTATTCTTCAGGTTGTGCTCCTTTGTGAAGACAATTCGCCTTCCCTTGGAGCCAGAAAACCGATAAGTGCAGTGTCAACACAAAACTTAAAGGTTTGCTTGTCCTTAAGCAAAGAAGAACTGAAAATAAAAACAAATAGTGAGAGGGAAGAAAAATATAAGGATAAAAGAACAAAAGAGAACTAGGAGTGGGAGAGAGAGAAAGAAAAGTGAAACTGGGTGGCGAACTAGTGAAATTGTGCGACGAAGGCGACACGTACGCATATGTCGCGCATTTTCTTTACGACGCGTTAGCGTCAGGCAAGCGTTCGCGTGCCATGGATTTTGTGTGATTCGCGTGAAGCCAGCCGCATAGACGCACAACTCTCTGTTCGCATGGCTTGGGAACAAATATTGGCATACGACGCGTTCGCGTCATGCACGCGTACGCGTTGATGGCCGTTTTGTCAAATGACGCGCACGCGCCAGGAATGCGTACGCGTGAGTAAATTTGTGCCTCTAGCATGCTTTTAGCCCCAAGCCAGCACAACTCTCTGCCCAAACACTCTTTTACGTCGATTTTGCAGGTCACGCGTATGCGTCAGTGACGCGCACGCGTGGATGGCGAAAATTACAAACGACGTGCACGCGTGGAGTACTCGTATGTGTGGGTTGTTTGTGCTAAAGGCTTGGTTCCGGCGCCATTCCCGCTCAACTCTCTGTCAAATTTTTTTTTCCACTCACACATGATCGACGCGTTTGCGTCAGTGACGCTTGCGCGTCGTATGCGTTTTTTTTCAAATATAGAGCTTGAGGTGTTTGGTTCCTCAGATAAAATAGCTGCATGATCAGAAAATTAGTAAGAACTTAGTAAAAATCAAACAAGTAAGAAACTACTACTACGAAAAAATAAGGATACGAAATCATCGGGTTGCCTCCCGATAAGCGCTTCTTTATCGTCACTAGCTTGACTGTCAGTTCTGCTAATTCAGCAGATGAGTGGACCTCTGGCGATCAATCTTGCCTCCAAGATAGTGCTTCAATTTTTGGCCATTCACTGTAAATTTCCTGTCAGAATTCTCTTCCTGTATTTCCACATGACCATATGGTGAAGCTCTGGTAACCACAAACGGTCCTGACCATCGGGATTTCAGCTTCCCGGGAAAGAATTTGAGCCTTGAATTATATAAAAGCACTCTTTGTCCTGGCTCAAAGACTCTGATGGCAATCTTTTTGTCATGCAGTAGCTTGGTTCTTTCCTTATAGAGCTTGGCATTCTCATAGGCTAAATATCTGAATTCATCAAGCTCATTCAACTAAAGCATTCGCTTGATTCCTGCAGCTTTCGAATCAAGATTCAGATACCTGATTGCCCAGTAAGCTTTATGCTCCATCTCAATTGACAAGTGACAGGCTTTGCCATAGACCAACTGATAAAGGGACATGCCAATGGGAGTCTTGTACGCTGTCCGGTATGCCCAGAGAGCATCATCAAGCTTCCTAGACCAGTCCTTTCTGGAAATACTGATAGTCTTCTCTAGAATCCTCTTAAGTTTCCTGTTGGAAACTTCAACCTGTCCACTTGTCTGAGGGTGATAGGGGGTTGCCACTTTATGACGGACTCCATATCTCAGCAGAAGAGAGTCTAGCTGTCTGTTGCAGAAATGGCTTCCTCCATCACTAATGAGTGTCCGTGGGACACCAAACCGGCTAAAGATATATCTCTGAAGAAAGCTCATTAACACTTTGGCATCGTTGGTGGGTAAAGCTACAACTTCCACCCACTTGGACACATAGTCAACTGCTACTAGAATATAGTTGTTTGAATGTGAGGGTGGAAAAGGTCCCATAAAATTAATACCCCACCCATCAAATAACTCAACCTCAAGAATTCCCTGCTGTGGCATTTCATGGTTGGCAGGGAAATTTGCAGGTTTTTCACATCTGCCACAGTGCTTCACAAAGTAAAAATTGCTCTGAAAGACTTTTGTAGCTGTCCTTTCACCACCAAAGTGGCCTCCATAATCAGACCCATGATAGTGCCAAAGAATATGCTGCTTTTCCTCATCCGGGACACATCTCTGGATTATTCCATCTGAGTACCTTTTAAAAAGGTATGGTTCTTCCCAAATGTAGTACTTTGCATCAGTCAGTAGCTTCTTCACCTGTTGCCTACTGTACTCCCTTGGGATAAAATTCATGGCCTTATAATTTGCAAAGTCTGCAAACCATGGTGCCTGTTGAATGAGGAACAATTGCTCATCTGGGAACGTCTCAGTCACAACTATAGGTGGTTGTACTCCTGCTTCTGGCTCAATTCTGGAGAGATGGTCAGCTACTTGATTCTCTGACCCTTTCCTGTCTTTTATCTCAATATCAAACTCCTGAAGGAGCAACACCCTCTGATTAATCTTGGTTTATAATCCTGTTTGGTTAGAAGGTACTTCAAAACAGCATGATCAGTATAAATAATAACCTTAGAACCAAGTAAATAGAATCTAAACTTATCAACAGCATACACAATAGCTAATAATTCCTTTTCTGTAGTTGTGTAATTCTTTTGGGCATCATTTAACACACGACTGGCATAGTAAATAATGTGTACAAGCTTACCATGCCTCTGTCCTAAAACAGCTCCTATAGCAAAATCACTAGCATCACACATTAATTCAAATGGTAGATCACAGTTAGAGGGAGCTATCATGAGGCAGAGGTAAGGTTTGCTTTTAGAGTTTTAAAAGCATGCAAACAATCAGAATCAAAGACAAAAGGAACATCAGCAACCAAGAGGTTTCTTAGAGGTTTAGCAATTTTAGAAAAATCCTTTATAAATCTTCTATAAAATCCTGCATGACCCAAGAAACTTCTGATTGCCTTAACATTAGTTGGTGGTGGTAATTTTTCAATTACCTCCACTTTTGCTCTATCAACCTCAATTCCTTTACTTGAAATCCGGTGTCCAAGAATAATACCTTCTGTAACCATAAAATGGCATTTTTCCCAATTTAAAATAAGGTTTGATTCTTGACACCGTTTCAAGTCAAGAGATAAATGCTTAAGGCAGGATTCAAAAGAATTACCAAAAACAGAAAAGTCATCCATAAATACCTCAATAAACTTTTCAACCATATCAGAAAAAATTGAAAGCATACACCTCTAAAAAGTTGCTGGAGCATTGCAAAGTCCAAAAGGTATTCTTTTGTAGGCAAATACTCCAAAGGGGCATGTGAATGCTGTCTTCTCCTGATCTTGAGGGTCCACTGCAATTTGATTATATCCAGAATATCCATCTATAAAACAGTAAAATGCATGACCAACTAACCTCTCAAGTATCTGATCAATGAAAGGCAGGGGGAAATGATCCTTCCTTGTAGCAGTGTTGAGCCTCCTGTAGTCTATACACATTCTCCATCCCGTGACAGTTCTTGTGGGAATAAGCTCATTCTTTTCGTT
Organism: Arachis duranensis; assembly: GCF_000817695.3. NCBI lineage: Eukaryota > Viridiplantae > Streptophyta > Magnoliopsida > Fabales > Fabaceae > Arachis > Arachis duranensis. The sequence goes on from NC_029780.3 coordinate 32,358,397, forward strand.
CTTGATCACTATCATCCCTCTTTTCTTGGGAACTACCTGCACACTGGAAGACAAAGTGCTTAGGGCCACGGCCAAGACTCATAAGTAGCTGTGTTCAAGAATCAACATGCTTAATTAGGAAAGTCAATAACACTATCCAAAATTCTAAGTTCCTAGAGATGCCAATCACTCTAAACTACAAAGGAAAAAGTGAGATGCCAAAACTGTTCAGAAGCAAAAAGCTACAAGTCCCGCTCATCTAATTAAATTAATATTCATTGATATTTTGGACTTTATAGTATATTCTCTTCTTTTTATCCTAATTGATTTTCAGTTGCTTGGGGACAAGCAATGCTTTCCAGCAATATATAATAGTCCATTCTTTATTCGAATAATGACGACGTAACTTGGCGTTGAACGCCAAGTACACGCTGCTGTCTGGAGTTAAACGCCAGAAACACGTCATAACTCGAAGTTCAACTCCAAGAGATGCCTCAGCTCGTGAATTAATCAAGCTCAGCCCAAACATACACCAAGTGGGCCCCGGAAGTGGATTTATGCATCAAATACTTACTCATGTAAACCCTAGTAGCTAGTCTAGTATATATAGGACATTTATCTATTGTATTAGACATCTTTGGTCTCAGTTTTGTTTTATTCTTCATCCTAGGAGATCATTGATCATGTTAGGGGGGCTGGCCATTCGGCCATGCCTGAACCTCTTTTACTTATGTATTTTTAACGGTGGAGTTTCTGCACACCATAGATTAAGGGTGTGGAGCTCTGCTGTACCTCAAGTATTAATGAAATTCTATTATCTTTTATTCAAATCACTCTTATTCTTATTCCAAGATATTCATTCGTACCCAAGAACATGATGAATGTGATGATAAGTAACCCTCATTATCATTCTCTCACTTATGAATGTGTGATTGACAACCACTTCCGTTCTACATG
>NC_029780.3:32359517-32359795 GCF_000817695.3 Arachis duranensis
AACCTTGTCTGTGGTATTCCGAGTAGGATTCCGGTAATGAATGACTGTGACGTGCTTCAAACTTGTAACCTGCTGGGCGTTAGTGACAGACGCAAAAGAATCAAGGGATTCTATTCCAGTAGGAGCGGGAACCAACTAGTGATTAGCCGTACTGTGACAGAGTGCGTGAGCATTAGTTTTCACTGCGAGGATGGGATGTAGCCATCAACCATGGGTGATGCCTCCAGACGATTAGCCGTGCGACTGACAACCGCATAGGATCATTTTCCCGAGAGGAT
>NC_029780.3:32360697-32361417 GCF_000817695.3 Arachis duranensis
ATTTGATGGCCCAAACCGGCGTTCAAAGTCACCCTCAGGAATTCCAGCGTTAAACGCCGGAACTGGCACCCAAATGGGAGTTAAACGCCCAAACTAGCATAAAAGCTGGCGTTTAACTCCAAGAGAAGTCTCTACACGAAAATTCTTCATTGCTCAGCCCAAGCACACACCAAGTGGGTCCGGAAGTGGATTTTTATGTCATTTACTCATCTCTATACACCCTAGGCTATTAGTTTTCTATAAGTAGGACCTTTTACTATTGTATTTGGAGACTTTGGTAGCTATCTTCATTTGTATGCTATCTTAGATCATTGGGAGGCTGGCCATTCGGCCATGCCTAGACCTTGTTCTTATGTAATTTCAACGGTGGAGCTTCTACACACCATAGATTAAGGTGTGGAGCTCTGCTGTACCTCGAGTATTAATACAATTACTATTGTTCTTCTATTCAATTCCGCTTGTTCTTGTTCTAAGATATCACTTGTTCTTCAACTTGATGAATGTGATGATCCGTGACACTCATCATCATTCTCACCTATGAACGTGTGCCTGACAACCACCTCCGTTTTACCTTAGATTAAGTGGATATCTCTTGGTTCCCTTAATCGGAATCTTCGTGGTATAAGCTAGAGTTGATGGCAGCATTCAAGAGAATCTGGAAGGTCTAAACCTTGTCAGTGGTATTTTGAGTAGGATTCAAGGATTGAATGACTGTGACGA